>NC_053027.1:408549525-408921390 GCF_003073215.2 Triticum urartu | reverse complement strand
GAAATACACGGAATCGATCCAAAACTACAAGCAAGGGAATCAACTCTTATTGCCGTAAAGGAAAAATAACCCCTTTCCTTTATATATATATACAAGGAACAAGTAGCCTTCGCCACCTATTCCTGAATTAAGGGAACGCGAGAAAGATTTCTCTATGTCAATTCAAAACAAAACAAACGGACGACTGAATCCTATAAACGAAATTCTTTTGAGAAGAGCTTGCGCCTATGCTTCTATAAAAATCACCTATGTGGAACGGATGCTTCTACTTGGTCATCATAGACCAGCAAATCCATTTGAGAGCTGTCTTTCTTTGATGGTAGTGTCCTTTCTTCACGCTCACCATCTCTGCAGAGCTTAACAAGATAATCCACGCCAACAACCAAAGCCAACAAGCCTTCGCTCAGAAGCTCTTTCTTCATCTAAGCTTTTAGTAACATTAGCTGTCATCAATAGGGTGGAACGCATTAACCAGTAGAAACCTTGCTTCAAGGTAGATTCTTACATGTTTGGAGTTTTGTCTGGATCCAGGTACCTCAACTATTGGCCTTACATGGCCTGACATGGGTATTCCCTCTTTCTAGTCCCACTCTTCTCCAACAGAGCTCCCTCACTGAGCGAGCATTCGGCATTCCTAGTATGCTCCACTCATTCTACGCCAAGCACCCAATCACGGGATCAGAATCACACTCTAGATCATACCTTTCACGAAAGAAAAGGACAGGCAGCCGCTGCTAAACCAAGATCTCCATCTCTTGACTCCGTCAATCAATCTTACCTTATAGGGCACAAAGGTATATTTACCATACGAGATGTGTGCACCTACTAAAGGGAATAGAAAGATCTTGGGCACAAATACTCCACTTTTCACGAAAGACATAGATTCACCAATGATTGGTTGGACTAAATACTACATTTATTTGCTCAGAAGAAGGAAAGTTGGCTGTGAGAATGATTTCTCGTACGTAGTCTTTCCTAGGACCATTCCAACAGGATGCTCAGAGGTGGGTGGAGAAAAAGCTCAAAAGGCATACTTCCTGCGCTTTCAGATGATCTAAATCAGTCTTCATCCTTTCGCTTTTCAAAGCCCCTCGCAATAAATATGTAAATTCGTTTCGCAGAAATTCAGAGATTGGAGAAAATGAGCCTTTAATGGAGGTACGATGCATTACCTTGTATACGAAATCTAACGAAATTCTCATTCATTCCTAAAATGATTTTTGAGATAGAACAACTTGTTTATGGAATTAGCCCCCAGTGGAGAAGCAAGGCTTCCAGGCTCGCCATCGATCCAGGCAAAGCAGTCTTCCCAAACTAACTAATTGTTGAATTAATACTTGCTATACTAATAGCTCTTCAATCTGTTTATTGCTGCTTCATTGTCCTTTCCCTTTGCTCTAGCGTTAGTCGCAGGAATCCCTCTTGCATTAGTCGTAGTCATCTATTCGTAGAAATCGTAGGAAAGATCGTGGGAACCTACACCGTACCTTTCGTAGTCAGTACGATGAAACCAAAGCCTTAGCAGAGGAAGGAACCGATCTGATTCCCGGAACCGAAACAGGTATTTCCACTACTGCCGTTACTGAACCGAGGACAAGGACAGCTGCCCCGCTGGGCGTAGATTTCATCCCGTTAGTGTGCATTGTTGAACCCAAAGACAAGTAGGGATTTTGATATTGATAGCTAAGGGTAGGTGTACTAATAACACCAGGGCCATCTCTATATCTATAGGGACAACTATGATAGGGGGGTCTGTCGTAAATCCAACAAAGTATGGTAGCTCAAGCGGGGAGCAATCTGCATTTGAGAATGCTATGCTAGCGGTGAACCTAAATCTGACGATGAAGGGGGCCAGCACTTAATGAGTATGGAATTTCATAACCGGGGTGCGAAAGGAATGCACCCGAATAAATCAATGAATGAAGCTCAGGTCACGAATTCTGGAATCTAAGAGCGGGTGGTGAAGTTGGGCACTCTCGAAACCTCTGGGTTGACTTCTTCAACCTTCTCATTCTTGTTGACGGCGCGGAGCACCTCGAAGAGGACTCCGGCGGTCTGGTAGGCCTTCCCAAGTTGGGCCCTGAAGGCGACATTGGCATGGGACAGGGTGTGTCATGGCTAGGATTAGATTTATAACGAGATAGAGCTCTGGTTTGGAGCTTCAGAATTACCGGTCAGCTTGTTCCCCTTTGTCAAGTGCACGGACGTAGTTCTCGTAGTACTGCTGATAAAAACTCTCAATTTCACGGGCATCGCTCTTCTTCACGCGCTTCGCGAGACTGGGGCTATTATCCTGTGGTGTTGCATAAGAGCAAAAACATAAAATTATGTAGTGGCATCTTTGGATTCGAGAGGGTAGTTATGCAAAATCCGATAAAAAAATCCCCCAATCTTCCTGCTCCTAGACCCTATTTTGCTCTGGCTTTTAGGTTAGATTCAATCTTATTTTCTTTCAATCTTTCTCACCGTGTCTATTTCCCCGCTTCTTTTCCAAACTAGTAAAATTGAATCATTTCAAAAGGACGTCCAGAAAATAAGGCTAACCCAATTTGCCTCTCCAAAAAAAATAGAAAAATAAAGCGAGCAAAACGCTAGAAACTTCCATTTACATTGCAGGATGTAGTAGAAACTAGAAACCAATTACCCGAGTCCCCATTCGAGATACGTGAAACTATTCTAGCCAAACCAATTGACCATAACTATCCGATTGCAACATGATTTCAACAAAACAAAGAAAGTATCAGAAATACCACTATCTAGTACATCTAATCTGCTCCCTCAAGTGTGAAACACAAAGGTGCTCCGAAATGAACAAGTAATACGTATGGATGATCGCCGAAAGCAAAATCTAATGCGGACGCTTACGAACATACTCCAAAATTAGCTCTCCAAAGCAAGGAAAAATGGCAAAGCCAGAAAAGTTCTCCAGGAAATCACACTAACTGTTTTTCTGCATAGACTCGTATGATTATGAATCAAAAGCAAAACATCCTCGAAAACCACGAATCGAGGCGCGCATGTGCCCCCAAAAAAATATAAGAACAAACATTTTTGAACGTGGGAACACAAAACTTTTTCAAGTACACACAGCCTACGCGGCATTGATCCGACGCCAAAAAAATGAACCAGGAGCGCTCGCTCTGCCACAAAATCCAAACCCAAACGCATCAAAACAGCATGCGAAATGCACCATACGTATCCCCGCGAAAATGAATGCACGTATAGAGGTAACCGACTCGGGGGCACTCGGGCTCGATCTCGGCGGCGACGCGCAGGATGGGCGCGATGCTGCTGAGTGTGGACGGGACGACCTCGTTGTCAAACACCTCCATGGAGAAGGTCGCCATGCCCAGGTGGGAGGGGAGGCAGGTGAAGAAATAGAGGTCCAGCCTTGCGTGCCCGTGGCTATTTATACGTCGATCCAACGGCCAAGATCAGCTGCTTCTCGGGAAAGGGAACCGCGGGGGAGACCGGAGGCGTCGGTGTGGTGGAAATGCTGAGCTCCGCTGCTTGGTGAGGGGTTTCTCTGTCTGGACGGTGGGGCGAGCGTCGTGGCTGGCCGCTGGAACACTTCGCTGCCTTTTTATCACCTTAAAATTCGCTTACACACTAGGAAATGTTCTGCTGACAGCAGTGCCCCACAACGTTCAGCTTCGAAGAGGGTCTGTTTTTCTGTATAGAAAAGATTACAAGGTTCACACCTTTTGCTTTCTACCGTTTCTCCGGCCCAATGTCAGTGAGATGCAAGAATGACGTGTGAGTTAGTGGGGGTGCTTGCTGGTAGGAAATATTCAGGCCCTTTTCACCCGCGACGCGATACCGGAGTTATACGGTGTCCGGCTGGACTTTTGTCCTCTTTCGCTATAAACACTACAACAATAGAAGCACCCTTCTAGAGATAAGAATAGCAAATGTTTTGAGGCACTGATGGAAGCATGCCAAGGTGAAGTTGACGATCTCTTTAGCATTTATCCTTCTCTTCATCTTGCCCTATGTGCTCATGCTGCGAGTGCCGCAGGATGATTTAGTTCTGATCGAGTGCTTGACCCCTTGAGGAGGGCATATTCTTCAGCATCTCTCTTGTCGGATCGTATCCCCGTGACCACGTCGTCAAAGAGACAGTCTTTCTTTGGTTTGGCCCACCGATTTACCGTCGTTGGTGACACTCTTCTGAGCCCCTAGATTCGCCGAAGTATGAGATCCTGAATGGATCCTTTTTCTTTCCACTTCATCTTGGGAATCTGGAATGGTTGTTTATGGCTGGGTGTGACAGATCAGACTTCGTTTAGAATCAGACCTTCTATCTATCTATCTAGCTGTATTGCCACTCCAACGGTTCTTTTTTTTTGATTATGCCCCGTATCTCTCTGAGCCTATTTGATCTATTTGCTATATCCAAGTTCGAGTGTGAAGTTCGCTCCGGTTGAATTGTAGGGCTTCCTAATTCCTGCTTCGTCCTCCTATGAATGCACTAGTATAGAAGGTTAGCCCGTCACCGTATACCATCGTAAGATGAACTGGAAATTAGTAGTTTCAACCAGTTACACAAAATAGGCAAGTTGAGGTTTGTTCAGCGTGTGTTGTGTTGCCTCCAACTATAACGAGGCCCTTTGACTTGAGGTACGATCTTACCTCTTAACGCGCTTTCCTGCTAGAAGAAGTGAGGGTGATGTCCAATGACCTGTTGAAGAAGCTTGCTGTGTAGATAGGTATCCGTTTCGTGAACCTAATGTAGAACCTGTAAACTAAAGACTTGAGTCCCGGAACCGCAGCCATTCAAAAAGCTATCAATCTGATTCGAAATACCAAGGTTCGAAGACCTCTGGGGCATATCAAAGTACTTTCACTTGCCCCACAACAAGAATTTCTAGGGTATGTGAGTGGTGTCGGACGCTATAGGGGTTTGTGTATTCACATCAGGAGAAGAAAGAGGCTCTCATTGCTGCTGGGATAAGACAAAACCTTCTTCCTTGATCCATGGCGTCACCGCTGCTATATTAAAAGAGTAATTCTATTAGCTGGCTATGATTCCTGCAAATAAGTCTTGGGGTCATTCCGGGCTGATGCTTCCTAATTCTTCCTAGCTTTTGCTCCATTCATCACTATGGGGCACCACATATATAAGCATTGGGAGATCGAAATAGCACTGGTCCTGACCAACCCGAACCCTCTTCATCACCCGCGCAAACAAGAGATGATGTACGTTAATATTGCTGCGTATATAATTAACAACGTAAATAATGTGCTAGTTGGACAAATATGATTGGAGATGGAGATGGAAATGGAATTTTACGTAAACATGGATATGCATGTCTATGTCTATGTGTGTGTGCGCGACGACTCTCGCGACCTGGAAGCGGGGGCGTGTTTTTGATCGAGTTTTCTTGGTATGTTAGAAAATCAGTTTGTCTAATTCACATCTAGATGTTATTTAAGGATATCACATCTAAGCTCCCACAAGTACATAATGTAGCAACAAGAAACAAAAAAACTAGGGGAAAAATAGACCACAAACAGAGTGGACATCAACTTAGGGTTTTCACTCTCCACACGCTCGCCGCACTACATATATGTTACATGCTGGAGGCTCG
Source organism: Triticum urartu (assembly GCF_003073215.2). NCBI lineage: Eukaryota > Viridiplantae > Streptophyta > Magnoliopsida > Poales > Poaceae > Triticum > Triticum urartu. The sequence continues at coordinate 408,915,799 of NC_053027.1, read as the reverse complement.
GTGTTCATTTGCTAGGGTTTGCTATATTCACAGTCTCTCACCCTCTCTTCACCAGATCTAAAAAAGACTGTGTTGGCCTCTTTTTTCTCTCTCTCTCCCCCCTCACAGCTGCTGAAGGAGGCGTCTGTATCCCGTCGCACCGGGAAGGGGAGGTGGTGCAGCGTTCACTCTATTGCCTTCGGTGAGGGAGGCAATCCACTGCCGGCTGCACTGTTCTCTTTCACCCAAAGCCTGTGCGGGAGGGCCACCGACCCCTTCTTCGTCGCTGTCGTACGTAGTGTGGGCAGATCCGGCCTCCCGCCGCATGCCTTGCCACATCCCGACGACCCTAAGGTATAGGTTTCTTTGAAACCGTCGTTGCTCTAGCTGCATGTGGATCTTTTTCGATCTGTAGTCGAATCTAGGTCTTGGTTCAAAGAGGAAAGAATGGTGCGGTGGGCTGGAGCAAGAATCTAGGACGTGGTTCAATGAGGAAAGGAGGGGCGGAAAGTAGTATAGACTGGCTATCCAGCCGCTTTGTAGATTGAAAAGGGAAAAGGGGGGTAACCCAGTACACACATCTGTAAGGAACCGATCTCTTTGTTGAAAAGGGAAAGAAACTGGGGGGTCGGGTAGTTTGTGCAGGACTAGATTTGCTACCCTCGCATAGGAAGAAGGTTCAAAGAGAACAAATATGGGACCAGCGCATATATGCTGCTTGGCTACATACTTTGCATCACCCATTTATACGTGTGGACGCACATGGTGCTGGCATGTCCCATACAACTATTTTGTTGTTGTTGTTAATCTAAGAATGCCACCGAAAAATTGAAGCAATGCCACTGTTAAAAGTAAATTACATTTTTTAACGAATGTTGTTTCAAGAAAATGTCTCTGTTAATATGAATCAATGCAACCGTTTTAGAAATGCTACTGTCCTACTTTGTTTTCCATCTAAGATAAGTTAGATGCTTCTTTCTGTCACCGTTTGTTTCATCCTCCTTTATCGGCAAGTAATTGTTTCCTTTTTTGCCTCTGTTAAAACAGGGGTATCGATTCAACTTGTTGCTATTGCGACATTTTGCCTCGCTACTCGAAACACTTATGTTTTAAGAGTGTTTTGTGCAGTTCAACTTGAATGTCACACCGGTGACTTTGCTTAATTTTGGTGGAACTGCACAAAAGGAGATCGAGATTTGTTTCCAGTCTTCATATCGATTCAACTTGTTGCTATTGCGACATTTTTGCTTCGCTACATGAAACACTTTGCTTGATTTCAGTGCAACTGCACAAAACGAGATTGGATTTCCTATTCGTGTTGGCAGATTTGTATTTTATCTTGTCCGTCTCATGAAAGGTCAGTACAGGCCTTCATCCACATGATTGTGCAATGTGCTTTGAGATGTTGTGCTACTTGTATTGATACCGTTTTAAATAAATGTTGAATTGAAGCTATTGTATTGTTGTCTTTTCCCATTAAGTAGTGAACAAAAATGGGACCAACCCAGACATGATGCTTGTTGCTTTGTTACAACAAGCTCTGCATCACCCCCTTTATAAGTAGATGGAAGCACATATTGTTGTTGCGCCCACTCTCCCTGGAACTGTTTATGCTTTTCGTTAATCTAATGCCGCTGGTAAAATTAAGCAATGCCACTCTCAGAATTAATTAACTACTAAATCTTAGTTCAAAACTGCAACACTTGTTAGGAATGGTACTATCCTGCTTTGTAGTTCTTTCTACATGTTTAACCAAGGTATTGTTAAGATAATGTCTGTGTTAAAATGAATCAGTTACATTGTTTTAGGAATGGTACTTTTCTGCTTTGTCGTTCTTTATACATGTTGAAACAAGGCATTGTTAAGATAATGTCTCAGTCAATATGAATGAATCACACTAATGGAAAATTGCTACTCTCCTGCTTTGTTTCCCATTAAGATAAAGTAGATCAATAGATGCTTTTATTCTGGGAGTACAAGTCATCAACCGTTATTTCTCAGTAATTGTTTCCCTTATACCTATTGTTGCTTACAGGGATATCAAAATTAAAGCTCGGTTTTATTCTGACTTCGATTTTAGTTGAACTGCACAAAAGGAGCCAATGTGTCCAAGCCAAACTGCTGCATTACTGGGTCCAGTTGGTCGTTCCACTTTGCAGAAAGAAGCAGTCACTGTTTGCGCTACATAACAGAAGGAATGACCGAGAAGCTTTACAGAGTATTATTAGACACCGGTGACATGACTAGTCTGCAGAGACCATTGGCAATTTAACAACACGTGGAGTGCTCTGGGCAAAAAGTGCCCAAACAAGTACAAGAAGCTACGACAGGACGATCTTAGGCATTACATATTTTGAATGGGAAAAGCTTGTCAAAGTTTAATCATTGATGTTAGCAGGAAGACGTTAGTTTAATATATTGGAATTGGAAAACCTTGTCAAAATTTGCTCATTGATGTTAGCCAGAAGACATGCATTTGATATTTTTGAGTGGGATGCCCTTGCTGTGAGCAGTGTCGAGTGTTTTTTCCTATTCCTGTGTTCAGTTTAGAAGTAAATAGTTACTCTGCTGAGATATTCCTGTGTTAAGAGTTTGTTCTGAATATTGTCTATGTAATGCCAGGCCTTGTGTTTGATTGCAAAGTTGAGCTTGGAATGTTGTGGCATGCGGCATCACGAACAGTTCACCGTGCCTCCTGAGAATAATGCTTCGTATTGTTTTGCATGTTGATTTAATGCCAGTGATTTGCTTGTTAAGAAGATCATCCTCTTCTGTTGTGTCCGTGCTTAAGAAGTTCATCGTATGATGTTTCATTCATAGCCTATATGACAAGTCGGGTAGGTTAGATGTGAAACCATATGATCTTCTGACCAACTCATGATATTAGTCCGTGATTGGATCGTCGTTTTCCAACCAAAACTGCTTGTAAAACTGACGCTTGTAAATTAAAGCAGATGGTCTCGGGCGAAGGCGCTTGGTTGGTCGATTTTGACTAGTAAAATATCAGAAGTACTTCACACACGATAAAAACGATGAACGACACTCGGACGATTGCTAATCCAGTAGTTAGCTGCTGTTTCAGCCTTGCCCATGGATGGGATGATACGCACATCGTGCATGTATCGTTTGGTAATGTCGTCCATATAATAGTGCTCATAAAATATACATTGGTCTCTCAAATTACACGCGTAACCCGCCGGTTTTACTTACAGACCTCGGGCCCTGGTTTCATTACGCCTGTATTGTAGGCATTGTTTCCGATGACGAGCAAATTACACTTGTATGTTAATACAGGTTTGAAATAAACCAGAGCTCCCAAGCGCGGCCTTACCGTTTCATGCCGTCTCAGTTTCTCGAAGGTGCTCATAGGTGTCCGATGATTCTGGCTTCCTGAATGAGCAGCGGGCGCTGTATCAGACCATCCGTAGGGCCCGCGAGGCCCTCTCCATTGTCCTTCGAGTTGTTGCGCTCGCCGTGGCAACGAGCATTGTTAATATCGTCAATGAACATGAGGATTCAGGAGATGACTTTCTTTTGACTGGATGACACTAGGGACCCACTAGGGCCATAGCCGTACGTACACAAGTGCCTCCTTATTACGTACAACTATATTTTTTTGCTTTCTCCTTGTTTCCTGACATCATGGTCCCACACCATTGTCAACCTATGTAGTCAATATAAACGAGAGAATTGCACAAGGTGCGGCCGATAGTTGGGACCAAGCAGCTCGAGCAGTATTTGTGTTTTTGAGGCGTGAGCACTGCAGAGTTTTTCTTGGCGATGATTTCGTTGTTGTTCAGAGGAGAGCAGGGTATTAACTGGGCAGGCTGTGGCCCGTCTAGTCCAAGCCAGATATCCAGCCCAGATACTAATTTTTTCAAGATGAAAATGGCTAGCCCAGCTATACGTCTTTTTGAGGAATACCCAGGCAAGGTCAACTTTTTATTCTCCGCCCCGCTGGGCTGCAAATCTTTCCTAGGAAGGATGCATTAGGCTTAACATGAAAATGGGCTTTAAAAATAATAAATGAGATGTAATTATAAAAACTAAACAGTAACTATAAAAAAATGCACCAAACATGAAATTAGTTTATAAAATATTATTTATGGATTTTGAAAATCTTAAATTTTCATTGTTGCGCGCGCAATGTTTCGTTGGATTTTTACGTAATACAAATTTATATTTAATCTGACTAGAAATTTCAGGATAAAAATATTTCGGATCCCATCAAAATGTGGGAAATTTTATTGAATTCTTTCTTCAATGGTTGGTTGAAATTATTAATCGTTGTCCTGGCTAGAAAATGGGTTGTACTTTTAACAAACTGTAAATGGGCTGTTGTAAATTCCATTAGAATTCAAAAATGGGTTGTACATTCTTACAAAACGCAAATGGGCTATAATTTCTCTGGCACACACTTGTGGGCCTACTAACTGACGCGTCCCCTAAAAAATAAGTTGATGCATATGCAAGGCTTTGTCAACTTATTGTAGTCAACACACGGTTCTAGCAGTAGTGGTTGTTGGATGTCTATCCAACGGATGTCGTGCTTCTTCTTCAATCTCGGATATTCTTAGCTTCGGCTGCCCAAAAAATGATTCCTCCCCCTGACATCTGGGGCATACCATTTCGGAGGCTGACCTGTGGGCCTACTAAGTTAGAGCGTAACAAGGGCTTTGTCAACTTAGTCAATATAAACGATTCTAGCTTCAGTGACCGCACGATGTCCATCCAACGGTCGTAGTGCTTCTTCAACCTCTGGTCTTCTTGGTCCAGCCGCCCAAAGCTGCGCCGGTCGTGCCGCCTGCTCCTGCCTCCCGTGGCCTGTTGTGCTGCTGCGGAGGCCTCACCGCCCCCATACTACTCCCACCGCTGGCCAGGCCATCCCTCCACTGACCCACACCCCCCGTTATTCTGCGGCGACGACAGCCTCACACCGCAGCCGAACCAGTGAACGCTCGTACTCCTCTCCATGTGGGCATCCACTGCCGCGTCTTTCCCGGCTCCGCGTCGTCCCCTTCCTAGGCCTCGTCGTCGTCCACCGCTGTGGTGCTCTCGGCGCGGCGTGGTCAATGTGGTCAACGACCGACTTCCATCGGAAGAGTACTGTACGTGGAGAGGCTGACAGCTGGGTCCACAGCAGCCGCAAGGAAGTGCCTCCTTATTACGCGGAAAATAATTATTCCTCCACCTGACAGCGGGGACCCACCGGATGGGCCACCAGTATTTTGCGAAAAAATCATTTCCCCCTCACAGCTAGGACCCATCGGACGGGCCACCGTATTTCACGAAAAAATGTTCCCCCCGCTGTCAGCTCTTTTTTAACCATGGCCACAATATGGGCTGTAATGCTAACAAAAAGAATATGGGATCCAAAAAAAACCTTAATAATTAGCAAATGGGCTGTAAATTATTAGAAATAATGGCAGATGGGTTGTATGATGTTTTCCACAGATTTGAGGCTTTCCTAAAAAAACGTTGACGCACAAGCACTAACTGTTGGATGTCCATCCAACGGCCGTTGTGCTTCTTCAATCTCTTCTCTTCCTGCTCCAGCCGCTCAAACAAGCGCCGGCGGGACTGCATGCTCCCTCCTCCCCGCGGCCGGTTGTGCTGCCGTGCAGGCCTCACCGCCCCATCGTACTCCCATCGCTGGCCTATCCATCCCTCTACTCACCCACACCTACTGTTATTCTCCGGCGACGGCAGACGAACCAGTAAACCCTCGTACAGTCGTACTCCCCTCCGCGTGGGAAACAACTACCGAGTCCTCCCTGCCTCTGTATCGTCCCCTTCCTAGTCCTCGCCGTCGTCCACCGCCATGGTTCTCTCGGCACGGCGTGGTAAATGTGGTCAACGACCAACTTCCATCGGAAGAGTACTATGCATGGAGAGGCCGACAGCTGGGTCCACGGCCGCAGCAAGGAAGTGCCTCCTTATTACGTGCAAAATAATTATTCCTCCACTTGATAGCGGGGACCCACCGGACGGGCCACCGTATTTCGTGAAAAAAACCTTTCCTGCCTAACTGCTGGGACCCACCAGCTACACCTTCGCACGCAAGGAAGCGCGTCCAGGCAAAAAACAAAACGATTCACCCCCCTTACTTCTGGGACCCACCAGCTACATCTTCGCACACAAGGAAGTGCCTGACAGTCGGGACCCACCTGGTCGAAGTGTATGTAGCGTTGTCATTCTGGTCGCGAACGTGTATGTACATATATACTGGTGGATGTAGAGTCGCGCACGTGTCGTAGTAGAGGCGCGCACGTAGCATGTACACGTACGTACAACGGCCAGGGTGCAAGAAAGAAAATATGGCCATGTATGTGTACATACGGGCGGGGTCTCGAACGCCTACTCGCGCATACGTACGGCGAGGGATCGTTGACATGGCCGGGTCGGAACGGAGAAACAACGTCGTCGTTGTGTTCATGGGGAGGCAACGAAATGCCTCGTGTTCATGGGGAGGCAACAGAATGCGTCGTGTTCATCGGGAGGCAATGGAACGCGTGGGAGCCAACCGGCTGGGCCGGAACGGAATGCGTGGTCGTGTTCATTGGGAGGGCTTGGACGGAATAGGCGATGGAAACGAGGCCTGGCGTACCGTAGAACGGAGGAAACGGCCTTGTGTTCGACCGGCCACGTTCAAAACGGGATCCTGTTCATCGGGAGGGGTGTGGCGTACCGCAAAACGGACGAAATGGACCTCCTACGGTCGAAACAGGGGTCCTGTTGATCGGGAGGGGTGTGGCATACCGCAAAACGGATGAAACGGACTTGTGTTGGAGCGCTACGGCCGAAACGAGGGTCCCATTCATCAGGAGGGGTGTGGCGTACCGCAAAACAGGACTCCACGGGATACTGTTCATCTCCACCGTCGACCTCCTCCAGCCTCCACGGGCTATCGTCGACCTCCTCCAGCCTCCACCGCGCGCTACTCCACCAGTTACTGTTCAACCACCCCTCCACCGTCTACTGTTCATCCAGCGCTCCACACCACGGGGTCCTGTTCAACCACCCCTCCATGGGCACCCCTCCACCGTCTACTGTTCAACCAGCCCTCCACCACACCATGGGGTCCTGTTCATCCAGAGGCAACGCCACCGCTCACTGTTCATCCAACCCCCCTCCCCCCCCGCAACGCTCACTGTTCATCCAATCGATCGGCTTCAGTTAGCAGCAGTAGTGAAGGAATCGCTCGATCGGGTTCAGTTAACAGCCATCGATCGATCGGTCGGGTTCAATAATGCGTAGCCTACAGTACAATCGCTCGGGTCCAGTTAGAGCCAACGCATCGCACACACGAGCGATGCACGTTTCTCTCGTACACGTTCGCGCGTGTGTGCAAGGCGTTGGCTCTAACTGAACCCGAGCGAGGCGTTGGGCTCTAACTGAACCCGAGCGATTGCACTGCAGGCTACGCTTTACTGAACCGGAGCGATCAATCGATGGCTGTTAACTGAACCCGATCGAGCGATTCCTTCACTACTGCTGCTAACTGAAGCCGATCGATGCTGCCTCTGCATGAACAGTGAGCGTTGCGGGGTGGGGGGGGGGTTGGATGAATAGTTCCTGGTGGGGTGGATGAACAGGACCCCGTGGTGTTGCCTCTAGATGAACAGGACCCCGATCGATCGAGCCGGTTGGGGCTGGATGAATAGGACCCCATGGAGGGCTGGATGAACAGGACCACCCCGTGGAGGGCAGGATGAACAGTCGCAGGTGGAGGCTGGAGGAGGTCGACGGTGGATGAACAGTAGCTCGTGGAGGCTGGAGGGGTTCGACGGTGGAGATGAACAGTATCCCGCGGAGTCCCGTTTTGGGTACGCCACACCCCTCCCGATGAACAGGAACCCCGTTCCGACCGTAGCGCTCCAACACAAGTCTATTTCGTCCGTTTTGCGGTACGCCACACCCCTCCCGATCAACAGGACCCCCCATTTCGACCGCAGGAGGTCTGTTTCCTCTGTTTTGTAGTACGCCAGACCCCTCCCGATGAACAGGATCCCGTTTCGACCGCAGCCGGTCGAAAACAAGGCCGTTTCCTCCATTCTGTGGTACGCCAGGCCTCGTTTCCATCGCCTGTTCTGTCCAAGCCCTCCCGATGAACACGACGCATTACGTTGCCTCCCCATGAACACGACGCATTCTGTTGCCTCCCCATGAACACGACGCATTACGTTGCCTCCCCATGAACACGACGACGACGCTGTTTCTCCGTTCCGACCCAGCCATGTACATGAGCCCTGGTCGTACATATGCGTGAGTAGGCTTTCGAGACCCCGCCCGTATGTACACATACGTGGCCGTATTTTCTTTCTTGCACCTTGGCCGCCTCTACTACGACACGTGCACGCCTCTACATCAACCAGTATATATGTACGTACACATTCGCGACCAGAATGACAACGCTACATACGCTTTGACCAGGTGGGTCCCGACTGTCAGGCACTTCCTTGCGTGCGAAGATGTAGCTGGTGGGTCCCAATAGTCAGGGGGGCGAAATACGATGGCCCGTCCAGTGGGTCCCACTGTCAGGTGGAGGAATAATTTTTTTGCATGTAATAAGGAAGCACTTCCTTGCTGCGGCCGTGGACCCAGCTGTCAGCCTCTCCACGTACAGTCCACATGCGATGGAAGCCGTTCCTTGACCACGTTGACCACGCCGCACCGAGAGCACCAGGGCGGTGGACGACGGCGAGGCCTAGGAAGGGGACGATGTGGAGCCGGGGAAGACGCGACAGTGGATGCCCACACGTGGAGGAGTACGAGGGTTCACTGGTTCGCTGCGGTGTGAGGCTGTCGTCGCCGCAGAATAACAGGGGGTGTGGGTGAGTAGAGGGATGGCCTGGCCAGCGGTAGGAGTAGTAGGGGGCGCTGAGGCCTCCGCCGCATCGCAGCCGGCCACGGGAGGCAGGAGCACGAGGCACGACCGACGCTGGTTTGGGTGGCTGGAGCAAGAAGACCAGAGGTTGAAGAAGCACTACGATCGTTGGATGGACATCGTGCAGTGACTGGAGCTAGAATCGTGCATATTGACTAAGTTGACAAAGCCCTCCGTCCCCGTCAACTTAGTAGGCCCACAAGTCAGCCTCCCACCAAGGTGGGTCCCAGCTAGCAGGGGGTATTCTTTTTTTTGAGCGTAATAAGGAGGCACTTCCTTGCGTGTGAAGATATAGTTGGTGGGTCTGAGCTGTCAGCGGCGGTAACGTTTTTTTCACGAAATACAGAGGCCCTTTCGGTTGGTCCCTGATGTCAGGTGGAGGAATCATTATTTTGCGCGTAATAAGGAGGCATTTCCTTGAGTGCGGCCGTGGACCCAGTTGTCGGCCTCTCCACGTAAAGTCCACTTCAGATGCATGTCGGTCGTTGACCACATTGACCAGGCCGCGTCGAGAGCACCAGGACGGTGGACGACGGCGAGGCCTACGAAGGGAACGGCACGGAGGCAGGGAAGACTTGGCAGTTGTTTCCCACGCGGAGGGGAGTACGACTGCACGAGGGTTTACTGGTTCGTCTGCCATCGCCGGATAATAACAGCAGGTGTGGGTGAGTAGAGGGATGGCTAGGCCAGCGATGGGAGTACGGTGGGGCGGTGAGGCCTGTGCGGTAGCACAACCGGCCGCGGGGAGGAGGGAGCAGGCAGTCCCACCGGTGCCTGTTTGAGCGGCATGAGCAGGAAGAGCAGAGATTGAAGAAGCACGACGGCCGTTGGATGGCCATCCAACAGTCACTGCTTGTGCGTCAACCTTTTTTTAGGAAAGCCTCAAATCTGTGGAAAACAGCATACAACCCATCTACCATTATTTCTAATAATTTACAGCCCATTTGCTAATTATTAAGGTTTTTTTGGAGCCCATATTCTTTTTGTTAGCATTACAGCCGATATGTTGGCCACAGTTAAAAAATTATATGAAATTTTGCATATTTCAGTGCGGTCCGAACTGTTTTTAATCCCGAAATTTCGACTCACATTCAAACTGATTTTAAAAATAAATGTATATCAATATAAAATCCAACAAATTCTCCACGCATAAAAATTGATGTAATTTCAAATCTCGAAATGAAGAAAAGATACTTGAAACTAATTGCAGGTTTGATGTGTTTTAAAAATGTACAGCCCATTTCTCATTACTGATGGGCCATTTTCTCGGCCAGCCGAATGAAAGTTCTCCCCGTCTTGAAAGATTTGCAGCCCAATAGGCCTGACAAAGCGACTTACTTGGCAAATCACAAAAAAACTAGGCTATGGCCGTGGACCCAGCTGTCAGCCTCTCCACGTACAGTACTCTTCCGATGGAATGTCATTAACCATGTTGACCACGCCGCGCCGAGAGCACCAAGGCGGTGGACGACGGCAAGGCCTACGAAGGGGACGACGCGGAGCCGGGGAAGATGCGGCAGTGGATGCCCATGCGGAGAGGAGTACGAGGGTTCACTGGTTCAACTGCGGTGTGAGGCTGCCGTCGCCGCAGGGCCTGGCTAGCGATGGGAGTAGTAGGGGGCGATGAGGCCTCATCGGCAGCACAGCCGGCCACTGGAGGCAGGAGCAGGTGGTCTCCCCGGCGCTGGTTTGGGCGGCTGGTGCAAGAAGAGCAGCGATTGAAGAAGCAGCGGGACCGTTCGATTCAAATCCAACGGTTACTACTGCTAGAGTCGTTTGTTGACTAAGTTGACAAGCCCTGCGTACGCGTCAACTTAGTAGGCCCACAGGTCAGCCTCCCAACCGGTGCGCCCCAGATGTCAGTGGGAGGAATCATTTTTTTTTCACGTAATAAGGAGGCAGTTGATTGCGTGCGGCCAGGCCAGCGGAGGGAGTAGGGTGGGCCGAGGAAGCCTGTGCGGCATCACAGCGGGCCACAAGAGGAGGGATCAGGCAGTCCCACCTGCGCTAGTTTAGGCGGCTGGAGCAGGAAGATCAGAGATTGAAGAAGCACGTCGGCCGTTGGATGGACATCCAACACTAACTGCTGCTAGAATCGTGTGTTAACTGACAAAGCCTTGCGTAAACAAGTCAGCCTCGAAATCTGTGGCTTGTACAGCCCATTTGCTATTATTTTTATAATTTTTACTCATTTTCGAATTCATAAGGAATTTATTGCAGCCCGTTTTCCATTTTTAGAATTGCTGGCCATTTTCTGGCTAGTACCAGGGTCAAAAAATTAACTAAATATGTGGGAAATTTTGAAAATTCGCAAATTTTTGCTGGGGAACGAAATATTCTTAATCCAAAAATTAATAGCCATACGAGGTGACGATGCGCGTCGGGAATGGTTCCAAGGTCGAAGTGATCGCCGTCGGCATGCTACCTCTACATTTACCTACGAGATTAGTTTTAAACCTCAATAATTGTTATTTAGTGCCAGCTTTGAGCATGAACATTGTATCAGGATCTCGTTTAATTCGAGATGGCTACTCATTTAAATCCGAGAATAATGGTTGTTCTATTTATATGAGAGATATGTTTTATGGTCATGCTCCGATGGTGAATTGTTTATTCTTAATGAATCTCGAGCGTAATGCTACACATATTCATAGTGTGAATACCAAAAGATGTAAGGTTGATAATGATAGTCCCACATACTTGTGGCACTGCCGCCTTGGTCACATAGGTGTCAAACACATGAAGAAGCTCCATGCAGATGGACTTTTAGAGTCTCTTGATTATGAATCATTTGACACGTGCGAATCATGCCTCATGGGTAAGATGACCAAGACTCCGTTCTCAGGAAGAATGGAGCGAGCAACCAACTTATTGGAAATCATATATACTGATGTGTGCGGTCCAATGAGTGTTGAGGCTCGCGGTGGCTATCGTTATGTTCTCACCCTCACTGACGACTTGAGTAGATATGGGTATGTCTATTTAATGAAACACAAGTCTGAGACCTTTGAAAAGTTCAAGGAATTTCAGAGTGAGGTTGAGAATCAACGTGACAGGAAAATCAAGTTCTTGCGATCAGATCGTGGGGGAGAATACTTGAGTCACGAATTTGGCACACACTTAAGAAAATGTGGAATAGTTTCACAACTCACGCCGCCTGGAACACCTCAGCGTAATGGTGTGTCCGAACGTCGTAATCGCACTCTATTAGATATGGTGCGATCTATGATGTCTCTTACCGATTTACCGCTATCATTTTGGGGCTATGCTTTAGAGACTGCTGCATTCACTATAAATAGGGCTCCGTCAAAATCCATTGAGACGACACCGTATGAATTATGGTTTGGGAAGAAATCTAAGCTGTCGTTTCTAAAAGTTTGGGGATGCGATGCTTATGTCAAGAAACTTCAACCTGAAAAGCTCGAACCCAAGTCGGAAAAATGCGTCTTCATAGGATACCCTAAAGAAACTATTGGGTATACCTTCTACTTCAGATCCGAAGGCAAGATCTTTGTTGCCAAGAATGGATCCTTTCTAGAGAAAGAGTTTCTCTCGAAAGAAGTAAGTGGGAGGAAAGTAGAACTTGATGAAGTATTACCTCTTGAACCGGAAAGTGGCGCAACTCAAGAAAATGTTCATGAGGTGCCCGCACCATCTAGAGAGGAAGTTAATGATGATGATCCTGAAACTTCAGATCAAGTTGCTACTGAACTTCGTAGGTCCACAAGGACACATTCCGCACCAGAGTGGTACGGCAACCCTGTCTTGGAAATCATGTTGTTAGACAACGATGAACCTTCGAACTATGAAGAAGCGATGGCGGGCCCGGATTCCGACAAATGGCTGGAAGCCATGAAATCCGAGATAGGATCCATGTATGAAAATGAAGTATGGACTTTGGCTGACTTGCCCGTTGATCGGCGAGCCATAGAAAATAAATGGATCTTTAATAAGGAGATAGACGCGGATGGTAATGTGACCATCTATAAAGCTTGGCTCGTCGGTAAGGGTTATCGACAAGTTCAAGGGGTTGACTACGATGAGAATTTCTCACCCGTAGCGAAGCTGAAGTCCGTCCGAATCATGTTAGCAATTGCCGCATTCTATGATTATGAGATATGGCAAATGGACGTCAAAACGGCATTCCTTAATGGTTTCCTTAAGGAAGAATTGTATATGATGCAGACGGAAGGTTTTGTCGATCCTAAGAATGCTGACAAGGTGTGCAAGCTCCAACGCTCGATTTATGGGCTGGTGCAAGCATCTCGGAGTTGGAATATTCGCTTTGATGAGATGATCAAAGCATTTGGGTTTATGCAGACTTATGGAGAAGCCTGCGTTTACAAGAAAGTGAGTGGGAGCTCTGTAGCATTTCTTGTATTATATGTAGATGACATACTTTTGATGGGAAATGATATAGAACTTTTGGACAGCATTAAGGCCTACTTGAATAAGAGTTTTTCAATGAAGGACCTTGGAGAAGCTGCTTATATATTAGGCATCAGGATCTATAGAGATAGATCAAGACGCCTCATAGGTCTTTCACAAAGCACATACCTTGATAAGATATTGAAGAAGTTCAATATGGATCAGTCAAATAAGGGGCTCTTACCTGTGTTGCAAGGTGTGGAATTGAGCTCAGCTCAATGTCCGACCACGGCAGAAGATATAGAACAGATGAGTGTCATCCCCTATGCCTCAGCCATAGGTTCTATTATGTATGCCATGCTATGTACCAGACCTGATGTAAACCTTGCCGTAAGTTTGGTAGGTAGGTAGCAAAGTAATCCCGGCAAGGAACACTAGACAGCGGTCAAGAATATCCTGAAGTACCTGAAAAGGACTAAGGAAATGTTTATCATTTATGGAGGTGACGAAGAGCTCGTCATAAAGGGTTACGTCGACGCTAGCTTCGACACAGATCTGGATGACTCTAACTCACAAACCGGATACGTGTATATTTTGAATGGTGGGGCAGTAAGCTGGTGTAGTTGCAAGCAGAGCGTCGTGGCGGGATCTACATGTGAAGCGGAGTACATGGCAGCCTCGGAGGCAGCGCATGAAGCAATTTGGGTGAAGGAGTTCATCACCGACCTAGGAGTCATACCCAATGCGTCGGGGCCGATCAAACTCTTCTGTGACAACACTGGAGCTATTGCACTTGCCAAGGAGCCCAGGTTTCACAAGAAGACCAGGCACATCAAGCGTCGCTTCAACTCCATTCGTGAAAATGTTCAAGATGGAGACATAGATATTTGTAAAGTACATACGGATCTGAATGTCGCAGATCCGTTGACTAAACCTCTCCCTAGGGCAAAACATGATCAACACCAGAACTCTATGGGTGTTCGATTCATCACAATGTAACTAGATTATTGACTCTAGTGCAAGTGGGAGACTGTTGGAAATATGCCCTAGAGGCAATAATAAAAGGATTATTATTATATTTCCTTGTTCATGATAATTGTCTTCTATTCATGCTATAATTGTGTTATCCGGAAATCGTAATACATGTGTGAATACATAGACACCAACATGTCCCTAGTAAGCCTCTAGTTGACTAGCTCGTTGATCAACAGATAGTCATGGTTTCCTGACTATGGACATTGGATGTCATTGATAACGAGATCACATCATTAGGAGAATGATGTGATGGACAAGACCCAATCCTAAACATAGCACAAGATCGTATAGTTCGTTTGCTAGAGTTTTTCCAATGTCAAGTATCTTTTCCTTAGACCATGAGATCGTGTAACTCCCGGATACCGTAGGAGTGCTTTGGGTGTACCAAACGTCACAACGTAACTGGGTGACTATAAAGGAATACTACAGGTATCTCCGAAAGTGTCTGTTGGGTTGACACGGATCAAGACTGGGATTTGTCACTCCATATGACGGAGAGGTATCTCTGGGCCCACTCGGTAATGCATCATCATAATGAGCTCAAAGTGACCAAGTGTCTGGTCATGGGATCATGCATTACGGTACGAGTAAAGTGACTTGCCGGTAACGAGATTGAACGAGGTATTGGGATACCGACGATCGAATCTCGGGCAAGTAACGTACCGATTGACAAAGGGAATTGTATACGGGGTTACTTGAATCCTCGACATCGTGGTTCATCCGATGAGAACATCGAAGAGCATGTTGGAGCCAACATGGGTATCCAGATCCCGTTGTTGGTTATTGACCGGAGAGTCGTCTCGGTCATGTCTACATGTCTCCCGAACCCGTAGGTTTTACACACTTAAGGTTCGGTGACGCTAGGGTTGTAGAGATATGAGTATGCAGTAACCCAAAAGTTGTTCGGAGTCCCGGATGAGATCCCAGACGTCACAAGGAGTTTCGGAATGGTCCGGAGGTGAAGAATTATATATAGGAAGTGCAGTTTCGGCCATCGGGAGAGTTTCGGGGGTCAATGGTATTGTACCGGGACCACCGACAGGGTCCCGGGGGTCCACCGGGTGGGGCCACCCATCCCGGAGGGCCCCATGGGCTGAAGTGGGGAGGGAACCAGCCCATAGTGGGCTGGTGCACCCCCCCTTGGCGCCCCCATGCGCCTAGGGTTGGGAACCCTAGGGGAGGGGGCACCTCCACTTGCCTTGGGGGGCACTCCACCCCCTTGGCCGCCGGCCCCCCTAGGAGATCCCATCTCCTAGGGCCGGCGCACCCCCCTAGGGGGCCTATATAAAGGGGGGAGGGAGGGCAGCCGCAAGCTGAAGCCTTGGCGCCTCCCTCTCCCCTGCTACACCTCTCCCTCTCGCAGAAGCTTGGCGAAGCCCTGCTGCGATCACTGCTGCATCCACCACCACGCCGTCGTGCTGCTGGATCTTCATCAACCTCTCCTTTCCCCTTGCTGGATCAAGAAGGAGACGTCATCCGCTCCGTACGTGTGTTGAACGCGGAGGTGCCGTCCGTTCGGCACTTGGTCATTGGTGATTTGGATCACGGCGAGTACGACTCCATCATCCCCGTTCTCTTGAACGCTTCCGCTCGCGATCTACAGGGGTATGTAGATGCACTCTCCTCTCGTTGCTAGTTGACTCCATAGATTGATCTTTGTGAAACGTAGGAAATTTTTTTGTTTTCTGCAACGTTCCCCAACATGTTGCGTGTGTGAAACACATTATACATGTTTGAGAAGTAAAAAAACCGCATGAAACACACATTAATTGGAGACAGTTAGCGAGGAATGCATACATTGGATTTCAACATAAAGTGGTTTCAAATATTTGAAATTCCAAATTGATGGATACAACCTTATGAATCTGAGATCATGCCATTTGTAAACCATATTTATGTATAAATGGTGTTGTGCTTTTGAAAGTATATATAAAAAATGATGTATATAGAATGTAATTCCAATTGAAAATGGATCCCGCCCTAAAAAAATAGAATACAAACGGGATTCGAATTGAGTTGGCACGGTAAACGTGCACTCTGCAAAATTTGAATGAAGCGGGGAAAGTCGCACTAACCACCCGGAGCCAAAATCTGCGAGATGGAAATCACCGTTGCCTATCCCCGCCACGCAAAGCCTATATGCTGGATTTCTATAGGTTTCGATAGGGGTAGGTTTGTAATTTCACCCAAATGTGACGTAACCGCCTCTCACCCGGATTCATACACGATGGGTGCCAAAACACAGTGTGTCCTCGGCCGAAATCGACTCCCTCCCCGATTCATATTCATACACGGTGGGCGCCAAAAACAAACTCTCGTCGGCAAATATTCGGTGTATGCGAGATTACCGTCCTATCCCCGACCGACTAGTGTTGCTGTGATGTAGTAGAAATTTGAAACGGGGGCTAAGTTTGTAAATTCCCTTGCATTTGAGACAAGCGCGCCCTGAATACATGGTTCCCCCTTCCTCTCTACCTCCCTTTTCCCCATTCGTACTCCATGGGCACCAAAACACCCTCTCCACCCCACCCTCCTCCGTCCGCCGTCGTCCGCCACCCCATCCACCGCCGTCCTCCTCCACCATGCCGGAGCTGATACCCCGACGCCGCCGTCCATTACAAGAGATCGACCTCTCTCATCCACGGCTTCGGACCGGGATCCTTGCATCCCGTCCTCTTGCTTCATCCCCATTGTCGTCCACCTTGCCGGCACCGCTCCTACGACCGTCTCGTCCACCGCGCCCCACCGCCACCGTCTACCCTCCTAGATCTGCTTCCACGCCGCCGGCAGCCATCACTACCGCAGCACCATCAAATTCTCAGCAGATGCCTATACGGCGCCGCACCAGAGGCGGTACTCTGTCGTATCTGCTCAACTTATTTATCGCAACAAGAAAATAGATCGCCACTGCTTTACTCTGATTTGTTGTCTTGGTTGCGAAGTTGCCTTTGTCCGGTTTGCACCTTCAGATCCGCCATGGCACGCTCAACACCATACTCGCAATGCTTATGGTTTTCCCCTTTTATATTCCACACTAGTTAAATCACAGTAGACTAAATTTCAAAATTGGGTTAGTCGATTTTTCAGAGCTCGCCGGAGTTCGCCGGTGCAATCGAAGGGGCTCGGGTGGTTGTGGGGCCTCGCCGAACGAAGAAAACTCGACGCCGGTGGGGTTGGGGTGGGGGTGGCGGAGGAACACAGGCGGTGGGGGCCGGTGGTCCGGCCGGCCGCCCGTGCAGTGTTCTGTATGGGAAGAATCAGAGACGAGGAAGAAGAAGGGTTAGGAGACGTAGGATCTTCATCCAACCGCCTGAAATGGTCGAGAGACAGCTAGGAGTTTCATTCTTAATGCGCTCTGGTTCATCATGTGTGGGCACTGCGCAACCAACATTTTATTATCCAAAATATGCTTGCTCTTCTGTACCATGTTCCTCTTCCGTTCTTCTTTAATATGTACTCTCTCAGTTCCTAAATACAAGTCTTTGTATAGATTCCACCATGGACTACATATGGAGCAAAATGAGTGAATCTACACTCTAAAATGTACCTGGATACATCTGTATGTGATCCATTGTGGAAATCTCTACCAAGACTTATATGTTGGAATGGAGGGAGTATGATAGTAGTACAGTATGTTCCTTGTACTGAAGATGAGCAGGGACATTTGCAGTGTATAGGTCTATACGGTCGGTTGTGATGGACACTTTGAGCCTCTTTGATTCGTAGGATCTTGTAAACATAGGAATAGGATTTGTAGTGGCCTGCCCACTTGAATCCTATAAGAATAGCAAGGAAATGCGGGGAGCTGTGTCGCCTTTGAGAGTTACATTGATATTAACAGTACCGCACCTTCACTTGAAGAGAGCTAGTATCCGAAGCCTTTCTAGCCGTACCGACAATACTAGCACATATATTCCAGCAAGTTCCACTTTGCTGATTTTACTCTGATGCTTAAGGTTTTCCCGTTATATCTACACTATGATCTGTGTAGCTGCTTTGTGTCGCACTAGCAGCAGTCCACTCTTGAAGCTAAACACTGCAATGACTTACAAAATTGGCACCAAGGCATTGAGTGCCATTCTGGATGCAATGAAACTCATACGCTCCCCACCTGTTGATTCTTGTTCAGAATATCATCCTAATGACTATTCTAACCTCGAGGAGTCAAAGGCAGATGGCATGTCCTTTTCAACCATCAAGGTGCCTGTTCTAATTTGGCAATGTTTTATTGATTGTGGGTATCTTGCATATGTTGTCTTGCATTTCTTCTACTTTGTTGCACCGCCATCTGCTTAGTTTACTCATCATATATGTCGAGATGCCATGCCCATCCATTATCAATACATATTCCATCTGTCATCATACCATGTTTTTCCACTCAAATGTTGTTCTTGTGCATCAGGCATCAAAAAGGAAGAGGGTGATTGCCGAACCTGAAGGAGCACCAGCAAAGTCCTTGAAAAACGTGGTGGTGTCGGAGAAATCAGACAGCACCCCACTTATATTGGCTGTACAACCAGTGACACAAAACGTAGGACCGACTCCAGCAGACTGTACCCATACTTCACTGGCCACACCACTAGCCCCACCACACAGGACGTGCACTCCAGCAAAAGGTATACCGATTTCATTTGCCATAGCACCAGCTATACCACAGAAAAATCCCACTCCAGCATAAAGTACAGCAAGTCCACCGGCCGAAGACCTATCCCGACTACAGAGATGGCCAATTCCTGCAGATTGGAACCCATTCCATTTATTCCCAGTTTAAAAGACAATTCTTTCAATGTTGTTAGGGACTACGTGCATATATTCCCATCATGGGAAGATTATTGTGAAGACAAACACCATTTTCACATCTTCCTATCCAACTTACGTGTAAGTGCTATTATTCATGGCTATTATTTTCCTGTTTTCTGCTGATTGAACACATCAATGATTTACATTACGTTGTTGTAACTAGGCGAGGGTCAATCTGGATAGTCATGACGAGCAAAGCTTGCTTGTGCATTTCAAGGAAGCATTGCAGCAGTATCGGTGTTACCTGAGGAAATCACACTTTGATGGCAAGTCTATAAACGAATTTCCAGTGAAGTCTCCTGTGCTAAATTTAGAAGAAATTGAATGGAAAAACCTTGTTATGCACTGGTCTCGTTCCCAGGATGAGGCACTGTCTATGAAATCACATGACAATTTGAACTTCTACTTTTCTGCATGTGCCTTACGGATCTTTTTTGCAGGAAATCTGCTCGAAGAAGAATTCCGGTTTGACCAGAACGACAGGATATCACAAATATGCTGCCCGCTGCTTTGCTCTTGTTAGTACCTGTTGTCCTGTATCACTGTACTTACATACATACCTGGTTCATTATGTGACAGTTGTATGCATGATAGCTTGCTTATCAATTGTTCGCTCCAAATTATCTGATCTGTATGAATGGTTACATTAGTGTAGAATATATCCAATGCCAATGTTTTTTTAGCTCTGCATTGTTCTTGTAAGTACATGATGTCCTTTATCAGTGTACTTATAATGACAGGTAGTTGTTCATGTACCATCACTATGCAGCTTATTTTCCTTTGCCCTCCATTTTCTACACATTAGATCTATATTTACTCTTACCATAAGGTTGGTACTAAAGAAGTTTAGTTGTGCATTGCTCTTGGTTCTACCTTTTGCCTGTATCGCTGCACTTACATTTATAGTTACTTGCTTATGTAGCATCACTCTTCATCTTATCTTAAATATTCTCCATTTTTCGTATAGTATCACATCTATATTTACTCTTAACAAAATGTAGAATAAAGGCAATGCTTTTGAAGAAGATTCTGTGGTAAACTTCTTGAATTGCCCACCCCCCCATCAGCATGGATAAGGCCTTTATAGAGCCTATCTTCACCAATAATGTAAGTTTTTCCATCTCAAGCCTTCAAACTTTGTTGTATATATTTGGTTAGGCATGACTGCAACAGCTGTTTATTTTTGGTGTTTGCATCAAATTGCTTGTTTAAAGTTTATTATATGTAGTTCATAAACAAAAGTTCGTCCTTTTTCAATTTAAGTTTTCAGTTGTACAACCAAGTTCCTTCTTCATACAATGTAAATTAAACTATACAGAGCAAGTGATCTTCTTTTACACTGCATGTATGCTTCTGTTCTTCATCTGTAATCCAGTGGTGTGGTGAACCTACCCACTACAGCACAATGTCATATTCTGTAATGTCTTAACTATGAAAAATGTCATATCTTTCTACTATTATTTAAACCGTCTCTTTATTTGCCAATCTGAAATGGTATAAATTGACAGCACACTAACCATTGATACTTATGAGTTCTTGATCTGTAATCCAGTGGTGTCGTGAAGCTGCCAACTCCTTCACAATGTCATTTCCTGCCATGTCTTGACCTGAACAATACCATATTGTGTTATTGCAAATTTAAACTGTGTCACTTTATTCGTCAGTAAGAAATGTGATGAATTGTCAGCACTGATACTTTTATGTGCAAAACCTGTCATCTGTCTGCTTGTTTATCTTTCAGAGTGAGGAATATATAAGTGTTGAACAATCGCAGTCTCATCATCTTGCTCAGCTGTTTGCGCTGCAGCTCCCCAGCAGGGCTAACCTTTCTTGAACTCTATTGAAGTGTTGTTGGTTTTGTCGGCGTGTTTATTTGCACTGGTGGCGATCTTTGATGCCCAGTGTATCTAATATGTTATCTGCTTGTGCTTTATTATCATAGTGGCGAACTTTGATGCCCAGTGGATGTAATATGCCGTAATTTCTTTATTGTATAGTATAGGTTTTTTCTTATTCATGATGATGCAATTATTTTACTGTATATATATCCTGTCTTCGCAGTAAACCGGCCAAACCATAAAATAACGGTACATAATCAGGCCGTCATGCAATCATGATGTAGGTTGGGCCTGAAACGTGCCGATCAGCTCACGGGCCGGCAGCAACCCGAAACGAACCCCGGCCCATGATTGTGCGAATCAAATCACGGGCTTTTAACAGGCCGAAAAATTGTCTCGGCCCTTGTTTGGCCCAATCAGATATCGGCTGCAAGCAGGCCGGATGCAAACTAGGTCGTAGTTAGGCCCAACTATATGACGGGCTTTTAACAGGCTGAAATTAATATAGGGCCAAAATGTTAAACGAGCCCTTAACAAGCCAAAACTAATATCAGGCGGAATTACTAAGTGGGCCTTTAGCAAATGGGCCGAAAAGCATAGTGTCCAGTTGACGGGCCGAATCTGATATGGGCCATAATTAGGCCCAAAACCTCTTAAAGGGCCGGACCTGATCTGGGCCGTAATTTGGCCCAGAACGTGGTAGGCTTTTAACGGGCCGGATCTCATATGGGCCACTATTAGGCCCGGAGCGTGGCAGGCCATTAATAGACCGTATCAAATATGGACCGGCATTTGGCCCAAAACATGGCAGCCAGTTAACGGGCCGGCCTACTAAGGTCCTCAAAATCTTGTGGGCCTACAGCTGGGTCGGCCCATTAATGTCGGCGAAATCTCGTGGGCCTTTAGCTGGGCCGTCCCATTATGACCCGCAAGAATTTTGTGGGCCTTTACCTGGGCCGGCCTATTATGGCACACAAAAATCTTGTGTGCCTTTACCTGGGCCGGCCCATTATGGCCCGCGAAATCTTGTGGGCCTTTAGCTGGGCCAGCCCATTATGGTCCGCAAAATCTCATGGGCCCTTAGCTGGGCCGGCACATTATGGTCCGCAAAATCTTGTGGGCCTTTAGTTGGGCCGGCCCATTTAAACTTGTTGGGTCGTGCCACGTGTCGACGTATCATAGGCGCCTTCTGTCCAGTGAGTGGATGACATCTGTCCCGACGATGAGCCGACACGTATTTCCTCTAACCAATGATGATTTTACACATGGAAAATCCCCATTGGTCGGGGCTGTTAACGGGTTATCGGATCCAAAACCTGACCCGATAGCTTAATGGTGTTCTGTTATGGTGGATGCCACGTGTCAGTCACCCTTGACGAAAGCACTTCTGTGACGCGCGATTTATCATCATGGAAGTGGACACTTCCATGATGATAATTTTGGTAATGTCATGGAACACATCTACGACAACACAGGTATGACTATCTTGATTATGTCATAAATTTGTCATGGATGTACATGCATGACAAAAAAAGCGACCTACTGTGACAAACACGTATCATCACGGAAGTGTATTTTTTTGTAGTGTATGCGTCCGCTGGCGCCCGCCTGGCCTTGGTCGTCATGGCTTGCGTCACCTCAATCTCATGAGGTGGGCACCTGCATAGAGATCTCCACTCCTCAGGAGCTGATAACCCACAAGTATAGGGGATCAATTATAGCCTCTTTCAATAAGTAAGAGTGTCGAACACAATGAGGAGCTAAAGGTAGAACAAATATTCCCTCAAGTTCTATCGACCACCAATACAACTATACGCACGCTTAACGTTCGCTTTACCTAGAACAAGTATGAAACTAGAAGTACTTTGTAGGTGTAATGGGATAGGTTTGCAAGAATATAAATAGCACGTAAATAAAAACTAGGGGCTGTTTTAGGTAAAGAATCAATAAAGCTAGTATAGTGAGTGTGGAAAAGTGGTGGTAGGAGTTGCGAAATTGTCCCTAAGCAACTGACTTACGGGGTGACTACTTTACTAGACCGATAGCATGTTTTATGTGGGAGAGGCCACTGATAGCATGTCATCCCTGACATGGAATCTATGCACTTATGATTGGAACTATTAGCAAGAATCTGCAACTACTAACGTTCATTAAGGTACAACCCAACCATAGCATTAAGATATATTGGTCCCCCTTCAATCCCGTATGCATCAGTTTCTATGCTAGGTTGAAGCTTCTGTCACTCTTGCCCTCCCATACATAGTCCTATCAACATACAACTAACCCTATGGTGTGATCCACGCACGCACTCATTTGATGGCCACCAAAGGACATCAACATAATCACAAGCAAATTAAACCAATCATAGCAATTGACCAATTACCGATAGGACAACGAAAATCTACTCAGACATCATAGGATGGCAACACATCATTGGATAACAATATGAAGCATAAAGCACCATGTTCAAGTAGAGGGTACAACGGGTTGCGGGTGAGTGGACCATAGAAGATAGATGGGGGAAGGTCATGAAGATGTTGGTGAAGATGACTGAGGTGTTGGTGTAGATTGCGGTGACGATGATGGCCCCGACGGCGTTCCGGCGCCATCGGGAGAGAGGGGGAGAGGGCCCCCTTCTTCTTCTTCCTTGACCTTCTCCCTAGATGGGAGAAGGGTTTCCCCTTTGGTCCTTGGCTTCCATGGCATGGGAGGGGCGAGAGACCCTCCAAGATTGGATTTGTCTCTATGTCTCTATGTCTCTCTCTGTTTCTGTGTTCCAGATTCTGGCCTTTCACCGTTTCTTATATTCCCGGAGATCCATAACTCCGATTGGGCTGAAATTTTAACACGATTTCTATCGGGATATTGGCTTTCTTGTGGCGAAAGAAGGGAACCAACTGCCTTACGGGGTGGCCACGAGGGCCCAGGGCATGCCTGACCCCCTGGGGCGCGCCTCCTGCCTCGTGGCCCCCTCGGGCATCGTCTCGCGTTTATTCTTCTTCCCAAAAATCACATATAGTCCAAAAAAATCTCAGTCAGATTTTATCCCGTTTGGGCGCCGTTTGATATAGATTTTCTTCGAAACCAAAAACATGCAACAAATAGGAAATGGCACTGGGCACTGGATCAATATGTCAGTCCCAAAAATAGTATACAAAGTTGCCAAAAGTATATGAAAGTTGTATAATATTAGCATGGAACAATAAAAAATTATACATACGATAGAGACATATCAGCATCCCCAAGCTTAATTCATGCTCGTCCTCGAGTAGGTAAATGATAAAAAAGATAATTTTTGATGTGGAATGCTACCTAGCATAATCTTGATCATGTAATCTAACCATGGCATGAATATTAAGACACGAGTGATTCAACGCAATAGTCTATCATTTGACATTAAGAAAATAATACTTCAAGCATACTAACAAAGCAATCTTGTCTTTTCAAAATAACATGGCCAAAGAAAGTTAACTCTATAAAATCATACGGTCTGGCTATGCTCCATCTTCACCACACAAAATATTCAAATCATGCACAACCCCGATGACAAGAGAATCAATTGCTTCATACTTTTGACGTTCTCAAACATTTTCAACTTTCACGCAATACATGAGCGTGAGCCATGGACATAGCACTATAGGTGGAATAAAATATGATGGTGGAGGTTGTGTGGAGAAGCCAAAAAGGAGAAAGTCTCACATCGACATGGCTAATCAACGGGCTATGGAGATGCCCATCAATTGATGTCAATGCGAGGAGTAGGGATTGCCATGCAATGGATGCACTAAGATCTATAAGTGTATGAAAGCTCAAACTGAAACTAAGTGGGTGTGCATGCAACTTTATTGCTCATGAAGACCTAGGGTATTTGAGGAAGACCATCGTTGGAATATACAAGCCAAGTTCTATAATTAAAATTCCCACTAGTATATGAAAGTGATAACTCAAGAGACTCTCTATATGAAGAACATGGTTCTACTTTGAAGCACAAGTGTGGTAAAAGGATAGTAACATTGTCCCTTCTCTCTTTTCTCACATTTTTTTTTTATTTTTTTCTCTTTTTTTGTAGGCTTCTTTGGCCTCTCTTTGGGGGGGGGTGCTTCTTTGCCACTTTTATTTTGATAACCTCACATGGGACAATGTTCTAATAATGATGATCATCACACTTTTATTTACTTACAACTCAATATTACAACTCGATACTAGAACAAATATGACTCTATATGAATGCCTTCAGCAATGTATCGGGATGTGCAATGATCTAGCGAGCAATGACATCAAAAAACGGACAACCATGAAAACATCATGCTAGATATCTTACGATCATGCAAAGCAATATGACAATTGAGGGAGTCCTGGATTAGGGGGTATCCAGACAGCCGGACTATATCCTTTGGCCGGACTATTGGACTATGAAGATACAAGATTGAAGACTTCGTCCCGTGCCCGGATGGGACTCTCCTTGGCATGGAAGGCAAGCTTGGCAGTACAGATATGTAGATCTCCTTCCTTGTAACCAACTCCATGTAACCGTAGCCCCCTCTGGTGTATATATAAACCGGAGGGTTTAGTCCGTAGGACCAACAACAACAATCATACCATAGGCTAGCTTCTAGGGTTTAGCCTCTTAGATCTCGTGGTAGATCAACTCTTGTAATACTCATATCATCAAGATCAATCAAACAGGAGTAGGGTTTTACCTCCATCGAGAGGGCCCGAACCTGGGTAAAAACATCGTGTCCCCCGTCCCCTGTTACCATCCGCCTAGATGCACAGTTCGGGACCCCCTACCCGAGATCCGCCGGTTTTGATACCGACATTGGTTCTTTCATTGGGAGTTCCTTTGTGTCGTCATCGTTAGGCTGGATGGCTCCTTCAATCATCGATAGCAATGCAGTCCGGGGTGAGACTTTTCTCCTCGAACAGATCTTTGTATCCGGCGGCTCCGCACTGCGGGCCAACTCGCTTGGCCATCTGGAGAAGATCGAGAGTTCCGCCCCTGGCCACCAGGTCAGGTTTGGAAGCTTAAACTACACGGCCGACATCCGCGGAGACTTGATCTTCGACGGATTCGAGCCCCTGCCGAGTGCGCCGCACGGTCACGATGAGCATGATTTAGCTCTACCATCGGACAGTGTTCAGGAGACCTCACCGGAAACCGCTTCGACCCTCAATTCAGAGCCAATTGCGCCATCCATGGAAGGGTGGATAGACCCCGCCACGGAGGCCGCACTCTCAGCGGAGATCGAGCCGAGTATCGACCTTACCCTTCACGGGAACCATGACGCCAAACTGCCGGATTCTTCCTCGGCCATGGACTCCGAACCGCCTGCGCCCGTGCCTATCGAATCCAACTGGGCGTCGATCATGGAGTTCACCTCCGCGGATATCCTTCAGCACTCGCCCTTTGGCGACATACTTAACTTATTAAGGTCTCTCTCCTTGTCAGGAGAGTCCTGGCCGAACTATGGATAGCCAGATCGGGATGCAGACGACGAAGAAATTCGCCGCCCACCCACCGCCCACTTAGTAGCCACTATCGACGATTTGACCGACATGCTCGCCTTCGACTTCGAAGACATCGACGGTATGGACGACGATGCAGGAGATGAACAGGAGCCACTGCCCACAGGGCACTGGATACCCACTTCATCATATGATGTATACATGGTGGACACACCCAAAGAAAACGACGATGATGAACGGAAGGACGCAGCGAAGGATCGTTCCCTCGAGAAGCAGGCAAAGCGGCGGCATAAGCGCCGCTCCAAATCCCGCCTCGGCAGAAACAGCGATCATATAGACCCAGCGATATAGCAAGGTGAGCCAGCGGACGACAAACACAACATTGAACCACCGTCCGACCACGGCAACACGGAGAATCAAACCGAACAACCCGACTCCGGCGAAGATAAAAGTCCGGATGGCATCACACCGGACAGGCACCCGGAGCAACATAATACCCATCAAAGGCTTGCTGCCACTGTGAGGAGTCTGAAAAAGCAGAAGCAAAGGCTCAGGCCTGCACAAGACACACTCAGAATTAGATGGAGTGAAGTACTCAACACTGCAGCAAAGTACGGCGGTAGTCGCCACACAAAGAGCTACCCGAAGCGAAAGCTGCTACCTGAATTTGATGAGGACGCCTTAGATACCCCACAATCAAAAAACAAAACAACCATCCGGTCGGATAGACGACCTCGTGGCCAACATAGAGCGGCAAATGACGTCTCACACAAGCTAGTACGCGATCCACATGAGGGCTCGCATCAAAAGGACGGCGCAACCAGATCCATCTACGGGCCAAGCAAGCACGCTCGAGCACGCAATGCAACACAACAAAAATCCGAACACCATGGTACACCCAAATACAGGGGTGCCGCACACCCCCTAGGTTTCACCGATGAGGTGTTGGACCATGAATTTCCAGAGGGATTCAAACCCGTAAACGTAGAGGCGTACGATGGAACGACAGACCCTGGGGTGTGGATTGAGGACTACATCCTCCATATCCACATGGCTCGAGGAGACGATCTCAACGCCATCAAGTACTTACCCCTCAAGCTCAAAGGGCCAGCTCGGCACTGGCTTAAAAGCCTCCCCGAAATCTCCATTGGAAGCTGGGAAGAGCTCGAAGACGCTTTTCGGGGAAATTTTCAAGGGACCTATGTCCGACCACCAGATGCACACGATTTAAGTCATATAACTCAACAACCCGGAGAGTCAGCCCGAAAGCTTTGGAACATGTTTCTCACTAAAAAGAACCAAATAGTCGACTGTCCGGACGCCAAAGCCTTACCAGCTTGTAAGCACACCGTTCGAGACGAATGGCTTGCCAGACACCTCGGCCAAGAAAAGCCAAGAACAATGGCAGCATTAACAAGCCTCATGACCCACTTTTGCGCGGGCGAGGACAGCTGGTTAGCCCGATGCAGCACCAGCGACCCAAGTACATCCGAAGTCAGGGACGGAAATGGGAAGCCACGACGCAGCAAAAACAAGCGCCGTAATAAAGAAGACAGCCCAAAGAGCACGGCGGTAAACGCCGGATTCAGAAGCTCTCGGCCAGGTCAGCAAAAGCTGCCCTCCAAAGGCAACAGAGACGAACTGTCCAGCCTGAACAAGATTCTGGACAAGCTATGTCAGATCCACAGCACCCCCGATAAACCTGCAAATCATACCCATAGGGAATGTTGAGTCTTCAAGCAGTCCGGCAAACTCAACGCCGAACACAAGGGGCAGGATACACCAAGCGAAGATGAGGACGAGCCTCGCAAGCAAAGCACTAGGGAACAGAAGAAATTCCCACCAGAAGTCAAAACAGTAAACGTGTTACACGTGATGAAGTGGAGAAACAGGGCCTATCACCGCGGAGTTCTGCTACTGGTCATCCAAACTGATCACCTTTGACCATCGGGATTACTCGGCAAGTATCCGGCATGCAGGATGGGCTGCCTTGGTGTTAGACCCGATAATTGACGAATACCACTTAACACGAGTCCTGATGGACGGCGGCAGTAGTTTAAACCTGATATATCAGGACACAGTCCGCAAAATGGGGATAGACCCAATAAAAATCAGCCATAGCAATACTACCTTTAAAGGAGTAACGCCAGGCCCAGAAGCCCATTGTACGGGCTCCCTGCTACTAGAGGTTATATTCGGCTTTCCCGATAACTTCCGCAGCGAAAAGTTAACCTTCCACATCACTCCGTTCCAAAGTGGCTATCAAGCACTACTCGGACGTGAAGCTTTCGCTCGCTTTAACGCAATACCGCATTACGCTTCTCTCATGCTTAAGAAGCCCGGTCCACGTGGCATCATTACAGTAAATGGAAATATTGAGCGCTCCTTGTGCGCGGACACGTCGTTAAGACCACGGACACGGTTAGACGAATCCGGTGTAGCTATATATAATTGATACAGGTTTGATGGCTATACCCATACAACAATACAAGGGGCTCAACGCGTGTGAACAAGTGACAATTAGGCTCAACTTTACTCATCTGGAACTATACATGGTTTATTTAGTATAACCTACCTTTTGCATGATAACTTTTTGACTAAGTTCCTCTCTTTTTCAGATGACCATCATGCTACACCTGTCCAGAATGCGGCACAACGGAGACACAGCCGCAGACGTGCAGCAGGGACCCGTTCCAAGGACTCTTTTTAGATTAAGACCCTGCGTAAACCTTTTTTACTATCTCTTGTTGATACGCATCCCCCGGATTCTCAGTACAACTAAGAAGGATGCTGACGTATTGGCATGTGGCCACGTCAGAATATTGCATGTACCTGGACACGAGAGGCTTATTACAAAGGGCACTGTTTAGCCCAGTTTACATCATAAAGACCGAATACCTTAGGGAGTGTTCGGCGTCGCGAGTTTGGCCTTATATGCATCAGCTCCGAATCATGTCTTTGGTCAAATGTTGGGTTTGCCTGGCTCCTGTGTTTTGTTGCCTTGCGTTCCGCTCTATCAGCTAGGCGGCACCAGGAGAACTACTGCGATTATGCCCTGGTTCATCCGGACGAGCACCTCAGTAGAGAAAGCCAAAAACTGACTGTCATGATATAGCGTGAGACTGGTCAACCACTCGATGACCTAGCGGAATCTTCGAGATTCCTCCGCCTTAACGAAGGGCCGTTTCCCGGCCACGCATGTACGCGCCCGGAATTCGGATGAGCGCGGAGCCACCAGGGGCTATATAGTAGCCCCACCGTCAAACTCCTCTGGCTAAGTGAAAGTGTTAAAGCATTATAGTCCGATTGCCTAGTTCGCTGCGCTATCACCTCCTTAATGGACCAAGACGTTGGATCAAGTGTGAACATGCGTCTTCTGCGAGCACCCCCGCATTATATGCATGGGAGTTGAAGCCGATGACTGCCATCTTTCAGGTTATATACATATATACATAAACGGCCACACAGGAGGCATCATAGTACTTTCGGGAAAAAGTATAAAAACAGCCTTGATAAACTCAATAAATCATTGTTTTTCAATGGGAATACATGTCATTAGAACATAATATTCTTCGAGCACTACGCTTCTATCGAACGAGCGCCCTCAAGAACTTCTCGAAAGTAGTGCTCGGCAGGTACTCGGCTCTCGTCTGAATCTTGGGCTGCAATGGTGGTGGCCTCCATCTCCACCCAGTATGTCTTCACACGGGCAAGGGCCATCCGCACACCCTCTATGCACGCCGACCTCTTCATCACGTTGATGTGCGGCACCGCACCAAGGAACTGCTGCACCAAACTAAAATAACTGTTCGGCTTTGGCCTTTCCGGCCACAAATGATCCACAACAAACCTCATGGCGAGTCCGGACAATCTATTCAGCTTGGCCCATTCGGCCAACCGATCAGTCAATGGAAGCGGACGCTCTGGAACGTTAAGTTGTGACCAGAACAGCTTTTCCACTTCATGATCTGTTTGATCTCTGAAGTATTCGGCCGCATCAGCAGCACTCGCCGCTAAGCCAGATATGCGTCTGCAGAACTACACAGCCGGTCCAAAGGGGCGTACCGAGGATCTCCAAACTTCATCCGCATCATAAAGGGCTTCCCAGCCGTGATATCCCCGGCTTGACGCAGCTCCTCCTTCATCGCTCTCAGTGCAGAGTAGGTGTCTTTGGTTGCCATCGTGGCCTTCTCCAGGTCTGTCCTCTTTGCTTGATCTTCCTTTTCAAGAAGCTCGTAACGGTCTGCGGCGTTCTTCAATTCCACAGCCATCCTGGCTATTTCCTCCTTGCTTTGGCAGTGAGCAGCCTGTTTGGCTTTCAGCTCCTTGATTGCCTTTAGGGCAGCCGCATCGCTTTTCCTGGCTTGTTCTTTGGCTTGGGCAAGTTCCGCCCAAAGGTTCTCCACGGCCGCAGCTTCATCTGCATTCACACACATGTTATAGATACGGGCATCATGCTCCTCTTCCTATGTGTCACCGGAGGAATCACATACCCTCTGCCTCGTCAAGCTGCTTGTTGACAAGTACGATGTCGGCGTCTGCCACGTCAAGCTGTCGCTTTAGCTCGGCAAACTCATCAGTTCGGCTGGCCACCGGACCCTCCGCCACCTGCGTATTAAGGCGGCACGATTATTCCTGAGACTATGATCCTCTGTGTGTTGTCGTCTTCGACAGCACCCAGAGTCTCAGGCGCTACTATCTACACAAGGCACATATAAAAATGTGTGGTACTGTCAAAAATGTACATTATTTCGCGTACCTCAAAACCCGTCAGTAGACTCATAAAGGTTTCGTGCAACCCGCTTTCGGCGAATGAAATCCTTTCAATCACCATACCCATCAACGTGCGGTGCTCTTCTGAGATAGCCGCTTGCTCTAGCAAATCCCTCAGTACATCCGACCGTACACCAGACGGTGACGGACTCTTTCGATTGCCCTCTTCAAGAGCCGGATACTGAGGACTTCGGGTGGCCATAGGATTACCTTCTAGCCTTGCCAGATCAGGAGAAACCCTTCGCGTCGACACCTCGGGGTCGCCCGCCTCATGAGGCGGTATGGCAGGGGGAGGCATTTCACTCTCCATCATCTCTGGAAGAAGATTCCTTGAAGCCGAGCTCTGCTGAGAAGGGCTAAGATCTGAACTGCAAGATAAATGCTTCGGTTATTTTCCTCAGAAGTAAGGCGAGATATTTTCATTATTAAGTACCCTTTTACTTACAGCTCGGTGGAGGGCTGATCCCCTTGAGGGCATAGTGCGGCCGGGGTATCCCCCAGGGAAGGACCCTCCGGCGAAGATTTCTTCCCCCGTTTGGAGATCATGGTCTCCGGGTCTTCAAAGGCGTTCCTCTTCCTTCCCTGGGGAGAGGAAGTTTCAGTTCCTCTTCCCCGGTTAACCTCCTTCGCGGAGGCGCTAGCCTCCTTGTCCCCCCTTTATCTTCTCCTGAGGGCGCTTGATAAGGCGCGATCTCCAGCATCCTGGTTAGCACGGGATTTGGTGATATCTCAGGGAGGGGGCCGGATACCTGATCAACTTTGCCTTCGCTATCCAATCCTGGTCAAAGAGCGGCTTTTTTAGGGCGACGTTGCGATAAAAAAACGGACAGTGTGTTCGGATGCGGGGCTACTTACTTGGGTATTCGGGTGATTGCAGCTCGGACCTGCATCCTTAGTGATGTTCGGACACATTATTTGTGGTCTGAAGAAGAATTTGCACATCTCCTCGGGCATCATGCCAAGGAAGTGTTGAATAGCTCGCGGTCCTTCCGGGTTGAATTCCCACATGCGAAGGGGCCGGCGTTTGCAAGGCTGGACTCGACGAACTTGCATAACTTGCACTACCATAACCAGACTGAAATCTCTCTCGAAGAGATCTCGGATACGACTTTGCAGTGTTGGCACTTCCTTGGATGGACCCCAGCTCGGCCCCCTGCTGATCCATGACGTCAGTTGTGGTGAGGGGCCTGAGTGAAAGGTGCGGGCAGCTACCCACTTGGCACTTCGGGTAGCTATGATGTAGAACCACTCCCGCTGCCACAATCCGGACACATCTGGGAAGCTACCCTCAGGCCATGGAGCGTTAGCAATTTTGCTTATTAAAGCGCCTCCGCACGCTGCGTGCTGCCCCTCGATCATCTTCGGCTTCACATCGAAGGTCTTGAGCCACAGGCCGGAGTGAGGGGTAATGCGGAGGAACGCCTCACATACGACAATAAATGACGAAAGGAGAAGAAGGGAATCCGGGGCCAGATCATGAAAATGTAGCCCATAATAGAACATAAGACCCCTAACAAAGGGATCCAGAGCGAGGCCTAGTCCTCGGAGGAAGTGGGAGACGAACACGACGCTCTCGTTGGGTTCGGGAGTAAGGACGACCTGCCCTCGGGCGGGCAGCCGATGCGAAATTTCGGCGGTGAGATATCTGGCCTCTCTCAACCTCTTGATGTCCTCCTCCATGACGGAGGAAGGCATCCACCGACCTTGAAGGTTGGATCCAGACATAGTTGAAGGTCCGAATCACCTGACCTGAGTTTTGGGTGTTAGAACTCGAGGCGGGGGGAGGATTTGATTGAGCATGAGAGGGAAAAAAGAAAAAGTCTTGTCCCCTTTATAAAGAGGGTGAATATCAAGCGTCCTCCTCGTGGCCGTTTGGGACTTGCCTAAGATCAAGGAAGTCCTACCAATAGGCACGGTTGGGTTACCCACGTCCGTATTGATGAGAATCCCGTAATAAAGGGGACACGATCTCTGCTTCGACAAGACGTGCCAAGGAAACCGCCTCGCGAAACATGCTGAGATTGGTTATGAAAAACGATTCGAATAAAGACCTGGCTGTCGTGTGATGTCACACTACGGGGTACGTCAGCAGATTAGATTTATGGAAATATTATTCTCTCTACGGCGTTATGTGGAACCTGTTTTGCAGAGCCGGACACATTCCTCGTGTTCAAAATATTCTATGAAGTATTCAGAGGAGGAACCCGCCTTGCAATGCCAAAGACAATCTGCGCGCCGGACTCATCATCATTGAAGCCTGGTTCAGGGGCTACTAAGGGAGTCCTGGATTAGGGGGTATCCGGACAGCCGGACTATATCCTTTGGCCGGACTGTTGGACTATGAAGATACAAGATTGAAGACTTCGTCCCATGTCCAGATGGAACTCTCCTTGGCGTGGAAGGCAAGCTTGGTAGTACGGATATGTAGACCTCCTTCCTTGTAACCGACTCCGTGTAACCCTAGCCCCCTCCGGTGTCTATATAAACCGGAGGGTTTAGTCTGTAGGACCAACAACAACAATCATACCATAGGCTAGCTTCTAGGGTTTAGCCTCTTCGATCTCGTGGTAGATCAACTCTTGTAATGCTCATATCATCAAGATCAATCAAGCAGGAGTAGGGTTTTACCTCCATCAAGAGGGCCCGAACCTGGGTAAAAACATCGTGTCCCCCGTCTCCTGTTACCATCCGCCTAGACACATGGCAATATATCTCGGAATGATGATGATGGAAGTTGCATGGCAATATATCTCGGAATGGCTATGGAAATGCCATGATGGGTAGGTATGGTGGATGTTTTGAGGAAGATGTAAGGGGGCTTGTGTGTGATAGAGCATATCATATCAAGGGGTTTGGATGCACCGGTGAAGTTTGCACCGACTCTCAAGGTGAGAAAGGGCAATGCATGGTACCGAAAAGGCTAGCAATGATGGAAGGGTGAGAGTGCGTATAATCCATGGACTCAACATTAGTCATAAAGAACTCACATACTTATTGCAAAAATCTATTAGCCATCAAAACAAAGTACTACGAACATGCTCCTAGGGGGATAGATTGGTATGAAAATACCATTGCTCGTCCCCGACCGCCACTCATAAGGAAGACAATCGATAAATACCTCATGCTCCAACTTCGTTACATAATGGTTCACCATACGTGCATGCTACGGGAATCACAAACTTCAAAGCAAGTATTTCTACAATCCACAACTACCCACTAGCATGACTCTAATATCACCATCATTATATCGCAAAACTATTGCAAGGAATCAAACGTATTATATTCAGTGATCTACCAGTTTTATGTAGGATTTAATGACTAACCATGTGAATGACCAATTCATGTCATCTCTCTAAATAGATATAAGTGAAGCAAGAGAGTTTAATTCTTTCTACAAAAGATATGCCCACGCTCTTACAAATATAAGGGAAGCAAAAGAGCATTCTACAAATGGCGGTTTTCTATGTGAAGAGAAACAGGCAATCCAAATTCAAATGATAGAAGTGAAGCACATGAAGCATTCTATAAAACCATACTCAAAAGATATAAGTGAAGTGCAATGAGCATTATATAAATCAACCATGTACTATCTCATACAAGCATGGTGCATCAAAGAAAAGTGAAAACTAAATGCAAAAGACGCTCCAAGATTTGCACATATTGCATGAACGAAACGAATCCGAAAACATACCGATACTTGTTGAAGAAAGATGGGATTCCTTCAGGGGCATCCCCAAGATTAGACACTTGAGTATCCTTGAATATTTACTTCGGGTGCCTTGGGCATCCCCAAGCTTGGGCTCTTTCCTCTCCTCCTTCTCCTCACATCGAGACCTCCTCGATCTTCGAACACTTGATCCGCACAAAACTCAACAGATAGCTCGGTAAGATCCGTTAGTATAATAAAGCAAATCACTACTCTAAGTACTGTTGCAAACCAATTCATATTTTGTTTTTGCATTGTAGCTACTGTAATATAACTTTTCCATGGCTTAATCCACTGATAGAAATCGATAGTTTCATCAAAACAGGCAAATGATGCATCAAAAACAGAATCTGTCTTAAACATGACAGTATGTAGTAATCTGAACATTCACTATTCTTCTGGTAGTCTAAAAATTATGAACAAATTAGGAAAAATAAACAATTTGTATAGAAAGACAGTGAAAAGTGTTTCAAAACCATTTGACATTCCATTAAAATATGTAAAATCACGCACTACAGCCAAAGTTTCTGTTTCGCACCGCATAAACCAACAAGCAATGTAAACATCCTAAAGGCAAATCTTGCACATTATTTTTATTTTTAAACTTTATAAAAGCACACAAAATAAATAGATGACTCTCTAAAACTTCCGGGTTGTCTCACTGGCAGCGCTTTCTTTAAATCCATTAAGCTAGGCATATAGTGCTCAAGTAAGGGATCCACCCGGATCCCAAGGTATATCAAAGCAAATTTTAATTAACAATGATTTATGATTTAGTAGTGAGAACAAAGAAACGTATATCAAGCAATGACAAAGTCTAACTCTCTTCCTATGCATCGGCATGTCATAAAAGAACAATTCAAGCACACATAGTAAAGGCCAATGCATAGTATAAATAGTTTCTTGCAATTTTATCATATTGGAAACATGGAGAGGCGGAGATGTAGTTCCTCTATCATAATAATTACAAGTAGGAGCAGCAAGCACATGCATATTATATCTATCAAAATCATCATGTATAGTAGTAAAACGCAACCCATCAATATAATCCTTAATAAGGGCAAACTTCTCCAATATAATGTAGTCGGGAGAATT
This sequence comes from Triticum urartu, assembly GCF_003073215.2. Lineage (NCBI taxonomy): Eukaryota > Viridiplantae > Streptophyta > Magnoliopsida > Poales > Poaceae > Triticum > Triticum urartu. Next base: position 408,879,852 of record NC_053027.1, on the reverse strand, counting down.
CAAAAAGATAATAGGACTATCATGCGTGGGTGCAATAGAAACAATTTCGTGTTTAATATAAGGAACTATAGCAAGTTCATCTCCATAAGAATAATTCATATTGCCATCTTGGCCATAAGCATAGCAAGCATCATCAAAAAGGGATATTTCAAAAGAATCAACGGGATCATAACAATCATCATAGCATTCATCCTTCGGTAAATTTGAAGGGAAATTAAACAATGTATGAGTTGAAGAGTTACTCTCATTAGAAGGTGGGCGTGGGTAGCTAATCTGCTCTTCCTCCTTTTGTTCTTCGCTCTCCTCATCATCTTTTTCCTCCAATGAGCCCACAGTTTCATCAATTCCTTCTTCCATAGACTCCTGCAAAATATTAGTCTCTTCTTGGACAATGGAGGAGTCCTCAATATATGGTTTAACATAGGCTTTAGAAGCATAATTATCATAATAATATTTAAGTATGGCAAATTTTTCAAATTTGTAAAGAGTAGCATCATACTTTACAAGCAAAGAAGCAATTTCATAAGCACCCCTAAAAGCAACAAATTCTTCAATTTATTGAACATCATAGTAAGTATAAACACCCTTAGCATATAAACACCCTTAGCAGGAACGTATCCTAAAAAACCCAACTAGGGAATGGTTCTCCACCCACCCACCCACCCCTCCCACCTCCGGCCTAGGTTCTCCGGTGATCTCCTCTTCTAGCCAGTGAATTTGGCTTCTGATCCACCCATCTCCTCCGGCGGCATCTGATCTACACGTCTATACTCATTTCATATGGGTCCTTCTGGTGGATCGACGTTGGATCTGGATTTTTCGGTGGGCGCCATCTTTGAGGACAAGGTTTTCAAGCATTGTGGGAGATCTATTCATTCCACGGATGGCACGGGACATTTCATTATGATCGTGTCTTTCAGCAGACATATATTCCATCTTAATGACGATTCTGTGGCGGCTGCATTGGAATCAGCGATTGGGGGTTCAGCAATTGAATTTTCAGTGCAATTCATCCGAGACAAGGTATTCTCCTTTTTGTCTCATGCAAGAAAGTTGGCCTATGCATTCTCCAGTTGCGATCGTTTCCGTGTCCACAATTCAAATGCTATTTTCATCTTTGGGGGAATGGTGGCCCTAATTGGACTCGTGAGTTTAAGATCTGGAAAAAGGAGTGTGACGCTGAGTGGATCCTTGTGAGCCCCTCTAAGAAGCGTGCCACTTTGGGGTTACTAGCTATGCATAAACCCCCGGCTAAATCTTCTTTAAGATCGTGTTCGTCAATCCAGAAGAATATTTCTTTCGCCATGTTCTAGCAATATCCTGCTTGCAAGGGTTATAGGTACCCTGCCTCATAGTCTGAGCTGGACGTGCTCTCTGAGGCCGGATACGTCGTGAACCCCCAGGAGAAAGTGATCGTGCCCCCACCGCCGGTGACCGACCTCCAGTGGACGGTGGCGACGCCGTCCATCTCTTTCGGAACGATAAACGTCCCTGCCATGAACACCGCCATCATATCCGGAACTGCACCCACCCAGTTAATTCAAATTGAACATGTTCCAAAAGACCCAGTAACACGTGATGTGATTGCATCGGATTCAGCCCAACATTGCTGCATGGCCCAGCATGGGTCACCAACCCAACATGGATCTCCAGCTATGGGTGGGGATGTCACGGCCCAATCTCTTACGGCTCAGCCATCGCAGGATATTTTGGAATTTTCTGTTGCCACAGTTGGATTATCTGCTCAAGCTATTATCGACGAACAACCACCTGATCTTACAAACGGTGCTGCTCAACTTAATGATCTCATTGATGACATGGTTTTCAAGGTTTGGAAATGCCAGAATTGTTTATCTTTGCTGCACTATACCAATTTGTGCACCAGTCCTATTCGATGTCGCAGATGCATTCGGCTGGGTCATCGAGCCAAAGGATGCTCCGACGCTGCGCATTCCCCGACTTACAAGTGGGTCCCGTGGGTCAATCCTACTTCCCCGGACCGGTCAGCTGAGATTTTCTCGCCCGACACCTCAGTTTCCCACGCAGCCAACCAAGTTGGGGCTTTGTCCAGTCCCATCACGCCATCACTTCCACCATTGCCTGCCGAGCCACCGCCCATCACACCAGTGCCACCAACCTCCTCACCATCGCCCTGCCTAGCAGCACCACCTTCCGCCGCGGCTCCTACGCCGCCATCGCCTTCTCAGCCAGCAATGGTGACCTTCGCACTTGACCCCGCGCCTTTCGTCTCGCCGGGCTTCGATATCATTGACGGCGGGCCACGGCGGCTTCCGTGAACTTTCTACTCTCCCGCAGTGGCTCCTGACCGTCAGCATGAGGAGTACGCCATTGGCATCGTCGAGCCCGAGCCACTACCTAAAGAAGCCGCTATCTTCAGAAACATGGTCAGTGATTTCGTTGTCAATAATCTTGGCCGCGCTGTTCTTGATGCTCAGCCTTGGATCCATGGCGTTGGACTTTTCCGCTTTCGTAGTGCGGTTGCTAGGCAGACACTGGTGGATCACCCTCCCTTTTAGTTGGATAATGATCGCTTTGTCAGAATTGTGCCACATGATGAAGGGATCAACTTCAGAGCTATTCAGGGTTTTCGTAGGGGTTGGGTTATGATAGTTGGAATAACCCTGGACTATAGGAGGACGCAGTATATTGCGGATGCAATTAGTACCTTTGGCCGCTTCCACCACTGGCACCAGGATGATCCGCTGCTCGTGCGTACATTGGCATATGTTTCCTTTCCAGCAACCACTCTGGCACCAGGATGATCCGCTACTCGTGCGTACATTGGCATAGGTTCACATATTTCTTGGTCTGCTCCTATTTATATTTTCTCTGCGGATTTTGCCGATATACTGCCACCTGATGAGGATCCGATGCCCTTCGACGACAATCCCCATCCACTCCCTGGACATCTACAATTTAATAACCACAATTGGGTTATGCCTGAGTTTCCTGAAATTGGCTGGGACAAGCTACCTCCTCCAATGAAGGAGAATGCTCCAAATGACCAGGAGATTCCTCATGATGATCTGAACATTCAGGAGGAGATTGTGGAAGAAAACCAGGTGAACCAGTCCCAGGAATCAATCGTTCTTCAGGTTTCAGATGACTTTGTTAATGTTCAGCCAGTCGACGACCTAGCGATCATTCAACAACCAGCAGTCCAGCTATAGCCTCCTCTTCATGTTGGCAGAGTTCTTACTGTCTTTGGCCCTGTCTTACCACCTGTGATGCAATGGGAAAGGGCTTTCCAGAAGTTAATGCCAACTATTTGCTCTGCTGACATCTCAAAATGTGTGTTCAGGCTTGATTTTGGTAATCCGCTACTGTCTAAGAACTCTTGGGACATTTGTTTTCAGGGGCCAGATATTAATCTCTCTTTGCAACCTGTGACAGAGCCCACACCCTCATCCAACACCAGGTTTCTCCTGTCGAGAGGCTAGTGGCAAGGGCACTCTGTTTTGACGACATCTCTGAACCTGTCATGGAGTCCTTTGAGTTCTCTGCTCTGCCTGAGATTACCACCAAGCGTGGTCGGAAGCCTAAAACGGTTAAGGTTTTGGTTGATACAGAGGTGCACCACAGCGCAAGACTAAGTGCGTTACGTGATGGTTACCATAGATCTCCAAGCCGACCTTCCCAGCAGCCCAAAACCCAAAGCTCTTTCAAGAGGCGCCGGACCAGATCATCACAGCCGGAGGAGAAGCAATCAGTGCCTCCACCAACACCTGTTGCTGATCTTCAACGTATTGGGGAACGTCTGCACATTGCACCAAAGAATATTTCCAAGGAAAAGCTTGAGGCTGATCCTTCTACCTCAACCAGCAGCAAGGGTTCTCATGATTAGTCGCATCGGATGGCTTGATGGTCCATGGCATACCAATATAAATGCCATTTATCCGCTCTTATGTTTTATGTTCGGGTTTTATCCAAACTGTTTAGTATGTCAGTGTAGGTCATTACGTGACCTTCTTTTTCTGCTTTATGTTATGGTTTGTAATGAATCAATCCGGGTTAAGAGACTGGAAGGTTTTATGTTGGAACGTGTGTGGCCTTAATTCTGAAGCACGTCAGCTTGCGGTCAAACAAAAGATTAAGGAAATTGGTTGTTCAGTCATTTGTTTGCAAGAAACGAAATGCATGCACATTGATCATAGGTTTATTAGAAAGTTCTGTCCTTGCCGCTTTGATAACTTCTCCTATGTGCCTTCGGTAGGGGCTTCGGCTGGTATGATTATCATTTGGAATTCTTCTTTCTTTGAAGGAAAATTAATTGAGGCAAGGCACTATGGTATAATTATGGAATTCCATTCTAAACATACTTCTGAAGTTTGGAACCTAGTGTCAGTATATGGACCATGCCAGGGTCAGGCTAGGGATGATTTTGTTCAATGGTTATACAACCTAAACATCAACTCCGATGATAATTGGCTGCTTTTAGGGGATTTCAATTTCATGCGATCATTGGAAAATCGAAACCTGCCCGGGGGTAATGTTAACGATATCTTTCTGTTTAATGAAGTGATTGGCCATCTGGGCCTAGTTGACTTACCAATTAAAGGACGGCAATTTACCTAGTCGAATATGCAAACTGAACCTTTACTAGAGCAGATGGATTGGTTCTTTACTTCAGTTGCATGGACAGCGGACCATCCTAACACACTGGTACTACCCCTTGCACGCACGACATCGGATCATGTTCCGTGTGTGGTCTCGATTGCTACTGCTTTCCCAAAGGCTAATATCTTCCATTTTGAGAATTACTGGATTGACTTGCCTGGCTTTTATGACTGTGTGGCTCAGGTTTGGAATAAATCCGTGGACAGACCCTCGGCTGCTCTAACCATTTCCTCTAAATTCAAGGCTCTGCGGTATGCACTCAAGAAATGGCACATGAATTTGTCCACAATTAAAGCACTCATTGCTGATTGCAACAAAGTAATTCTATTCTTAGATGGTCTGGAAGAGATTAGACCTTTGTCAAGACCCGAGTTTAATTTCAGGTGAATTGTGAAATTGCATTTGGAGGATACTTTGCACTGGCAATTTGTTTATTGGAAACAGCGTTGCACTATACATAGAATAAAGGTTGGGGATGAAAACTCTAAGTTTTTCCATGCAATGGCCATGGAGAGATATAGGAGAAACACAATTTCCTCCATTAAGAATGCTAATGGTGAAGTTGTCTCGGATCACCAACAACTTGTGAATATGTTTTGGTCTGATTTTAATCAACGAATGGGCTCTACAAAAGGAATTCGCATGGGTTTTGACTTAGACACATTAATTCCGAGAGTTGATGGCCTTGAGGATCTATCCCAGCCTTTTACTGATTCTGAGGTTGATGCTGTCATTAAACACATGCCGCCGGACCGGGCCCCTGGTCCCGATGGGTTTTCTGGGCTATTCCTAAAGAGATGCTGGCCAATCCTAAAGGAGGATTTCATGCAACTTGTGAAGGAGTTTTATGAGGGAAGATGCAATTTGGAATGTCTTAACACTTCCTCAATTACCCTTATACCAAAAAAGTTGAGCCCTGAAGTGGTTGGAGATTTTTGGCCAATCTCTTTGACCAACACGTGCCTGAAATTCTTCACCAAGCTGCTTGCTAATCGACTCCAATATGGTTTTCTTCGATCTCGGTCGATCCAAGATTGCCTAGCATGGTGTTTTGAGTATATACACCAATGTAAGGCCTCGAAGCGCCCCATCGTCCTCTTAAAGCTGGATTTCACTAAAGCTTTTGACACAGTTGAACATGACCTAATCCTCCGAATCATGCAACGCAAGGGCTTTGATTCCTGATGGAGTGGTTGGATCAATAATATCCTATCTACTGGGTCTTCTTCTATGCTCCTCAACGGTGTGCCAGGGAAGCACTTTGTCTGCAGAACGGGCGTGCGTCAGGGGGATCCTCTCTCAACGTTGCTTTTTGTGATTGCGATGGATTTACTGCAATCTTTTGTCAATGAGATGTGCACCAGGAATATTCTATCGCTGCCAATCCCAACTAACTCCAATGATTATCCGATAGTACAATATGCCGATGACACTTTAATTGTTCTGCCTGCGATCGATGAGCAACTCATTGCCTTCAAGGAAATGCTGGCTACTTTTGCTGAGTCCACTGGTTTGCGGGTTAACTTTAGTAAATCCTCTCTCATTCCTATGAACATGTCTGATGAGGACGGAGCTAGAGTGGCCTCTCTGCTTGGATGTGATGTTGGGACGATGCCTTTCACGTACCTAGGACTGCCAATGGGAACTTCTAGGCCTACAATTTATGATCTTCTTCCTCTGGTTGACCGTGTTGAGCCCCGTTTATCTGCATCATCATGCTTACTAAACCAAGGGAGCCGACTGCAGCTTCTTCAGTCGGCGTTGTGCTCCATGCCCATATATTATTTGTGCACATTATCGCGCCCAAAAGGTATCTTGCAGCAGTTAGAACGAATCATGAGACAGTGTCTGTGGAGAGGCAACACGGATAACCCACGTCAATCACTAGCTGCTTGCGATTTAGTCTGTCGCCCTAAGGATGTTGGGGGTCTGGGTGTTCTTAACTTGGCCATCCAAAATGAGCCTCTCCTTCTAAAGCATCTATTCAAGTTTTTCAATAAGGTGGATGTGCCCTGGGTGTCTTTAATTTGGGACACTTATTACGCAGCATCACCGCCACAAAGCACACAGAGTTGTGGTTCATTTTGGTGGTGTGATATCATGCGTTTATACCCCAAATTCTGCAAGCTTGCTATTCCACAAGTTCTTGCTAGTGACACGGTGCTTTTTTGTCTTGATCGTTGGCAGCTGGGAAATCATGCTGTCTTCTTGCAGGATTGTTTCCCTCGGCTACACTCATTTGTTGTGGATGATGCAGTTACAGTCAAGGACTTTATGGAGCAGCCTGATATCTTGGAACATTTCCATTTGCCTCTTTCGCAAGAGGCCTTCTCGGAACTCACACAATTACAGGCCCTCCTGCCTTTGATCAATCTGGATGGTGAGAGCAAGGATATTTGGAAATGGCCATCAAAGACTGGAGTCTTCCTGTCAAAAATATATTATGATTCTTGCTTCTCACACCTAGTGGTTGACCCAATTTTACGGTGTATTTGGAAATGTGCATGCACGTTAAAAATAAAAATTTTCGGTTGGCTTCTGTTAATGGATCGCCTAAATACCAGGGATATGATGCAACATCGACATTGGATTATCCAGGATGGCACATGTGTGCTATGCAACCTTGCACAACATGAGGATCGGGCTCATCTCTTCTTTGCTTGCAATTTTAGCCAATGGGTTTGGAACTATCTTGGAATTTCTTGGACAGTTCAACCGAACCAAACCACACATGAAATGGCACAAGCAGTTAGGAAGTATTTTGGCTTCCCTTTTTCTCTGAGGTTGTATTCACTGCTACCTGGAACATTTGGATACAAAGGAATGGCAAGATCTTCAGAAATGAACAACCAACATTCCGAGCTTGGAGAAGAAATTTTATTCATGACATCTGTCTTCTTCCCATAGGATTAAATGTAAATATAGAGATAGTATTCTGTCTTGGATAGCTAACCTTTCTTAGCCTTTTCTTGTAAGTATCATTTCTTACTCTGTACATCCTAAAACTTGTAACTTTCTTGTTCTTTATTAATAAAGGACTGTGAGGCTATTGCCTTGCAGTAAATAGTCAAAAAATATAAGATTCCATTATCACTAAACTCACATTGGTAGGGAAGGTGTTTCTTAGGGTCTTCAGAACAACAAGTAAAATCATATATTTCACATAAATTCCAAGCATAGCATTGCAAACGATGAATTTGATCTAGCAAAAGTTTCCCTTTTTCAGATATGCGGTGTCGCACATAACAAGCATGCTCATCTAAAGATTTGCCCTCAACTAAGCTAGTTGGGGTTTCAGCACGAGCACATAGGGATCGAAGATGATCCAAGTAAAAATCTTCAGGAGTGTGATAGATTTTGAGTGGTTCTTCAACCATGGGTGTACTAGGTACAACTAATTTTTTTGTAGTTTGCGTTTCCTACCCATAACTAAAGATAGAAAACAAGAGCACAAAATAAAAACTACTTAGTGATAAATCAAACAAGCACACACGAGAATATTCACCCCACGTTATAACTTCCCGGCAAAGGCGCCAGAAAAGGTCTTGATAACCCACAAGTATAGGGGATCAATTGTAGCCTCTTTCGATAAGTAAGAGTGTCAAACCCAATGAGGAGCTAAAGGTAGAACAAATATTCCCTCAAGTTCTATCGACCACTGATACAACTATACGCACGCTTAACGTTTTCTTTACCTAGAACAAGTATGACACTGGAAGTACTTTGTAGGTGTAACGGGATAGGTTTACAAGAATATAAAGAGGACGTAAAAAAACTAGGGGCTGTTTTAGGTAAAGAAGCAATAAAGTTAGTATAGCGAGTGTGGAAAAGTGGTGGTAGGAGTTGTGAAATTGTCCCTGCAATTGACTACTTTACTAGACCGACATCAAGTTTTATGTGGGAGAGGCAACTGCTAGCATGTCATCCCTGACTTGGAATTCTATGCACTTATGATTTGAACTATTATCAAGCATCCACAACTACTAACGTTCATTAAGGTAAAACCCAACCATAGCATTAAGATATATTGGTCCCCCTTCAATCCCATATGCATCAATTTCTACGCTAGGTTGAAGCTTCTGTCACTCTTTCCCTCCAATACATAGTCCTATCAACATACATCTAACCCTATGGTGTGATCCACGCGCGCCCTCATATGATGGGCACTGAAGAATAGCAACATAATCACAAGCAAATTAAACCAATCATAGCAATTCACCAATTACCGATAGGACAATGAAAATCTACTCACACATCATAGGATGGCAACACATCATGGGATAACAATATGAAGCATAAAGCACCATGTTCAAGTAGAGGGTACAGAGGGTTTCGGGAGAGTGAACCGCTGTAGATAGATGGGGGAAGGTGATGAAGATGTTGGTGAAGATGACTGAGGTGTTGGTGTAGATTGCGGCGACAATGATGGCCCCGGCGCCACCGGGAGAGACGGGGAGAGGGCCCCCCTTCTTCTTCTTCCTTGACCTTCTCCCTAGAAGGGAGAAGGGTTTCCCCTCTGTTCCTTGGCTTCCATGGCATGGGAGGCGCGAGAGCCCCTCCGATATTGGACCTGTCTCTCTGTCTCTCTCTATTTTTGCTTTCCAGATTCTGGCCTTTCACCATTTCTTATATTCCCGGAGATTCGTAACTCCGATTGGGCTGAAATTTTAACACGATTTCTATCCGGATATTGGCTTTATTGTGGAGAAAGAAGGTCACCAACCGCCTTATGGGGTGGCCACAAGGTCCTAGGGCGCGCTTGACCCCCTGGGGCGTGCCCCCTGCCTCGTGGCCCCCTCGGGCATCGTCTTGCGTTTATTCTTCTTCCCAAAAATCACATATATTCCCAAAAAAACTCCGTAAATTTTTATCCCATTTGGAATCCATTTGATATGAATTTTCTGTGAAACAAAAAACATGCAACAAACAGGAACTGACACTAGGCACTAGATCAATATGTTACTCCCAAAATAGTATGAAAAGTTGCCAAAATTATAAGAAAGTTGTATAATATTGGCATGGAACAATAAAAAATTATAGATGCGATGGAGACGTATGAGGAGCTAGCCCGAGGAGGACGCTCCTTCCGGAGCTCTTGATGATGTCCGTCTCGCGAGGCTTGGCCCCTCGCGAGGTTCTTGTCTTGATGGTGCTGAAGATGGGCCATAGCAGGCCATTAAAGGAGCCACGTTGTGGGTCGTAGGCAGGCAAGTCTGGGTACCCTGGTTCCCAGAACGCCGATAGTTCCTAATGAAAAAAATGAACTTATTCCACAAAGAATTGTAACTGGTTATAGGATGGTAATTGATTTTAGAAAATTAAACAAAGGCACTAGAAAGGATCATTACCCCTTACCTTTTATTGATCAAATGTTATAAAGATTGTCTAAGCATACACACTTTTGCTTTCCTGATGGATATTCCGGTTTCTTTCAAATACCTGTATCACAACCCGATCAAGAGAAAAATCACCATTACTTGCTCTTTTGGAATTTATGCTTATAGACGTATAGCTTTTGTTTATGTAATGCACTTGCTACCTTTCAAAGATGTATGACTTCTATATTCTTTGACTTATGTGAAAAGATTGTTGAGGTTTTCATGGATGATTTTTCCGTTTACGAAACTTCTTTTGTTGATTGCTTAAGCAACCTTGATCGAGTTTTGCAGAGATGGGAACAAACTAATATTATCTTGAATTGGGAGAAGTGCCACTTTGGTGAATGAAGGTATTGTCTTGGGGCATAAATTTCCAAATGAGGTATTGAAGTAGAAAGGCTAAAGTTGATGCAACTGAAAAAATGCCATTTCCTAAAGATATTAAAGGTATAAGAAGTTTCCTTGGTTATGTTGGTTTCTATAGAAGGTTTATTAAAGACTTCTCTAAAATTTCTAAGCCTCTTACAAATCTCATGCAAAAAGATGTTCCATTTGTTTTTGACGATGATTGCGTAGAAGCCTTTGAAACACTTAAGAAAGCCTTAACCTCTGCACCTATTGTCCAACCACCTGACTGGAACTTGCCTTTTGTAATTACGTGTGATGCTAGTGATTATGCTGTTGGTGCTATTCTAGGACAAATAGTTGATAAAAAATTAAATGGTATACATTATGCTAGCAAAACTATAGACAGTGCCCAAAGAAATTATGCTACTATTGAGAAAGCATTTTTAGCAGTTGTGTTTGCTTGTGATAAATTCAGATCTTACATAGTTGATTCTAAATTAATTTTTCACAGCGATCATGCTGCTATTAAATACCTTATGGAAAAGAGAGATGCTAAATCTAGACTTGTTAGGTGGGTTCTACTAGTACAATAATTTGATTTGCATATTACTGATAGGAAAGGAGCTGAGAATCCCCGTAGCTGATAACTTGTTTTGGTTGGTGAGGGAGTCCTGGATTAGGGGGTGTTCGGGTAGCCGGACTATACCTTAAGCCGGACTCCAGGACCATGAAGATACAAGATTGAAGACTTCGTCCCGTGTCCGGATGGGACTTTCCTTGGCGTGGAAGGCAAGCTTGGCGATGCGGATATTCAAGATCTCCTACCATTGTAACCGACTTTGGGTGACCCTAACCCTCTCCGGTGTCTATATAAACCGGAGGGTTTTAGTCCGTAGGACAACTTCATCATACAATAATCATACCATAGGCTAGCTTCTAGGGTTTAGCCTCCTTGATCTCGTGGTAGATCTACTCTTGTACTACCTATATCATCAATATTAATCGAGCAGGACGTAGGGTTTTACCTCCATCAAGAGGGCCCGAACCTGGGTAAAACATTGTGTCCCTTGTCTCCTGTTACCATCTGCCTAGACGCACAGTTCGGGACCCCCTACCCGAGATCCGCCGGTTTTGACACAGACATTGGTGCTTTCATTGAGAGTTCCTGTGTGTCATTGCTTTTAGGCCCGATGGCTCCTTCGATCATCAACAACGATGCAGTCCAGGGTGAGACTTTTCTCCCCGGACAGATCTTCGTCTTCAGCGGCTTCGCACTGCGGGCCAATTCGCTTGGCCACCTTGAGCAGATCGAAAGCTATGCCCCAGGCCATCAGGTCAGGTTTGGAAGCCTAAACTACACGGCTGACATCCGCGGGGACTTGATCTTCGACGGAGTCGAGCCACAGCCAAGCGCGCCGCACTGTCTCGATGGGCATGACATAGCTCTGCCGCCGAACAGCGCCTTGGAGGCCGCACACGCATCAGTTCCGACCATTGATTCGGAGCCTACTGCGCCGATCTAGGATCAGCGGTTGGACGCTGCCTCAGGGGCTGCGATCTCAGAGACGATCGATCCAAACTCCAGCCCCACACTCCGCATGGCCCGTGACTCCGAGGAGCCGGATTCCTTTCCGAACTCCGAGCCCCCCGCGCCGCTGCCGATCGAATGCGATTGGGCGCCCATAATGGAGTTCACCGCCGCGGACATCTTTCAGCACTCGACCTTCGGCGACATCCTGAATTCGCTAAAGTCTCTCTCTTTATCAGGAGAGCCCTGGCCGGGCTACAGTCAGCAAGGATGGGATTCGGATGATGAAGAAATTCAAAACCCACCCACCACCCACTTCGTAGCCACTGTCGATGACTTAACCGACATGCTCGACTTTGACTCCAAAGACATCGACGGTATGGACGACGATGCAAGAGACAACCAAGAACCAACGCCTATAGGGCATTGGACAGCCACCTCATCTCACGATGTGTACATGGTGGACACCCCTAATGGAAGCAACACCAAGGAAAACGGGGATGGAAAGAGGGATCGATCTCTCGAAAAACAATCAAAGCGTCGGCGTAAACGCCGACCCAAGCCCCGCCTCAATAAAGACCCAGCCATAGAGCAGGATGAGCCGGTAGACGACGAGCATGCCTTAGAGCAACCGTCCGAACAGGACAACCCGGATAGAGAAACCGAACATCCCTTCCCCGGCGAAAATGGCATTCCGGACGATCCTACGCCGGACAAGCCCACTAAGCAGAAGAACCTCCACAAACAGCTCGTTGCAACCGCACGCAGCCTGAAAAAGTAGAAGCGGAAGCTAAAAACTGCAGAAGATGCACTCAAGATCAGATGGAGTAAAGTAATCAATACCGCAGACAAATACAGCGACAGTCGCCGTACCAAAAGCTATCCGAAGAGAAAGCTACTGCCTGAACTCGACGAGGAGGCCTTAGAGCCCTCGCATTCCAAAAGTGAGAAAGCCACACGGTCGGATAGACGAACCCATGGCCAGCATAAAGCGGCAAGCAGTGCCACACTTAAGCCGGCATGCGACCCACTTAAGGATTCGCATCATGGCCCAGCCAGGTCCATTTACGGGCCAAGAAGGCAAGCTCTCGTAAGCAATGCAATAAAGCCATTATCAGAATTCGGCACACCCAAATACAGGGGTGCCACATACCCCCTATGTTTCACCAATGAGGTCCTGGATTATGAATTTCCAGCGGGATTCAAACCCGTAAACATAGAGGCATATGATGGAACAATAGACCCCGGAGTCTGGATTGAGGATTATATCCTCCACATACATATGGCTAGAGGAGATGACCTCCATGCCATAAAATACTTACCCCTCAAGCTTAAAGGGCCAGGCCGGCATTGGCTCAAAAGCCTTCCTAAAAACACAATCGGAAGTTGGGAAGAGCTCGAGGATGCTTTCCGAGCAAATTTTCAAGGGACCTATGACCGCCCTCCGGATGCAGATGATCTTAGTCACATAACTCAACAGCCCGGAGAGTCAGCTCGGCAATTCTGGAACAGATTTCGTACTAAAAAAATTAGATAGTCGACTGTCCGGACGCTGAAGCCTTAGCGGCTTTCAGGCATAATGTCCGAGACGAATGGCTCGCCAGACACCTCGGCCAAGAAAAGCCAAGAACAATGGCCGCACTAACAAGCCTCATGACCTGCTTTTGCACAGGAGAGGACAGATGGTTGGCAAGATGCAGCACCAGTGACCCAAGTACATCCGAAACTAGGGATGGAAATGGAAAACCGCGACGCAATAAGGACCGTCGCCGGACAAAGGAAAAAAGTCCGAAGAGCACGGCAGTCAACGCCGGATTCAAAATCTCACGACAGAATCAGAAAAAGCCGCCCCTCCAAGATAATAGGGACGACCTATCCAACCTAAACAAAATCTTGGATAGGATATGTCAAATACACAGCACTCCCAGAAAGCCTGCTAACCATACCCATAGAGATTGTTGGGTTTTCAAACAATCCAGTAGACTCAATGCCGAACACAAGGGGATCGACACACCAAGCGAAGACGAGGACGAACCCCAAAAGCAGAGTACCAAGAAACAAAAGAATTTCTCACAAGAAGTAAAAACAGTAAACTTACTCCACATAACAAAACGTGCGGCGCCCATAAAGGTACGTGCCCCACAGCCTATCCCAAAGGAATCTCGCCACTGGTTGTCAAAACCAATCATCTACGATCATCTGGATTATTCTAGAAGTATCAGGAACCCAGGCTGGACTGCCCTGGTACTCGATCCAATAATTGGCGGACTCCAGTTTTCAAATGTCCTTATGGACGGTGGCAGCGAACTCAACCTGATATATCAGGACTCAACTCGCCACATGGGGATCGACCCAAAAAGAATTCGCCACAGCAAAACCTCCTTTCAAGGAGTAACGCCAGGTCCGGACACCCATTGCATGGGTTTTCTCCGGCTCGAGGTTATTTTTGGCTCTGCCAATAACTTCCGTCACGTAAAGCTGACTTTCCACATTGTCCCATTCTCAAGTCACTACCAAGCACTACTGGGACGCGAAGCTTTCTCCCGCTTTAACGCAATACCGCATTATGCATCTCTTACGCTTAAGATGCCCGGTCCACGCGGCATCATCTCCTTAAAGGGGAAGTAGTGAGAACACCTCCCCCAAGCGGAGGATTGTGCGGCCGCTTTAACAGCCACACAATACAATGGCTTCACCAGCCAGAACATCGGAACAGGTCATTAAGACCACGGACACGGATAGACGAGTCCGGCACAAAAGTATCGTTGATAAAGGCTTAGTGGCCATATACCCCTGCACTAGGGGCTTCACACGTATAAAATAAGAGACGATAAAGCTCAATTTTTCATATTTTACTTTACACTTTGTTTATTTCATATAACTTTTGTTCGGCACGCCCCTTTTTCAACTTAGTTGCTCTCTTTTTACAGATGAACATCGTGCTGCGCCCGTCCAGGATACGGCACAACGGAGACACAGGCGCAGACGTGCAGTAGGGACCCGTTCCAAGGATTCTTTTCAGATTAAGACCCTGCGTAAACCTTTTTTACTGTCTCTTGTTGATACACATCCCCTGGTTCTATGACCAAGGAGGAGGCTGGCGTCTTGGCATGTGGCCACATCAGAATTCTTGCGTGTACCTGGACACTAGGGGCTTATACCTCAGAGCGTTACCTCGCCCGCTCTCATAAAGACCAAATACCTTAGGAAGTGTTCGGCGTCGTGAGTTTGGCCTTATATGCATCAGCTCCAAGTCATGATTTTGGTCAAATGTTGGGTTGCCCGGCTCCTGTGTTCGGCCGCCTTACGTTCCACTCTATCGGCTAAGGCGGCACCAGGAGAACTACTGCGATTGTGCCCTGGTTCGGCCAGGCGAGCACCTTAGTAGAGAAAGCCGAAAACCGACTGTCATGATATGGCGTGAGACTGGTCAACCACTCGATGACCCTCCGGAATCTGTAGGATTCCTCCGCATTAACGAAGGGTCATTTCCCGGCCAGGCACATACGCGCCACGAATTCGTGCGAGCGCAGTCGCCACCAAGGGGCTACCTAAATAGTCCCATTGTCAAGCTCCTATGGCTAAGTGAAAGTGTTAAAGCATTATAGTCTGGTTGCCTAGATCGCTGCGCTATCACCTCCTTTGTAGGACCAAGACGTTGGATTAAGTGTGAAAATGCGCCTTCTGCGAGCACCCCACACTATGTGCGTGGGGGCTGAAGCCAACGACTGCCATCTTTCAGATTTTGTATATATACGTTAAAACGGCCGCACAGGAGGTGTTCCAAAAACTTGAAGGCACAAATATAAAGGGCTACTGCAATTCATCAAAATATTGCTTTATAATTACATATGCTATCAGAACATAGCATCCTTCGAGCACTGCGTCTCTATTACACGAGCGCCTTCAAGGACTTCCTGAAAATAGTGCCCGGAGGGTACTCGGCTTTTGTCCGAATCTCGGGATGCAACAACGGTGGTCTCCATCTCTGACCAGTATGTCTTGACACGGGCAAGAGTCATCCGTGCGCCCTCTATGCATGCTGACCTCTTCATCGCATTGATACGTGGCACCGTGCCAAGGAATTGCTGCACCAAGCTGAAATAACTCTTCGGCTCTGATCTCCCCGGCCACAGATGACCCATGACATACTTCATGGCGAGTCCGGACAATCTATTCAGTTCGGCCCATTGAGCCAGACGATCGTCCACTGCCAGTGGACGCTCTGGATTGTGAAACTGCGACCAGAAAAGCCTTTCCACTTCGCGATCTTCTTGATCTCGAAAGTGTTCGGTCGCATCAGCAGCACTCGCTGCCAAATCCAGATAGGTGTCCTCCACACTCCATATCTGGTCCAACGGAGCAAACTTCGGATCGAAAAACTTCCTCCGCAGCATAAAGGGCTTTCCGGCCGCAATCTGTCCGGCCTGACGCAGCTCCTCCTTCGCAGCTCTCATCGCAGAGCGAGCGTCCTTGGCATCAGCAATGGCCTTCTCTAAATCCGTCTGTCTCGCCCGGTCTTCTTTCTCAAGAAGCTTGCAACGGTCAGCAGCGCTTTTTAACTTCACGGCCATCTCGGCCATCTCCTTCTTGCTTCGGTAGTGAGCAGCCTGTTCGGCTCTCAGCTCTTCAAGGGCCTTCTCAGCAGCCACATCACTTTTCCTGGCTTGTTCCTTAGCTCGGGCAAGTTCTGCCCGAAGACTCTCCACGGCGGCCGCACCATCTGCGTCAAGCACACACATTGTAAGATACTGGCATAAAGCTCCTCTTACCAGATGCCGCCCGAGGAATTGCATACCTTGAGCCTCATCAAGCCGCTCGTTGACGAGCGCGATGTCGGCATCTGCCACGTCAAGTTGCCACTTTAGTTCGGCAAAATCATCAGTTCGGCTTGATTCCGGATACTTCGCCACCTGTATACAAAGGAGACATTTTAGACCTGGGATTATGATCCTCTGCGCACTGTCAATTTTGACAACGCCCAGAGTCTCAGGGGCTACTATCTACACAGGACGCATCTTGTTTATGCGCAACTGACAAAGAAGTACATTATCAAACGTACCTCAAAACCCGTCAGCAAACTTCTGACGGCCTCATGCAATCCGCTTTCCACAGACTAAATCCTTCCAATCACCATACCCATCAATGCACGGTGCTCCTTTGAGATAGAAGCTCGCCCCAGCAGAATCATCAGCTCCTCCGACCGCGCATCGAACGGTGCCGGACTCGTCCTATGACCTCCATCGAAGGCCGGACGTGGAGAACCTTGGGAGGCCATATGGCTACCTTCCACCCCTGCCGGATTCGGAGAAACCCTCCGCGACGACACCTCAGGGTCGCCCTCCTCGCCAGATGATACGACAGGGGGAGGCGTTCCACTCTCCATCATCTCCGGAAGAAGATCCCCCAAAGACGAGCTCTGCTGAGAAGGGCTAAGGTCCGAGCTATAAAGTAAAATTTCGGTTAATCTTCTCAGATAAAAATCAAGGATTTCTCTCATCCCTTTAAAGGAAAATCTTTCTCTACTTACGGCTCGCTGGAGGCCTGATCCCTTTGAGGGCATAGTTCGGCCGAGGATCTCCCCGGCGTCGGACCCTCTGATGAGGACTTTTTCCCCCGCTTTGAGGCCATGGTCTCCGGGTCGTTAGAGGCGGCCCTCTTCTTCCCCTTAGGAGAGGAATTGTCGGTTCCTCCCCTCGGAGCAGCCTCCTACGAGGAGGCCATAGTTTCCTTGTCCTCCCCCTCACTTCCCTCCAAAGGCACGATCTTCAACATCCTGACTAGCACGGGATCCGGCCTGGTCTCAGGAAGGGGAGCCGGACACCTGATCAACTTTGCCTTCGCTATCCACTCCTGTTTAAAAGGACAGCTCTTTTAGGGGCGAGTTTATGACAATCTTACGGGTAGCGAGGCCGAGCACAAGGTTACTTACCTGAGTATCCGGGCGATTGCAGCTTAAACCTGCGTCCTCGGTCAAATCCGGACACATCGCTTGTGATCCGAAGAACATTTTATACATCTCCACGGGCGTTGCACCCATAAAATGCTAGAGAGCCCGTGGGCCCTCCGGATTAAACTCCCACAAAGGAAGGGGGCGACGTTTGCCGGGCAGTGTTCGGCGAATCAGCATGACCTGCGTCACCTTGACCAGGTTGAGGTCTCTTCCTAAGAGATCCCTAATGCGGCCCTGCAACAAGGGCACGTCTTTGGATAACCTCCAATCTAATCCTTTGTTGACCCATGACGCTAGTCGTGGTGGGGGACCCGAGCGAAAGGCAGGAGGCGCCACCCACTTGGCGCTCCTGGGAGCGGTGATATAGAACCATTCTCGTTGCCACAAGCCGAGCTCCTCTTGAAAGGAGCCCTCGGGCCATGGAGCATCAGCATTCTTACTTATGACAGCGCCTCCGCACTCTGCGTGCCGTCCCTCGATCATCTTTGGCTCCACTCCAAAAGTCTTGAGCCATAATCCGAAGTGAGGAGTAACACAGAGGAACGCTTCGCACACAACAATGAATGAGGAAATATGGAGGATGGACTCCGGAGCTAAGTCATGAAATTCCAGCCCATAATAGAACATCAGCCCCCTCACGAAGGGATCCATCGGGAAGCCTAACCCCTGAAGGAAGTGAGACATGAACACCACGCTCTCACCGGGCTGGGGACTGGGAATAGCCTGCCTTTGAGCAGGCAACCTATGCGAAATTTCGGCGGTCAAGAACTTAGCCTCTCTCAACTTTAGCACGTCCTCCTCTGTGATGGAGGAGGGCATCCATCGGCCTTGAAGGTAGGAACCGGACATTGTCGAAGGTCCGGAGCACCTGCAATCTAGAGCCTAGGGTGTTGGAACTCGAGGCGACGGGCGAACTTGTTTTGAGATTGGAGAAAAGGAGTAAGGCCTTGGTCTCTTTATAAGAGGTTGAATACCAGGAGCCCTCCCCGTAACTGTTTGGGACTCGCCTTTAATCGAGAAGACATGCTAACGGGCACGATTGGGTTACCCACGTCCGTATTGATGAGAATCCC
This sequence comes from Triticum urartu, assembly GCF_003073215.2. Classification (NCBI taxonomy): domain Eukaryota; kingdom Viridiplantae; phylum Streptophyta; class Magnoliopsida; order Poales; family Poaceae; genus Triticum; species Triticum urartu. The sequence continues at coordinate 408,860,934 of NC_053027.1, read as the reverse complement.
GTAAGTAAAGGGGACACGATCTCTGCTTTGACAAGACGTGCCAAGGAAACCGCCTCGCAAAACACGCTGAGGTGGAGAAGTGAAAACGATTTGAATAAAGGCTTGGCCGTAGTGTGATGTCACGCTGCGGAATACGTCAGCAGATTAGATTTGTGTTAATATTATTCTCTCTGTGGCGATACGTGAAAACTTATTTTGCAGAGCCGGACACTACTCTTGGTGTTTACAAACTTTTATGAAGAATTTGGAGGAGGAACCCGCCTTGCAATGCCGAAGACAATCTGCGCGCCGGACTCGTCGTCATTGAAGCCTGGTTCAGGGGCTACTGAGGGAGTCCTGGATTAGGGGGTGTTCGGGTAGCCGGACTATACCTTCAGCCGGACTCCAGGACTATGAAGATACAAGATTGAAGACTTTGTCCCGTGTCCGGATGGGACTTTCCTTGGCATGGAAGGCAAGCTTGGCGATGCGGATATTCAAGATCTCCTACCATTGTAACCGACTTTGTGTAACCCTAACCCTCTCCGGTGTCTATATAAACCGGAGGGTTTTAGTCCGTAGGACAACTTCATCATACAACAATCATACCATCGGCTAGCTTCTAGGGTTTAGCCTCCTTGATCTCGTGGTAGATCTACTCTTGTACTACCTATATCATCAATATTAATCGAGCAGGATGTAGGGTTTTACCTCCATCAAGAGGGCCCGAACCTGGGTAAAACATTGTGTCCCTTTTCTCCTATTACCATCCGCCTAGACGCACAGTTCGGGACCCCCTACCCGAGATCCGCCGGTTTTGACACCGACAGTTGGAAAATATTCTTGACGACCCACTACCTATTGATGATAGTTTCCCTGATGAGCAACTAGCTATCATAAATGATTCTTGTAATACTCCTTGGTATGCACACTATGCTAATTATATTGTTGCTAAATTTATACCACCTAGTTTCACATACCAACAAAATAAAAAGGTCTTCCTTGATTTAAGGCATTACTTTTGGGATGCCCCACATATTTATAAAGGAGTAGATGGTATTATTAGACGTTGTATACCTAAGCAGGAACAGGAATAAATCCTACAGAAGTGTCACTTCGAGGCTTACGGACGACACCATGCGGGAGACAATACTGCACAGAATGTATTACAATCTGGTTTTTATTGGCCTACTCTTTTCAAAGATGCTCGTAAGTTTGTCTTATCTTGTGATGAATGTCAAAGAATTGGTAATATTGGAAGAAGTTGGGAAATTCCTATGAATTATTCACTTGTTATTGAACCATTTGATGTTTGGGGATTTAATTATATGGGACATTTACCTTCCTCTAATGGGTATTAACATATTTTGCTTACTCTTGATTACGTTACTAAGTGGGTAGAAGCAATTCCAACTAGTAGTGTTGATCATAACACTTCCATTAAAATGCTTAAAGAAGTTATTTTCCCAAGGTTCGGATATTTAATGACCGACGGTGGTTCACATTTTATTCATGGTGCATTCCATAAATTGCTTGCTAAATATGATGTCAACCATATAATTGCATCCCCCTATCACCATCAATCTAGTGGTCAAGTTGAACTAAGCAATAGAGAAATAAAATTAATTTTGCAAGAGACTGTCAATAGATCTAGAAAGAATTGGTCTAAGAAACTTGATGATGCATTATGGGCCGATAGAACTACTTATAAAAATCCTATGGGTATGTCTCCTTATAAAATGGTTTATGGAAAAACATATCATTTACCTCTTGAGTTACAACATAAAGCATATTGGGCAATTAAAGAGCTTAACTATGATTTTAAACTTGCTGGTGAAAAGAGGTTATTTGATATTAGCTCACTAGATGAATGAAGAAACCAAGCTTATGAAAATGCCAAATTGTTAAAATAAAAAAGGTTAAAAGATGGCATGATAAAAGAATTCAAAAACGGGAATTCAAAGTGCGTGAGTATGTTCTATTGTACAATTCTCGTTTTAGATTTTTTGCAGGAAAACTTCTCCCTAAATGGGAAGGAGCGTATATCAAGGAAGTTTACCGCTCTAGAGATATTATGATCAATAACGCCGAAGGCACTAATTCGAAGGTGGTCAATGGACAAAGAATTAAGCATTATATCTCAGGTACGCTATTAATGTTGAAACTAACATTATTCAAACTATTACAACGGAGGAGTACATAAGAGAGACCTTCCAGAATACTCCAGAACCCTGAAAAGGAAGAGGTACGTGATATGGTAAGTAAACCAACTCCAAAAATTCCATAAAAATACTTTATGTCGGTTTTGGAATATTAGAAAAAAATACAAAAACAAGAAACAGCATAGGGGGCCACCCAGGTGCCCACGAGGCACCAGGGCGCGCCCTGGTGGCTTTTGGGCCCCTCGTGAGCCTTCCCGACTCTGTTTTCTTTTGGAATACTTGTTTTGCAAGAGAAAAATTCTATATATATATACTACCAGACGCTTTGACCACCGTATCACAGAAATATCCTCTGTTCTTGTTTCGTGCTACTTTTCTGACAAATCTAGATCTCCATGGCTCCGCCAAGCTCTTCCAAGGACAAATTCTATGAGAAGGTCATCAACCCTTACCTATCGGAGGTGATGAAGCACCCTCAAGCCATTGAGATGCGTGAGGAGGTGCTCCACATCCGAGGCGTTCAAGGGCCCAAGAAGACATGAAGCATGGAGGCCAGGCTTGAAGAAGTGGAGCAGGAGATCTTCAAGTGCCAAGGGATGGTGGAACATGGACTCAGTGCCAACCACTCCATGATTATAGAAATCACCCATGATCATAAGGTGGATGGCCAGTCAATGAATGACATCGTCTTCTGATGTCTACTACGCAACTTTATTCTTGTAGACACACGTCGGGCCTCCAAGCGCAGAGTTTTGTAGGACAGTAGCAATTTTCCCTCAAGTGGATGACCTAAGGTTTATCTATCTGTGAGAGGTGTAGGATGAAGATGGTCTCTCTCAAACGACCCTGTAACCAAATACAAGAAATCTCTTGTGTCTCCAACACGACAAATACAATGGAAAATTGTATAGGTGCACTAGTTCGGCAAAGAGATGGTGATAAAATTGTAATATTGATGGTAGAAATATATTTTTATATTTTGAATAAATAAAAACAGCAAGGTAGCAAATAGTAAATGGGCACAAAAACGGTATTGCAATGCTTTAAAATGAGGCCTAGGGTCCGTACTTTCGCTAGTGCAATCTCTCAACAATGCTAATATAATTGGATCATATGACCACCCCTCAAAGTGCGATGAAGAATCACTCCAAAGTTCCTATCTAGCGGAGAACATTAGAATAAATTGTTTGTAGGGTACGAAACCACCACAAAGCTATTCTTTCCGTTCGATCTATTCAAGAGTTCGTACTAAAATAACACAAAGCTATTATTTCCGTTTGATCTATCCTAGAGTTCGTACTAAAATAACACCAAAGCAAATTCATATTCATAATACTCAATCCAACACAAAGAACTTCAAAGAGTGCCCCAAGATTTTTATCGGAGAAACAAAGACAAGAACGTGCATCAACCCCTATGCATAGATTACCCCAATGTCACCTCAGGAATCCGTGAGTTGAGTGCCAAAACATATATCAAGTGAACCAATATAATAGCCCACTTTCACCGCAAGTATTCAATTGCAAGACATATATCAAGTGTTCTCAAATCCATAAAAGTATTATATTCGATAAAAACAAAATCTCAAAGGAAAAAACTCAATTCATCACAACAAGATAGAGAGGGGAAAAAACCATATGATCCGACTATATTAACAAAGACCGCGATACGTCAAGATCATGACATCTCAAGAACACGAGAGAGAGAGAGAGAGAGAGATTAAACACATAGCTACTGGTACAAACCCTCAGCCCCGAGGGTGGACTACTCTCTCCTCATCAAGGTGGCCGCCGGGATGCTCAAGATGGCCACCGGTGACGATTCCCCCTCCGGCAGGGTGCCGAAATGGGTCTAGATTGTATTCTCGTGGCTACAGATCCCTATGGTGGCGGAACTTCTAATCTAGGTTAACCCTGATGCTTTCTCTATTTATAGAATTTTTTGGCGTTGGTTTCACACTAAGATGGGCCTCAAGGTCAGCAAAACACACCCGCACAAGCCAGGTCCACCAGGCACGTCCTGGTGGGTTGTGCCCTCCTTGTGGCTCTTCTGGCCCTCCCACGAAACTTCGGGGGTCTCTTTTGGTCGTGGAATTGTCACGGCATATGTCCTAGCAAAAGGACTTAGTCGTAGGGCCATTGCAACTAGGAAGCTCAAAGGGGTTAATCGGGAAAAAGGACATGAGAGATTTATACTAGATCAGCCCCTTACGATGAAGGTAAAAGCCTACGTCTAGTTTTGTTGGAATTTCTGGGGTTTCGAAGACCAGGGAGCGAATATGCTTGTCCTAGCTTTGAGTTGTTGTCTCTTGCCCTAAGTCGCCGCCGGGTCGTCCCCTTATATACATGGGTTGACGCCTGGCGGCCTACAAAGTCCCGGCCGGTTCATAAACGTGTCCGGCTCGGTGACTTCTTTATATGCCTTTCTTTACAAGTCTTTCCTTACATACGGTGGTTTACAATATTGGGCCTTAAGCCGCCTATGGGCTTAGGCCTTCTACAAGTCTTAATAAACTATCGCCTTGAATGTTACGGGACTTCTTTTGTAACCTGCCATTAGGATTGACCCAGTCCCTCCTGGGCGGGTCTTATCTGGTAGCTATATTCCCAACATTAGGCCCCAGGTTGACTTTGAAGTTTGTTCTTTGTCAATATTCAATACTTAGACGAAATCCATCTTCCTCTCTCTGTAAAATTTTTGTAACCCGCCATGATGTCATCTTCTGAAAACACAAAAAACTGTTATGACGTCATCCTCAACGGATCTTTATCTTTTAATGTCTTCCGAGAATTGAGGCATCCGTTTAGTTGGATAATCATTATTTAGGTCTTCCTCAATTTTCGCGTCCGCCTATTTGCTTATCCCCTTATAAATAGGCACGCCCCGGTCTTTCTCATTCTTCTCTCTCTTCGTCTTCTTTCTCTCGCAACTCCACCGCTGCTCGAGCTCCGCCGCCATCGCAGAGAACCTCGTCTCCGTCGACCTTGGCCGCTGCATCAACCAGAATCAGTCCAGAGAACGGCAGGGACTCTCCACAGAAGATTCGTGGTTGTAAGTGTTTGCCCTCCTGTTCCTCAGATCCGCATTAGGGTTTCTAGGTTTTCTGCGTGTTCTTCACAGTTCATCTTAGTTTCTTCGTAGTTCTTCCACTGTAGCTTCTTCTTGATCCAAATAAGAACATATACTTGTGCGGTAGCTGTTTTGTGCCCATCCTTGATACCAGTAGATTCCTTCCCTTGGTACAAAAAGCCTCATTAGAACTTACGAACCCATATGTGCTGGATTTTTAGGTCTAGAATATTTTCCATTTCAAATGGCCATTTGATCCAGAATAATATCAAGAAATTATGAAATTTGTTTGTCTCAACACTTAGCCAATTCTGTTGCTGGTATTTCTCAAATATATGTAGTCATGGCGGCTTATGGTGCCGGCTTACTTTTTCCTTTATATGAAATTAGCCCTTACGTAAGCCGCCATTACTTATTTGTACCATCATCATTTAACTTCACCATCACCATTGAATTGAACCGGCACGTTACTTTCTTTTCAGTTCATCTTTTGATCATCATGCTGTCAAAAGCACCGACTATCTGCAACTGGGTCCCCTCCATAGTAACTGAGGATAACTTGAAGGAATTCTTCACCATAGGATTTTTGCCAGGGAAGAATGTTATGTCTTACCGTGCACCTGACCCGGACGAGGAACGGCCTAACCCAAAAGACGGTGAAGTTATTGTCTTCTCTGACCACATGAATTGGGGTTTTTCACCACCCGGCTCAAAGTTCTTCAGAGACGTTCTTCACCTTTTCAAACTCCACCCTCAAGATCTTGGTCCCAATTCCATATCCAATATCTGCAACTTCCAAGTTCTCTATGAGGTGTATATTCAAGAAGAGCCGACTATGGAACTCTTCAGAGAGTATTTTTATCTAAACCGCCAGAATGAGTGTACCAATGGCCCTAGCTTGGAACTTGGTGGAATCTCAATTCAGTGCCGACAGGGCGCCATCTTTCCCCTAATAGTCTTACCGAGTCATCTCAAGGATTGGAACCAGACCTGGTTTTATTGCCAAGATACATCTCCAACAAATGAAAACCCAGTGCCGGGTTACCGCGCTGAGCGTCTGGACTCCAAATTTGTTCTCCCTTATAAGCTCACTGCTGCTGAACGCAAGAAGCTTATTCCATCTATAAAGAGGATTAATGCCTTATTGGGGAATGGCTTAATCGGAGTTGACTTGACCCATTGCTAGGTCTCGTGGTGGGTCATCCCTCTAAGCCGCCGATCAAAATTGATGTATGACTATGGCGGAGGCCCAGATGACTCTGCTCGTCACAACTCCGTTCAACTAACTGAAGAAGATATTGTTTGAATGTCATCCCTTCTGGTGAACGGCAAATATGAAGACTGCAGTAAAGTCGGATTAAACCCCTTCTGCAAACTTAACCCGGCGCCAGAGGTAAAAACCCCTGACCTCTTTCTCTTTGTATTTTCCTCAACAGTTTAAATACCTGCATGACCTTTTATCCTGTTTACTTGTTTATAGGCTAAATCTGACTTCTGGAAAGCCAAGTATGACCATGAAGCCGCCAAGAAGGCTAGATCCACCGCCATAGCTGCCAAGAACATGACCCGGAGGTCCAAGAAGAAAAAGAGCACCGCTGAGGACATGTTAAAGCTTGACGATGATACTGAGTCGGAGGTAGCCCTTAACTCCCTTGGCCAGTTTTTTAATAACCTTATTGACACTGACTATTGCCAAGACGACACGGGGGCCAGTCATGCCGTAGAAGAAGAGGTAACTATTTCCTCCGACTCAGCCCATTTGCCAAGACAGAAACTTCGACTGGTAACCCGGAAAGTAAGGTTTTCGCACCCTTTGGCTTATTTGGACCCTCATTTTCTTTTGAAAAAGCAGCAACATGAGAGCTGCCGTCAGGCCCGGAACGATGATGAACTGCCTTCCATTGTACAACAAACTCCTCAAAAACGCCAGAATGAGGTATGTTTTATCTTCATCTTCTGCTTTTATTAATGAGTCTATTCTCTTGCATTACTAACTTTATTTTACCTTTGCAGGAGGTTTCTCGCTCTTCTGGCGACTCGTCTCAGACGCAATTTCCGGCCTTCAAGACTGCCCCTGGGTAAGGAAAAAAATCATCTTTCCTATATGTCTTTAAAAAACTGCATCATTGCACTAACTGTCTTATAAAATATGTCTTAGTGGTCAAGCCAAGTCCAAGAAGGCTAAATTGGTTAAACCGGCGGAAGACCCATCAGTTCTTGCACCTAAACCGACCATGCCAACTTCTCCCCCTCGAACTGAAGCACCAGAAGACCCAGCTATTAATACTCCTTTGGACCCTCCTGAGCCGTCAGTTGATGATACCGTTGTTAACACCTCTACTGCCAGACCATCCAGTTTAACTAACCCGCCGTCATCTTCTGATCATGACGTTCTGATCACGGGTAGCCGTTTTGTTGAACCGGGGACTCCCACTATGTTAGCTTGGCACACTGCTAAACAAGAAGCCTTGGAGAGACAAAAAGTGAGTTTCGATATCTCTCACTACACTCATCTGAATGCTAGTGACATATTGTCCGGCTATCTTAGCCATGTTCACTCCAGCCGTGAGTCAGAAATTGAGATGGTCAAGCAACTGCAGCTGAAATATGAGGTATGTTCTCCGGTTTACTTATACTCTGCTAGCCCCCAAGTCTTCAGATGATGAACATGAATGATCTGGAGACTTTATGATATAGATTGATACTTTCTCTCTAAGTTTTCCAAAAGTCCAATAAAATAGTGTAAACTTCACCTATAGTCCCCAAGGGCCGGCTCAATTTATCATAAATGAACCGGTACTTTAACTTCATAGCTGTCTTTTGCCAATCCCAACAAATATTGTAATCCGGTTTAATCTTGAGAGACTTTCTGAATATCATGCATTAGTCCCCAAGTGCCAAGTGTTGTTACTTTGTAAGGAACTTGGGACTTGAAATATATTAGAGTCATAAGAAATTGTTTTGGCAGACATTAGCCCCCAAGTGTCAAGTGTTATTACTTTGTAAAACACTTGTGACTTGAAACATATAAGAGTTATAAAAGAATATTTTGGCAGACATTAGCCCCCAAGTGTCAAGTGGTATTGCAATGCAAAGTACTTGAGACTTGAATCTTTATAACTTTTAGTTTAAGCCTCGACACACCTGTGTATGTTTTGTAGAACGCCCTATCTGAATTGGGCTCCCAATTAACTGATGCAAAGACCTGGCTGGCGGATCAAGAGGTAGAAATCAAGTCTACTGATTCTAAACTTCAATTGAGTCTTGCTGAGACGAAAAAATTGAAAACCAGCTTGACTGCAAAAAAGAAATCCTGGGCCGAAGAAAAGACGTTGCTAACACAACGCGCTGAAAAAGCTGAAGCAGCTCTTGAGGAGGTTACCATGGAGCTTACCGGCTTAAAGAACCGGGTGTCTCAAATGGTTTCCGCCATCTTTGGTAAGCCATCTGTACTGATCCTTTATACCTTATTTTGACCCGGAATATAAACCGCCTGCTGACCCCTTGTTTAAAAAATATGTGCAGGTCCGCGAAGAAAAAAATCTGAGCCAAGATAATGTGACCAAACTAAAGGCGGTTTACACCTTAGTAGAGCAGTTGTATACTCTCCTGCCAACCAAGGACCCAATCGGCTGAGCGATGTTTTGAAAAAATTGTCAATCTTACCCACCAGGTTTCAAGAGGTCAAACGATCCTGTGCCAGAGCCGGAGCCTTGACTGCCCTGAGCCGCTCCAAAGCCTGGGTGCCAGATCTAGACCCAGTGGATGTAGCTAGGGGGTACCCTACTGTGAAGGAAGATGGGTCTCTATTTGAGCAGGATGACTTCATTGCCTGCGTGAGGGGAGTTCGACCTCAAGCTACCGTTCTTGGAGATGAGACCAACATTGACAAATATCAGCCGGGTTTTGATTTGGAGAATAAGAAGATGGCGACTCCCTCTTACAAGGTGGCAGATCTTATTCCGTCGGTTCGTCAACATACCTTTGCTCCGGAAGTTGATTCGCCTGGCCTGATTGATGATGAAGCAGAGTTCATTGCCGTGACGGCTTTAACTGGTCCAATCCCAGCTTCCAATCACCAGAAGGAGGTGAACCAGCGAGGGAAGAGTGATAACCATCTTGTGGGATCTTTAAAGCCTTATAATAGATTTAGCTTGAAACAACTGCATATTTTGCCTATGCCATCGTGCATAAGATGCCGTGTGTGACTCTTTGCTTCCTGATGTCAATATATGCGTCACATCTATGGTTATCTCTATAATATTTTGACTTTGTTCCTATAGGAAAGGGAAAAACTGGCTTGGTGGTTTAGCACCGAACGGGTCAGAACACCCGGTACATAACCAATGGATTTATCATAGTAGAAAAAACAGAAACAGACGTGAAAATAAACAAGGTTGAAACAACCATTGATTAACACAGAAAGAACTGTTCATAAATAACAGTCATACCTGTATCTTTTGCATCTGGACCACCGGTTTACATGACCCGGGTGATGAGGTTGATGATCCAGTCCTCTTTTTTTAGAAGTCAATGCTTCTGTATGCCTGATGACTATCATGCCTTGGCAGCTTATTGTCAAATAATCAAGCCGGTAAAAAAACCGTGCTGATCATTTAAATTTGAGATAACAAAGACCAGTAAGACAAATAACAGATTTCAAACAATATAAATTAACTTTGTAACTCAAAGTAGGGGGTTTCTGATTCGAATACGATCAGTAAACCGGACCAAAGGGGTTTAAGCTAAGATTCGAATACGATCATAAAGCCCCCATTGGCTTTGGCGTTGCGCCGATCAAGAGGGTACCGACAGCTATGTTCTCTTTGGTTTGAATACGACCTATGTTTGAACAGGAATCCCCCAAATGACCTTGAGGGGTTTTTAACGACCCTGATTCGAATACGATCCAAGTCAGACCCAAAAGGGGTTAAGCTATGATTCGGATACGATCAAGAAGCCCCCAAGTGAGTTTGGCTTTGAGCCGATCAAAAGGGTTACGATAGCTATGTTCTCTTTGGTTCGAATACGACCTATGTTTGAACAGGAAGCCCCCAAGTGATCATTAGGTTTATAGCTAGATTCAAATACGATCATAAGCCAGACCAGAAAGGTTAAGCTAAATTCAGATATGACCAGCTCCTTAATAGTCATGAAAATAGTAAAGATATATGACCTTTGAAGAGGAAAAGGACAGAGGTCCTGCTTTATTACTTATCATAATAAATACAATGTCGAAGTACGTACATGATGAGAGCAGGTGGCTCAGGTGTAGTATGGACGAAGTTGGGCAATGTTCCACGGCTGGCGGGTCTCCTCCTCCGACTTACGTGAGTCTTTGTGTTATCGAACGTCGATGAGGTAATATGACCCGTTGTTTAAATTCTTGCTGACCACAAAGGGTCCTTACCAAGGCGGGGATAGCTTGTGTGCATCTGACAGATCCTGGATGAGCCGGAGCACCAGGTCACCTTCTTGAAAAGTCCTGGACTTAACCCGGCGGCTGTGATAATGGCGCAGGTCCTTTTGATAAATTGCTGATCGAGCCGCTTCTAAGTCTCCCTCCTCATCTAACAAGTCAAGTGCATCCTGTCGGGCTTGTTCGTTATTAGCTTCAACGTAAGCTGCCACACGAGGCGAGTCATGACGGATGTCACTAGGCAGCACCTCTTCCGCTCCATAGACCATGAAGAAAGGTGTATAACCTGTAGACCTGCTAGAAGTGGTGTTGATACTCCACAGCACCGAGGGTAACTCCTCTACCGAACAACTCGGCGTCTGTTGTAAGGGAACCATGAGCCGGGGCTTGAGACCGTTTAAGATTTCCGGATTTGCTCTCTCAGCCTGCCCATTAGATTGAGGGTGAGCTACAAAAGAAACATCCAGCCGGATGTGCTCTCTTTGACAAAACTCCTCCATAGCACCTTGGGAAAAATTAGTGTCATTGTCAGTGATAATGCTGTGTGGAAAACCAAATCAAAAAAATCACCTTTTTCATGAACAGAACCACCGTGGCTGCATCACACATACTCACTGGCTCTGCCTCAACCCACTTTGTGAATTTGTCAACTGCCACTAAAAGATCTGTCTTTTTATCTTTGGACCTTTCGAAAGGTCCAACCATGTCAAGCCCCCAGACTGCAAACGGCCAAGTGATTGGAATCATCCGCAATTCTTGAGCTGGCACATGCGCTCGTCGTGCAAATTTTTGACATCCATGACATCTACTGACCAGATCCTCTGCATCAGCATGAGCCGTCAACCAATAAAAACCATGACGAAAAGCTTTGGCCACAAGAGACTTTGACCCGGCGTGATGACCACAATCCCCTTCATGGATCTCATGAAGTATTTCTTGTCCTTCTTCAGGAGAAACACAACGCTGAAACGCTCCAGTGACGCTACAATGGTATTACTCTCCGTCAGAAATCATCATTGACTTGGACCGCCGAGTTATCTGTCGGGCCAGGGTCTCATCCTCTGGCAACTCACCCCGGGTCATGTATGCCAAGAACGGTATTTTCCAATCTGGAATGACGTGAAGAGCCGCCACCAACTGTGCCTCCGGGTCAGGAACAGCCAAGTCTTCCTCTGTAGGTAACTTAACAGACGGGTTATGCAAAACATCCAAAAAGGTGTTAGGTGGCACCGGCTTACGCTGAGATCCCAACCGGCTTAAAGCATCGGCCGCTTCGTTCTTCCTACAGTCAATGTGTTCCACCTGATTACCCTTAAAATGGCCTGCCACAGTGTCGACTTCATGGTGATAAGCCGCCATGAGGGGATCCTTGGAATCCCACTTGCCTAACACCTGTTGGACACCGGACCCGGCTCAGGCTCATCTCTTTAGCCACTCGAAGACCATGGAGCAAGGCTTCATACTCTTCTTTGTTGTTAGTACAAGGAAACATTAATCGCAACACATAACAAAACTTGTCCCCTCAAGGAGAATTAAAACAACTCCAGCCCCTAAGCCTTCCAGTTGTCTGGACCCATCAAAATGAATCACCCAATATGTGTTGTCTGGTTTCTCCTCTGGCATCTGCAATTCCATATAGTCGTTAATGAAGTCAACCAGTGCTTGAGATTTGATCACAGTACGTGGCATATACTTTAAACCATGAGACCCAAGTTCAATGGCCCACTTGGCGACTTGTCCTGTGGCTTCTCTATTTTGAATGATGTCTCCTAAAGGAGCAGAGCTAACCACAGTGATTGGGTGACCCTGAATGTAATGTTTGAGCTTCCGGCTTGCCATGAACACCCCATAAACGAGCTTCTGCCAATGTGGATATCTTTGTTTAGATTCAATCAGCACCTCACTGACATAGTAAACTGGCCGTTGGACCGGATGTTCCTTGCCAGCCTCCTTGCGCTCCACCACAATGGCCACACTAACAGCACATGAGTTAGTAGCTACATATAACAATAACGACTCTTTATCAATCGGAGCAGCAAGAACCGGCGGCTCAGCAAGCTGTATCTTCAGATCATCAAAGGCAGAGTTTGCAGCATCACTCCAAACAAAGTCATCAGTCTTTTTCATCATCTGATACAAAGGCATCGCCTTCTCCCCTAACCGGCTTATGAACCGGCTCAAAGCAGCAACGCAACCCGCCAGCCGTTGAACGTTATTGATACACACTGGTTTGGCCAGGGATGTGGCTGCCTTAATTTTCTCCGGGTTAGCTTCAATACCTCTGTTAGACACCAAAAAACCCAAGAGTTTGCCAGCCGGGACTCCAAAAACACACTTGGACGGGTTAAGCATCATCTTGTAGACCCGGAGGTTATCAAAGGTCTCCTTCAGATCTGTTACCAAGGTTTCCTCTTCTCTGGATTTCACCACTATATCATCCACATAAGCATGAACATTACGCCCAATCTGGTTGTGAAGGCAATTCTGTACACACCGTTGGTAAGTCGCCTGGGCACTTTTAAGCCCAAAAAGCATAGACACATAGCAGAAGGCTCCAAACGGAGTGATGAAAGCTGTTTTCTCCTGGTCCTTAATTGCCATCTTGATCTGATGATAACCTGAGTATGCATCCAAAGAACTCAAACGCTCGCAACCCGCCGTAGCATGAATGATCTGATCAATACGAGGGAGAGCAAAAGGGTTAGCCGGACAAGCCTTGTTTAAATCGGTGTAATCCACACACATACGCCAGGTGTCGTTCTTCTTGAGTACAAGCACCGGGTTAGCCAACCACTCTGGGTGAAAAACTTCCACAATGATCCCGGTAGCATTGCGCCTTTCCTCGTTAAACCGTCGGAGGAATTGCCTGACCGGCTCAAAGTTCGGATCAATATTAAGAGTGTGCTCAGCGAGTTCTCTCAGGACACCCGACATTTCAGAAGGTTTCCGTGCAAAGATGTCCCGGTTCTCACGGATGAACTCGATGAGCGCGCTTTCCTATTTTGGATCCAAGTTGGCACTGATGATGAACTGCTTGGATGAATCTCCAGGCACAAAATCAACCATTTTGGTGTCATCAGCTGACTTGAATTTCAAGACCGGTTCATGCTCCGTAGCTGGCTTCTTTAAAGACGTCATGTCTGCCGGGTCAACGTTGTCTTGATAAAACTTCAATTCCTTTGTCGCACAAACAGACTCAGCATAAGCGGCATTACCTTCTTCACATTCCAGGGCTATTTTTCGGCTTCCATGTACTGTAATGGTGCCTTTATAACCCAGCATCTTGAGCTGCATATATACATAACATGGCTGAGCCATGAACTTGGTGTAAGCCGGTCGTCCAAACAGAGCATGATACGGGATTTTGATATTAACCACTTCAAAAGTTAACTTCTCATCCCTGGAATCATATTCATCCCAAAGGCTACTTCCAGTTCAATCTTACCAACTGGGTATGCTGACTTACCAGGGAAAACACCATGAAAAAAATGTTGGATTGTTTAAGACTCTTATCAGTCAACCCCATCCGACGAAACGTCTCATAATAGAGGATGTTGATGCTACTGCCTCCCTCCATGAGTACCTTAGTGAACTTATATCCACCAACCTGAGGTGCTACCACTAAGGCCAAGTGACCCGGATTATCAACCCGGGGAGGATGATCTTCTCTGCTCCACACAATAGGTTGTTCTGACCACCTCAAATAATGTGGAATCGTCGGCTCAAGGCATTGACAGCCCTCTTATGAAGCTTCTGGTCCCTCTTGCATAAAATAGTGGTAAACACGTGGTACTGCCCACTATTCAACTGTTTTGGATTACTCTGATACCCGGGTTGTTGTTCCTGATTATTCTGGTCGGGTTGCTGATTATAGCCGCCTTGGTTACCCGGATGGCCCTGACCGTGAAAACCGCCTCCGCCTGACCCGGCGCCCGGGCCCTGAAAAACGCCTCCGCCTGAACCGCTGCTAGGTCCGTGGCTACCATCAAACATGTTGGAATTTTTAAATGCCTTCCTGATCATACAGTCTTTCCACAGATGGGTAGCTGGCTTCTCCCGGGTGCCGTGTCTCGGACAAGGTTCATTCAGCAGTTGCTCGAGGGTGGGACCTGACCCGCTTGACCGAGGGGGTTGCCTACCCTTGCGCCGTTGGTTGTTGCCCTGTGCATTGGTGTTAGCCACAAACTCGTCGGCCTTACGTTTATTACCTCCTTGATTCGTCGGGTTATGCTGGTGACCCTTGCCGTTGCCGTTATTCTTTCCTTTCCATGTTTTTTCTTCATCAGACACGGGATCCTTGGTATTGTTAGAATCAACATATTTGACCAGGGCCGCCATCAACTGGCCCATGTCATTGCAGTCACGCTTGAGCTGCCCCAGCTTCTGCTTCAGAGGTTCAAAACAGCAATTTTTCCCCAACATTAAGACTGCCAAGACGGCATCCATCTTATCAGATGAATGTATTATCTCCTTGACCCGGCGTACCCAATGGGTCGTGGACTCACCTTCCTCTTGCTTACAATTAGTTAGGTCCACGATTGACATAGGTTGTTTGCATGTGTCCTTGATGTTCTGAATGAACCGGGCCTTTAATTCCACCCATGAGCCGATGGAATTGGGGGGCAATCCTTTCAACCAAGTGCGAACCGTTCCATCCAACATCATAGTGAAATACTTAGCCATTGCTGCATCGCTGACTTCCAACAGCTCCATCGCCATCTCATAACTTTCAATCCAGGCCCCAGGATGCAAGTCGGCCGTGTAATTAGGCACCTTACGAGGCCCCTTGAAGTCTTTTGGCAAGCGCTCATTACATATAGCCGGCACCAGGCAAGGCACGCCTCCTATTCTTGTGGCTACTCCTGCCTCAACAGAGGTTGCCGGATAAGCTGGAAAAGCCTGATGAGCCGCCTGCTTAGCTGCTAGTTGAACCGCCCGCTCAGCATCTTGACGGATCCTCTCCTGATCCGCCAAGTTAAGGGCTCCACCCTGTGCCGGCTCATGCCTGCGTGTTTGGTTACGGCGCTGAGTTGCTTGACATAGCGGCTGAGTCCATATGCCTGCTATAGATCGGGCTCCGGCTTGGGCGAGGGGTTGAATGGATTCTGTCTCGACTGTAAGAGTACGCATCTTGCTGCGCCAGAGCCGTCTGAGGAAGTTCTCTCACCCTTCATGTTTCGATTGTTGTCGGAGAGTCGCCTTCCATCGGGAGAGCCGCCAAACGAGCCGACGCAGCAATGAGATTCTCGAAAGGATTGGAAAAGTGACCCGGTGGTATTGGTGTATAATGAGGCGGAGCGGTATTCATACGTGGCGGTACCATGGCCCGCAGCTGAACCGGCGCTCCGGGTGTCGTGATCCGATTTGCCTCCGGCGGGTTACTTGGACTGACCCCGGGTGTGTGGAAAAGGTTCGTAGGATCGAGGATCAGAGGTAGACGTGACTGAGTTTTCTGATGCCTTCTCCTCATGACCTCGTTTGACGCGTTCAGATCCACCGAGAGCCGAAAAGTCTCCACTTGAAGCTGCTGAGCACGAGCGTCCAAAGCCGCCCGCTCCGCAGCCATCTTGACCTCTTCTGCTGCTAAATTTTCCTTCGCATGTGCCATCTCTTCACGTACCCATGCCACCTCCACGTCATGCTGAGCCTTATCTGCCGGCTCCACCACAACAGTCAACAGAGCCGTCAACTTATCCATGAGGTCCATTAGCATCTGAGCCGGGGGGCGCGCGGGGTTTCCTGACCCGGCTGCTGCTGACCCGGTGGTTACTACTGCCACAGCCATAGAGTTCTGCCCGGGTTGAGTGCCAGCCATGAAAACTCCGGCTCGATTCGGCGGCTCAGAGAGGTCTAGAATACTGCTGCCATCGGAACAGCCCCCAAGCACGCCATCTTGTAGCTGATATAAAGAATATGTCTCGCCTGAGGACGACTCACCGTCGGAACAGATGGCCATCTCACCGCCATCCACGGATCCTTCAGAAAACTCGCCTCCATGGATGCAACCCATGAAGGCATGCTTTACGGTGGGTTGGGCCTGGGCGGATCTCGCACGCTAAGCCGTCTCGATGATGTTGGTGCAGACGTCCGGCTCAGGGCCTGATTCGCTGATCCGGCCGATGAAGACATGAATTCTGCCGAAGGGGACCCGGTACCCGTACTCAATCGAGCCGGCCTCGGGGCCCCAGCCTTCGTTGTCGATGTAGAGTTTGCCGCGATGACTCTTGGTCATCTGGCCCACAGCGCATCCCTTCAGCCCTTCGAAGTTGCCCTTCAAGAACTCAAATCCATCGTGCGCTGGACGCACGGTGGGCGCCAACTATCATGGAATTTTCATGGCAGATGTCCTAGCAAAAGGACTTAGTCGTAGGGCCATCGCAACTAGGAAGCTTAAAGGGGTGAATCGGGACAAAGGACACGAGAGATTTATACTAGTTCGGCCCCTTATGATGAAGGTAAAAGCCTACGTCTAGTTGTGTTGGAATTGCTGGGGTTTCAAAGACCAGGGAGCCAATATGCTTGTCCTGGCTTCGAGTTGTTGTCTCTTGCCCTAAGCCGCCGCCGGGTCGTCCCGTTATATACACGGGTTGACGGCTGGCGGCCTACAGAGTCCCGGACGGTTCATAAACGTGTTCGGCTCGGTGACTTCTTTATATGCCTTTCTTTACAAGTATTTCCTTACATATGGCGGTTTATAATATTGGGCCTTAAGCCGCCTATGGGCTTAGGCCTTGTACAAGTCTTAATAAACTATCGCCTTGAATGTTACTGGACTTCTTTTGTAACCCGCCATTAAGGTTGACCCGACCCCTCCTGGGTGGGTCTTATCTGGTACCTATATTCCCAACACTTTTGTTCCCAAAAAAATTCAAAAAGTTTCAGCTCATTTGGAGAACTTCCATTCCTGCACAAAAAACAACACCATGGTAGTTCTGCTGAAAACAGCGTCAGTCCGGGTTAGTTCCATGCAAATCATACCAAAACCATATAAAATTGTTGTAAACATGGCATGAATACTTCATAAATTATAGATACGTTGGAGACGTATCATCTTCACGCTCGACGAACCAATCGGTTATCTTCAAGGCCAAGTTTATGATCTCCAAAACCAAAATTTTGAGTATGAAGCAAGATTCAAAGGTATGAGTTTAGCTGCAAGTTTCAGGACTCCGGAGACTCATGCATCCTTTTATGATGGAGAACCTCTAGCATGGAAGTCGGAGGACAAGCCCACCACTTCATCACCACCACCGTCATCGAAGAAAGAAACTTGAGTACAGGGGTATGGGCACTCCCCTTGGCTTGTGCCAAGCTTGGAGGAGGTGCCTCAGTATTGTATCACCATCACTTTTATTATCTTTACCTATTTTCGTTCGATCCTTAGTTATTTCGTGATTTATATGAATAAAAGTTTAGTATGATCTTTTTTCGAGTGCTAGTTTCATGATCTATCTATCTATGTAATCGAGTTGAGAGTTATAAAAAAGAGTAGTTTGAGTTTTTGCTTCTTTACTTTTATGTTTCGATCCTAGCAATGAAAATAATGAAAAATATCATATGTTAATCTCATGGAAAGTAATGACATTACATAAGGAAATGTATATAGTGGTAAAATTTATTTAAAGTTGACAAACATAGCATTGCCCAATGATGCAATTCATGAAAAACATAATATGGCAAGAGAAGATTCACATGCAAATACACTATCTTGGACATCTTTTATGATTGTGAGACCCCAATAAGTATTTTATGCCAAATTGTTGATGTTGGACAAGGAAGACAATGTAATGAATTATGTTTGCTTATATTCACACAGAAGTTATATTGTCATAGATCCTCCAACATGTGGTACTTGCCTAATATCTTTGGTAGCCAAAAATCCGCACCAAGTAGAGATACTACTTGTGCATCCAAAAGCCTTAAACCTAGTTTCATCCCATGAGAGTCCACCATATCTACCTATGGATTGAATAAGATCCTTCAAGAAAGTTGTCATCAGTGCATAAAGCAATAAAAATTGCTCCTAAATATGTATGATCTTTTAGTGCAAGGGAAAATAAGCTTTTGTACGATCTTGTGATGGTAAATAAATAAAAGCGAGAGACTGCATAATAAAGGTTGCTATCACAAGGCGCAATATAAAGTGACATTCATTTGCATTAAGAGTGTGTGCATCCAAAAACAAAAGGCGCATGACAACCTCTGCTTCCCTGTGCGAAGGGCATGTTCTTTACTTTTATGTATTTATTTTTCATGCATGAGTCAATAGTGTTCTCCTCTATTCCTTTTTTATTTTTCTCTTTTGCAAGCATCATGTGACGGGGAAAGATCTAGGCATATATATCCAGTTGGATATGAGTGATCATGAATTATTATTTTGACATTACCCTTGAGGTAAATAAATTGGGAGGCGAAATTATAAGCCCCTATCTTTCTAGGAATGGCGGCGGGGGAGTGGGATAACACCATGAACAGAAAACAGTTTTTTGGCAACATAAGAAAAAGGGGAAAACTTACGGTGGCACGGAAAAGATTTTAGCTCGTACGTGTGTATCAATGGAAAGTCGGAGGCACAATGGGATGATGGAACCAAATCGGAGAAAGTCTGGCTCGGTCGATCGATCAGGGTGAGGAATACCTTATTCTTCACTCTGGGTCTTAAATGGACTTTCTATATATATATATATATATATATATATATATGTAGGGTAACGCTATTCTAAGCATGAGTGTAGAATAGCTTATTCTACACGCCCTAGTAATGGTACATACAAAATCTAGTAAAATGGTGTAACAAATGTAGTAATTCAGAAAATATTTTTTATCACTCAAGTTTGTAATTTACTACAATTTTTCAAAAATTACTATATTTTACATAGTGTGTTACTATATTTTGTATGTACCGTTAATCGGGTGTAGAATAAGCTATTCTACACTCACGCTTAGTTTACTATATATATATTGTGAGTTAGCAATCATAGAAAAAAAATAATGGTTGAGTATGTGCACTTGCTAAAAAGCTCCGAAATGAGAGCCTTCCTGAAAATATGATGAATTGCAATTGATTGTTGACCGAGAACATAGTTTGTTAGGTTTCAAGAAATTTTATGCCTTATACTTCATTGTTGTGATGAATTGTTACTTTCTCATGAGAAGTTTTATGAGAACTAATATTTCTGCTATAATAATGATCATGATGGTACTCTTTTCATATTTTTTTGTCGACACATCTCTCTCTCTCTCTCTCTAAACTTGTGGACATTATTATCGATGTCGGCTTTTGCTTGAGGACAAGCAAGGTCCAAGCTTGGGGGAGTTGATACGTCCATTTTGCATCATGTTTTGCTACTGTTATTTGTAGTGTTTTTAATCAATATAAAACTTTTTGGAGCAATTCTAATGCCTTTTCTCTCTTAATATGCAAGATTTACATGAAGAGGGAGATTGCCAGCAGCTGGAATTCTGGACCTAAAAAAGCTATGTCACACATATCTATTCTGCACATCTCCAAATGAGCTGAAATTTCATGGAGGTTTATTTTGGAATAAATAAAAAATATTGGAGAAAATAAGTACCAGAGGGTGCCACCCAGGTGCCCACGAGGCACCAGGGTGCGCCTACCCCCCTAGGGCGCGCCCTGGTGGCTTGTGGGGCCCCTGGCCATCCTCTGGTGCCCTCTTCTCGTATATAAACCCATTTTCCCTATAAAAATAAGGGGAGTACTTTCAGCATGGAGCGCTGCCATCTCAAGGCAGAAGCTGGGCAGGAACAATTTTGCTCTCTAGCGGAGCGATTCCGTCGGGGATACTTCCCTCCGGGAGGGGGAAATTGAAGCCATCGTCATCACCAACAACCCTCCCAACATGGGAGGACCAATCTTCATCAACATCTTCACCAGCACCATCTCATCTCAAACCCTAGTAGATGATGAGACACATGATGGGTGATGTTACAAATGCTTTCAAGAGTAAGCACATACCAAGCGTCGATCAAACCTATTCTAGAACACCAGCTTGTTTGATTATGATTATGACTATTGGTTGAATTTGATACTAGCAAGCTCATGGCGTTATTTATTTATTTATTTTAAAAAGGAGGAAAGCCTCCGACCTCTGCATCAGAAAGATGCATGCAACCCATTTATTAATTAATAGTGTGAAAATAAAGTCCAAGGCCCAGTACAGGCTCACAAAAGGAGCATGAATGTAATAAAGATAAAAAATGCCACAACCGGTGAAAAACATGCCTATATGACTAAGCACCTAGCCTATTATTGGATCGCCATCGAAAGCGGTTGTAGATAACCCGTGTTGTCGTCTCCCATTGGTTGCACCCAGTAACCAAAAGATCATATCATTTATGTAGTTCCATATAGCCCAAAGTAGTGCACATATTCCTATCCGAATATGTCTCGTAGTATTTGGTTCCACTCAAGTTAGCCACGTTCCAAATAACATGTTGGTACTAACTGGAGGACTGACATTAAAAGTTATATGAATCATACACCAAAGAAGTTTCGTGAGAGGACAATCGAGAAAGAGGTGTTGTATTGTTTCATACTGGTCAGAGAATCAACATCGAGAACTACACATCCATCTTTGCTTTACCAAATTATCTTTGGCTAGAATCACTTCCTTGTGAACAAACCACATGAAAGTCTTGATTCTGAGCGAACTTTAATTTTCCGGATATGAACTTTTTCGGAATTGAGTCAAAGTCAATTAGGTCCAGGTACATATATTTGACCATGAAACTATTATTCGTAGATAATTTCCAATGAAGTTGCTTGGTAGTGCTAGCCCATTTAGGAACATGTTCGTGGCTACATTTATTCTGCCTAGCGCTACTCGGGCGTCGTGGCTGCTTACAACACACTTCATCTAGCAATGCATACTTTGACTAGCATCTTTAATGTCTCAGCCGCCGCCGCCGCCGTCAAAGCAATGCCATCGCAGCAATCGAAGTAGCGGGACCGCTATTGTAGCACCGTCATAGCAACCGTACCATCATCACAACACTTCTACACCCGGGAAACACGCAGTTGCAGCATCGAAAAGCACCCGGGCCTCCGACATAACTTCATCGTGGTCCTCGAAGCACGCGGTCATAGCATTGTTGTGATCGTTCAAAGCATGCCAAGGCCATGACTAGCAACCACCTTAGTCGTTGAAGCACAACATCGCAATATGATCGAAGCAGCTAGGCTCCCATTGTAGGATTGCCACGTTCGTCGACGCATGTTGTCTAAGCACAGCATGACCGTTCAAAGAAGGCCGTCGTGACATCGCCGTGGCTGTCGAAGCATGTCGTCGCAATATCATCAAAGCAACAAGGATACCATTATAGCATTCTCGCGGTCGCTGGTGCATGTTATTGAATCACACGCAGTCGTTCAAAGAACACCGCCGCGACATCGGCGCAGTCGTCAAAGCATGTCATCTTAACATCATCGAAGCACCAGGCTGCCATTGTAGCATTGCCATGACTGTCAACGCATATGACGAAGCATGTTATCGCAACATCATTAAAGTAACAGCTCCGCTGCCATAGCACGCTTGGTAGCATCACCACAGTCATCAAAGCAGTCGAGCTGCCGTCATAGCACGCTTCGTAGATGTTGGGAAACATTGCATGGAAAACAAAAAAATCTACGCACACGCAATGATCTATCCATGGAGATGCATATCAACGAGGGAGAGAGTATGTCTACGTACCCTTGTAGACGTAAGCGGAAGTGTTTAACAACGCGGTTGATGTAGTCGACCTTCTTCGCGCTCCAACCGATCAAATACCGAACGTACGGCACCTCCGCGTTCTGCACACATTCAACTCGGTGACGTCCTCCTCCTTCTTGATCTAGCAAGATGGCGAGGTAGTATATGAGTTCCGGCAGTATGCCGGCATGGTGATGGTGATGGTGAAGTGATATCCATAGGGCTTCGCCTAAGCACTACGAAAATAAGGGAGGGGGTGCACCAGCCCCCTTGTCAGCTGGTTTGTCCCCTCCTTTGGCCCATAAGGCCCATAACTTGCCGGGGGGTGCCCGGAACCCCTTCCGGTGACCCAATTCATTCCTGGTACATCCTGAAACACTCCCGGTGTCCAAATACCATCGTCCTATATATCAATCTTTACCTATCAACCATTTCAAGACTCCTCGTCATGTCTGCGATCTCATCCAGGACTCCGAACAACATTCGGTCACCAAAACATATAACTCATATAACACTATATTGTCAATGAACGTTAAGCGTGTGGACCCTATGGGTTTGAGAACTATCTAGACATGACCGAGACACCTCTCTGGTCAATAACCAATAGCAGAACCTAGATGCCCATATTGGCTCCTACATATTCTACGAAGATCGTTATTGGTCGAACTGTTATGACAACATACGTAATTCCCTTTGTCCATCCGTATGTTACTTGCCCGAGATTCGATCATCGGTTTCTTCATACCTAGTTCAATATTGTTACCGGCATGTCTCTTTACTCGTTCCGTAATACATCACCTTGTGACTAACTCCTTACTCATTTTCTTGCAAGCTTATGATCTGTATTACCGAGAGGGCCCAGAGCTACCTCTCTGATACTCAGAGTGACAAATCCTAATCTCGATCTATGCCAACTCGACAAACACCTTCGGAGATACTTGCAGAGCATATTTATGATCACCCAGTTACATTGTGACATTTGATAACACACAAGGCATTCCTCCGGTATCCGGGAGTTGCATAATCTCATAGTCGAAGGAATATGTATTTGACATGAAGAAAGCAATGGCAATAAATTGAACGATCATTATGCTAAGCTAACGGATGGGTCTTGTCCATCACATCATTCTCCTAATGATGTGATCTTGTTATCAAATGACAACACATGTCTATGGTTAGGAAACCTTAACCATCTTTGGTCAACGAGCTAGTCTAGTAGAGGCTTACTAGGGACACGGTATTTGTTTATGTATTCACACATGTATTTTAGTTTCCGATCAATACAATTCTAGCATGAATAATAAACCTTTATCATGAATAAGGAAATATAATATAAAATAACAACTTTATTATTGCCTCTAGGGCATATTTCCTTCAGTCCCCCACTTGCACTAGAGTCAATAATCTTGTTCACATCACCATGTGATTTAACACTCATAGTTCACATCACCATGTGGCCAACACCCAAAGAGTTTAATAGAGTCAATAATCTAGTTCACATCGCCATGTGATTAACACCCAAAGTGTATTAAGGAGTGATCATGTTTTGCTTGTGAGAGAAGTTTAGTCAATGGATCTGTCACATTCAGATCCGTATGTATTTTTGCAAATCCTATGTCTACAAAGCTTTGTATGGAGCTACTCTAGCTAATTGCTCCCACTTTCAGTATGTATCCAGATTGAGACTCAGAGTCTTCTAAATTGGCGTCAAAGCTTGCATCGACATAACAATTTACAATGAACTCTTTATTACTTCCATAATTGAGAAATATCTCCTTAGTCCTCTTAGGTAACTAAGGATAATTTTGACCACTGTCCATTGATCTACTCCTGGATCACTATTGTACCCACTTGCCAAACTCATGGCAAGGTACACAACATGTTTGGTACACAGCATGGCATACTTTATAGAACTTATGGCTGAGGCATAGGGAATGAATTTCATTCTCTCTCTATCTTCTGCCATGGTCGGGTTTTGAGTCTTACTCAACTTCACACCTTGCAACACTGGCAAGAACCCTTTGTTTGACTGGTCTGTTTTGAACTTCTTCAAAATCTTGTCAAAGTATGTGCTTTGTGAATGTCTTATTAAGCGTCTCGATCTATCCCTATAGATCTTGATGCCCAATATATAAGTAGCTTCACCGAGGTCTTTGATTGAAAAATTCTTATTCAAGTATCCTTTTTATGCTATTCAGAAATTCTATATCATTTCCAATCAATAATGTGTCATCCACATATAATATTAGAAATGCTATAGAGCTCCCACTAACTTTCTTGTAAATACAGGCTTCACCATAAGTCTGTATCAAACCATATGCTTTGATCACCTCATCAAAGTGCATATTCCAACTCCGAGATGCTTGCAATAGTCCATCCATGGATCGCTGGAGCTTGCAGACTTTGTTAGCACCTTTAGGATCGACAAAAACTTCTGGTTGCATCATATACAACTCTTCTTTAATATCCATTAAGGAATGCCATTTTTGGCATTCATTTGCCAGATTTCATAATTATAAAATGCGGCAATCGCAACCATGATTCGGACGGACTTAAGCATTGCTGCGGGTGAGAAAGTCTCATTGTAGTCAACCCCTTGAACTTGTCAAAACACTTTTTTGACAAGTCGAGCTTTGTAGATAGTGATATTACCATCAACGTCCGTCTTCCTCTTGAAAATCCATTTATTCTCAATGGCTTGTAAATCATTGGGCAAATCCACCAAAGTCCACACTTTGTTCTCATACGTGGATCCTATCTCAGATTTCATGGCCTCAAGCCATTTATCAGAATCTGGCCTCATCATAGCTTCTTCATAGTTCGTAGGTTTGCCATGGTCTAATAACATGACTTCCAGGACAGGATTACCGTACCACTCTAGTGCCGAACGTGCTCTGTTCGACTTACGAAGTCCAATAGTAACTTGATCCAAAGTTTCATGATCATCATCATTAGCTTCCTCTTTAGTTGGTGTAGGCATCACGAGAACGGGTTTCTCTGATGCGCTACTCTCCAATCCGAGAGAAGGTACAATTACCTCATCAAGTTCTACTCACTTCTTTCAAGAGAAAACTCCTTCTCTAGAAAGGACCCATTCTTAGCAACAAAGAACTTGCCTTCGGATCTGTGGTAGAAGGTGTACCCAATAGTTTCTTTAGGGTATCCTATGAAGACGCACTTCCCTGATTTAGGTCCGAGCTTATCAGGCTGAAGCCTTTTGACAGAAGCAACGCATCCCCAAACTTTAAGAAATGGCAGCTTAGGTTTCTTGCAAAACCATAGTTCATACGGTGTCATCTCAACACATTTAGGCGGTGCCCTATTTAACCTGAATGCGGTTGTCTCTAATGCATAACCCCAAAATGATAGTGGAAAATTGGTAAGAGACATCATAGATCGCACCATATCTTGCAAAGTATGGTTACAATGTTCGGACACACCATTATGATGTGGTGTTCCAGGTGGCGTGAGTTGTGAAGCTATTCCACATTGTTTTAAATAAAGGCCAAAGTCGTAACTCAAATATTTGCCTCCACAATCAGATGTAGAAACTTTATTTTCTTATTACGATGATTCTCCACTTCACCCTGGAATTATTTGAACTTTTCAAATGTTTCAGACTTGTGTTTCATCAAGTAGATATACCTATAACTACTCAAATCATCTGTGAAGGTCAAAAAATAACAATACTCGCCGCGTGCTTCAACACTCATCGGACCGCATACATCGGTATGTATTATTTCCAGTAAGTCATTAGCTCGCTCCATTGTTCCGTAGAACAGAGTTTTAGTCATCTTGCCCATGAGCCATGGTTTGCATGTATCAAATGATTCATAATCAGGTGATTGCAAAATCCCATCCGCATGGAGTTTCTTCATGCGCTTTACACCAATATGACCTAAACGGTAGTGCCACAAGTATGTTGTGTTGGGAAACGTAGCATGCAATTTCAAAAAAATTCATACGATCACGCAAGATCTATCTAGGAGAGGCATAGAAACGAGAGGGGGAGAGTGTGACTACGTACCCTCATAGACTGAAAGCGGAAGCATTTGACAACGCGGTTGATGTAGTCGAAGTTCTTCTTGTTCTGACCGATCAAGCACCAAACGTACGGCACCTCTGAGTTCTACACACGTTCAACTCAATGATGTCCCTTGAAATCTTGATCCAACAAAGTGTCAAGGAAGTAGATAAGTTACATCAGGACGATGGTGTGGTGACGGTGATGGTGAAGTGATCCGCGCAGAGCTTCGCCTAAGCACTACGAAGATCTGACCGGAGGCGTAAACTATGGAGGGCGGCGCCGCACACGGCTAACAATTGTTGGTATGTGCTCTAGCGGTGCCCCCCACATATATAGGTTGGAGGGGAGGAGAGGTAGCCAAGGGGGCGCCCCAAGTAGGAGGAATCCTACTTTGGGGTCCTCCCCAATTCGTCCCCCTTTCCTTATTAACCGAAGGGGAAAGGAAAGAGAGGGGGAGGGAAGGAAGGGGGAGGCCGAATCCTCCCCTTTCCTTCTCCCTTCCCCTATTTCCTTCTCCTCTTATTTCAGCCTATATGGGGGCACACCAGCCCCTTTTGGGCTGTTCTGTCCCTCTCTTGGCCCATGAGGCCCATATCTTTGCCGGGGGTGCCCAAACCCCTTCCGGTGATCCGATATGTACCTGATACCCTCTGGAACACCTCCATTGTCCGAATACTATCGTCCTATATGTTAATCTTTACCTCTCGACCATTTCGAGACTCCTCGTCATGTCCATAATCTCATCCGGGACTCCAAACAACATTCGGTCACCAAATCACATAACTCATATAATACAAAATCGTCATCGAACGTTAAGTGTGCGGACCTACGGGTTTGAGAACTATGTAGACATGACCGAGACACCTCTCCGGTGAATAACCAATAGCAGAACCTGGATGCTCATATTGGCTCCTACATATTCTATGAAGATCTTTATCGGTCGAACTGCTATGACAACATACGGTATTCCCTTCGTCCGTTGATATGTTACTTGCCCAGGATTTGATCGTCGGTATCCATATACCTAGTTCGATCTTGTTACCGGCAAGTCTCTTTACTCGTTCCGTAATACATCATCCCATAACTAACTCATTAGTCACATTGCTTGCAAGGCTTCTTATGATGTGCATTACCAAGAGGGCCCAGAGATACCTCTCCGATACTCGAAGTGACAAATCCTAATCTCGATCTATGCCAACCCAACAAACACCTTCGGAGATACCTATAGAGCATATTTATAATCACCCAGTTACATTGTGAAGTTTGATAGCACACAAGGTATTCCTCCGGTGTCAGGGAGTTGCATAATCTCATAATCAAAGGAATGTGTATATGACATGAAGAAAGCAATAGCAATAAAACTGAATGATCAACATGCTAAACTAAGGATGGGTCTTGTCCATCACATCATTCTCCTAATGATGTGATCATATTCATCAAATGATAACACATGTCGATGGCTAGGAAACTTAACCATCTTTGATTAATGAGCTTTTCTAGTAGAGGCTTAATAGGGAGACAATGTTTTGTCGATGCATCCACACATGTATCAAGTTTCCGGTTAGTAAAATTCTAGCATGAATAATAAACATTTATCATGATATAAAGAAATATAAAATGACAACTTTATTATTGCCTCTAGGGCATATTTCCTTCAGTCTCCCACTTGCACTAGAGTCAATAATCTAGTTCACATCGCCATGTGATTTAACACCAATAGTTCGCATCGCCATGTGACCAACACACAATGGGTTTACTAGAGTCAATAATCTAGTTCACATCTCTATGTGATTAACACCCAAAGAGTACTAAGGTATGATCATGTTTTGCTTGTGAGAGAAGTTTAGTCAACGGGTCTGCAACATTCAGATCCGTATGTATTTTGCGAATTTCTATGTCTACAATGGTTTCATCATAATAAATTCCCTCATCAAAACTTGGGGGACAAAAAATATCATCTTCATCAAACATAGCATCCCCAAGCTTGTGGCTTTGCATATCATTAGCATCATGGATATTCAAAGAATTCGTACTAACAACATTGCAATCATGCTCATCATTCAAAGATTTAGTGCCAAACATTTTAATGCATTCTTCTTCTAACACTTTGGCACAAATATCGGAATCCTTATTTTTATGAAAGACATTAAAAAGATGAAGCATATGAGGCAACCTCAATTCCATTTTTTGTAGTTTTCTTTTATAGACTAAACTAGTGATAAAACAAGAAACTAAAAGATTCGATTGCAAGATCAAAAGATATGCCTTCAAGCACTAACCTCCCCGGCAACGGCGCCAGAAGAGAGCTTGATGTCTACTATGAAACTTTATCCTTGTAGACGTTGTTGGGCCTCCGAGTGCAGAGTTTTGTAGGACAACAGCAAATTTCCCTCAAGTGGATGACCTAAGGTTTATCAATCCGTGGGAGGCATAGGATAAAGATGGTCTCTCTCAAACAACCCTGTAACCAAATAACAAAGAGTCTCTTTCGTCCCCAACACACCCAATACAATGGTAAATTGTATAGGTGCACTAGTTCGGTGAAGAGATGGTGATACAAGTGCAATATGGATGGTAGAAATAGGTTTTTGTAATCGGAAAATATGAAAACAGCAAGGTAACAAGTGGTAAAAGTGAGCGAAAATGGTATTGCAATGCTTGGAAACAAGGCCTATGGTTCATACTTTCACTAGTGCAAGTTCTCTCAACAATGATAACATAATTAGATCATATAACAATCCCTCAATGTGCAACAAAGAGTCACTCTGAAGTCACTAATAGTGGAGAATAAACGAAGAGATTATTGTAGGGTACGAAACCACCTCAAAGTTATTATCTCGGATTGATCTATTGGGCTATTCCTATAAGTGTCACAAACAGCCCTAGAGTTTGTACTAAAATAACACCTTAAGACACACATCAACCAAAACCCTAATGTCACCTAGATACTCCAATGTCACCACAAGTATCCGCGGGTTTGATTATACGATATGCATCACACAATCTCATATTCATCTATTCGAACCAACACAAAAAACTTCAAAGAGTGCCCCAAAGTTTCTACCGGAGAGTCAAGACGAAAACGTGTGCCAACCCCTATGCATAAGTTCACAAGGTCACAGAACCCGCAAGTTGATGCCACCCCTTGAGCATGCGTTGGTTTTCCCTTGAAGAGGAAAGGGTGATGCAACAAAGTAGCGTAAGTATTTCCCTCAGTTTTGAGAACCAAGGTAACAATCCAATAGGAGACAATGCACCAGTCACCTAGTACCTACACAAACAATCAATAATATTGCAACCAACGCGATAAAGGGGTTGTAAATCCCTTCATGATCACTCACAAAATTGAGATATAATAGAGATAGTAAAGTAATTATTTTTGGTATTTTTTTGTATAGATTGGAAAGAAAAGATTGCAAAATAGTAAACGAGATGTGATGTAAATAGAAGAGATGTAATATAATAGGAAAGAGACCCGGGGGCCATAGGTTTCACTAGCGGCCTCTCTCAAGATAGCATGTATTACGGTGGGTGAACAAATTACTGCCGAGCAATTGATAGAAAAGTGCATTGTTATGAAGATATCTAAGGCAATGATCATGAATATAGGCATCCCGTCCGTGTCAAGTAGATCGAAACGATTCTGTATCTACTACTATTACTCCACACATCGACCGCTATCCAGCATGCATCTAGAGTATTAAGTTCATAAAAACGGAGTAACGCATTAAGCAAGGTGACATGATGTAGAGGGATAAAATCAAGCAATATGACATAAACCCGATCTTTTTATCCTCGATGGCAACAATACAATACATGCCTTGTTGCCCCTACTGTCACTGGGAAAGGACACTGCAAGATTGCACCCAAAGCTAAGCACTTCTCCCATTGCAAGAAAGATCAATCTAGTAGGCCAAACTAAACCAATAATTCGAAGAGACTTGCAAAGATATCAAATCATGCATATAAGAATTCAGAGAAGAACGAAATAATATTCATAGATAATCTTGTTCATAAATCCACAATTCATCGGATCTCGACAAACACACCGCAAAAGAGTATTACATCGAATAGATCTCCAAGAACATCGAGGAGAACCTTGTATTGAGAATCAAAGAGAGAGAAGAAGCCATCTAGATTGTAAGTATGCACCCAAAGGTCTGTGGTAATGTACTCACACTTCATCGGAGAAGCAATGGTGTTGATGTAGAAGCCCTCCGTGATCGATTCCCCCTCCGGCAGATCACCGGAAAAGGCCCCAAGATGGGATCTCACGGGTACAGAAGGTTGCGGCGGTGGAAAAGTTGTTTTGTGTCTCTCCTTGATGTTTCTAGGGTATAAGAGTATATATAGGAGAAAGAATACATCGATGGAGCTACGAGGGGCCCACGAGGGTAGGGGGCGCCTACCCCCCTAGGAGTGCCCTCCTGCCTCGTGGCTTCCTCATGGAGTTCCAGACTTCGACTCCAAGTATTCTAGATTGCATTCGGTCCAAGAAAGATCATCGCGAAGGTTTAATTCCGTTTGGACTCCGTTTGGTATTCTTTTTCTGCAAAACTCTAAAATAGGAAAAAAAACATAAACTGGCACTGGGCCTCCTTTAATAGGTTAGTCCCAAAAAATAATATAAAGGAGCATATTAAAGCCCATTAAACATCCAAGACAGATAATATAATAGCATGGAACAATAAAAAACTATAGATACGTTGGAGACGTATCAAGCATCCCCAATCTTAATTCCTGTTCGTCCTCGAGTAGGTAAATGATAAAAAATTGAATTTTTGATGTGGAATGCTACCTAACATAATTATCAAGGTAATTTTCTTTATTGTGGCATGAATGTTCAGATCTGAAAGACTCAAGACAAAAGTTTAATATTGACATAAAAACAATAATACTTCAAGCATATTAACAAAGCAGTCATGTCTTCTTAAAATAACTTGGCCAAAGAAAGGTATCCCTACAAAATCATATAGTCTGGCTATGCTCTATCTTCATCACACAAAAAATTTAATCATGCACAACCCTGATGACAAGCCAAGCAATTGTTTCATACTTTTGGTGTTCTCAAACTTTTTCAATCTTCACGCAATACATGAGCGTGAGCCATGGATATAGCGCTATAGGTGGAATGGAGGGGTGGTTGTGGAGAAGAGAAAATGGAGAAGATAGTCTCAGATCAACTAGGCATATCAACAGGCTATGGACGTGCACATCAATAGATATCAATGTGAGTTAGTAGGGATTGCCATGCAACGGATGCAGTAGAGCTATAAATGTATGAAAGCTCAACAAAAGAAACTAAGTGGGTGTGCATCCAACTCGCTTGCTCATGAAGACTTAGGGAATTTTGAGGAAACCCATCATTGGAATATACAAGCCACGTTCCATAATGAAAAATTCCCAATAGTATATGAAAGTGACAAAATAAGATACTCTCTATCATGAAGATCATGGTGCAACTTTGAAGCACAAGTGTGGAAAAAGGATAGTAGCATTGTCCCTTCTCTCTTTTTCTCTCACTTTTTTGGCCCTCTCTTTTTTTGGCCTCTTTTATTTATTTTTTATCTTTTTCGTCCAGAGTCTCATCCCGACTTGTGGGGGAATCATAGTCTCCATCATCCTTTCCTCACTGGGACAATGTTCTAATAATGATGATCATCACACTTTTATTTACTTAGAACTCAAGAATTACAACTCGATAATTAGAACAAAATATGACTCTATGTGAATGCCTCTGGCGGCGTACCGGGATGTGCAATGAATCAAGAGTAACATGTATGAAAGAAAATTATGAATGATGGCTTTGCCGCAAATACGATGTCAACTACATGATCATGCAAGGCAATATTACAATGATGGAGCGTGTCATAATAAACGGAACGGTGGAAAGTTGCATGGCAATATATCTCGGAATGGCTATGGAAATGCCATAATAGGTAGGTATGGTGTCTATTTTGAGGAAGGTAAATGCTGGGTTTATGGTACCGGCGAAAGTTGCGCGGTACTAGAGAGGCTAGCAATGTTGGATGGGTGAGAGTGCGTATAATCCATGGACTCAACATTAGTCATAAAGAACTCATATAATTATTGCAAAAATCTATTAGTTGCATGCTCCTAGGGGGATAGATTGGTAGGAAAATACCATCGCTCATCCCCGATCGCCACTCATAAGGAAGACAATCAATAAATAGATCATGCTCCAACTTCGTAACATCACGGTTCACCATACGTGCATGCTACGGGACTCACAAACCTTAAGACAAGTTTTTGTCAAATTCACAACTACTCTACTAGCATGATTCTAATATCACCATCTTCATATCTTGAAACAATCATAAAGAATCAAACTTCTCATAGTATTCAACACACTTTCTATGAAAGTTTTTATTATACCCATCTTGGATGCCCATCATATTAGGACTAGCTTTATAGCCAAAGCAAATTACCATGTTATTCTAAAAGACTCTCAAATAATATAAGTGAAGCATGAGAGATCAATAATTTCTATAAAATAAAACCACCACCGTGCTCTAAAAAGATATAAGTGAAGCACTAGAGCAAAATTATCTAGCTCAAAAGATATAAGTGAAGCACATAGAGTATTCTATAAATTCCGATTCATGCGTGTCTCTCCCAAAAGGTGTGTACAGCAAGGATGATTGTGGTAAACTAAAAAGCTAAGACTCAAATCGTACAAGACACTCCAAGCAAAACACATATCATGTGGTGAATAAAAATATAGCCTCAAGTAAAGTTACCGATAGACGAAGACGAAAGAGGGGAAGGCATCCCCAAGCTTATGCTTTTGGTTGTCCTTGAATTTTACCTTGGGGTGCCTGGGCATCCCCAAGCTTAGTCTCTTGGAACTCCTTATTACAAAATCCATCAAACCTTTAACCAAAAACTTGAAAACTTCACAACACAAAACTTCAATAGAAAATCTCATGAGCTCTGTTAGTATAAGAAAATAAACCACCACTTTAAGTTACTGTAATGAACTCATTCTTTTTTTATATTGGTGTTAAACCTACTATATTCCAACTTCTCTATGGTTCATACCCCCCGATACTACTCATAGATTCATCAAAATAAGCAAACAAAACATGAAAAACAGAATCTGTCAAAAACATAACAGTTTGTAAAAATCTGTAACTTTCGAAT
Source organism: Triticum urartu (assembly GCF_003073215.2). NCBI lineage: Eukaryota > Viridiplantae > Streptophyta > Magnoliopsida > Poales > Poaceae > Triticum > Triticum urartu. The sequence continues at coordinate 408,827,400 of NC_053027.1, read as the reverse complement.
ACTTCTGTAACTTCAAAAATTCTGAGAAATTAGGAAGCCATATATAATTTGTTTATTAATCCTCTAAAAAATGAATCAGTATTTTATCGCACTTCTGTTAAAAATTAAAACTAATCTCCTGGGCGCAAAAGTTTCTGTTTTTCAGCAAGATCAAATCAACTATCACCGTAAGCTATCCCAAAGGTCTTACTCGGCACAAACACTAATTAAAACACAAAAATCACATCTAACCAGAGGCTAGATGCTTTATTCAAAGCAAAACATGACCTAAAAAGCAAGAACAAAAATAAAATTGGGTTGCCTCCCAACAAGCGCTATTCTTTAAAGCCATTAAGCTAGGCATCTACAATTTTAATGATGCTCACATGAAAGATAGCAATTGAAACACAAAGGGAGAATCATGAAGCATATGAAAATCACATCTAAGTCTAACATACTTCCTATGCATAGGCATTACATAAGCAAACAAATTATCAAGACAAGCAAAAACTAGCATATGCAAGGAAGGAGAAAGAAACAATAGCAATATCAACATAACGAGAGGTAATTTAGTGACATGGAAATTTGTACAACCATATTTTCCTATGTCATACTAATTACATGTAGGATCATAATAAAATTCAAAAATATAGCTATCACATAAAATTTTCTCTTCATGATCCACATGCATGCAAAGTTGACACTCTTCCAAAATAGTGGGATTATCATAAAATAAAGTCATGACCTCTCCGTACCCACTTTTATCAAAAACTTCATAACATTGAATGTTATACAAATATGTGGGATCTAAAGTTGACACTCTTCCAAACCCACTTTCAATATTATTGAAAACATTATTATCAATCTCATATTCATTATGGGGCTTAAATAAACTTTTAAGATTATAAGAAGAATCACCCCAATCATGATCATTGCAACAAGTAGTAGACATAGCAAAATTAGCATCCCCAAGCTTAGGGTTTTGCATATTATTAGCACAATTGATATTAATAGAATTTATAATAACATCATTGCAATCATTCTTTTTATTCAAAGATCTATCATGAATCACGTCATAAAGCACTTCATCACAATTTTCAAATTCACAGATTTCAAGCAAAACTTCATAAAGATAATCTAGTGCACTCAACTCACTAGCAATTGGTTCGAAATAATTGGATCTCTTAAAAATATTATCAAGTGGATGCGGATCCATAAGTTTTGGTTCTGATTTGCAATAAACACACAATTATGCCAAGCAAACGAGCAAACAATCCAAGTAAGACATAAGGCAAATGAAAAAGACGAACGAAAGAGAGGCGAAGAAAAGGCGCATCTTTTCAAAAATCGTTTTAGAAGTGGGGGAGAGGAAAATGAGAGGCGAATCGCGAATAATGTAATGTGAGGGAGAAGAGTTTATGATGGGTACTTGGTATGTCTTGACTTGGCATAGATCTCCCCAGCAACGGCGCCAGAAACCCATCTTGCTACCTGTTGAGCATGCGTTGGTTTTCCCTTGAAGAGGAAAGGGTGATGCAACAAAGTAGCATAAGTATTTCCCTCAGTTTTGAGAACCAAGGTACCAATCCAGTAGGAGACAACGCACAAGTCACCTAGTACCTACACAAACAATCAAGAACCTTGCAACCAACGCGATAAAGGGGTTGTCAATCCCTTCATGATCACTCACAAAATTGAGATATAATAGAGATAGTAAAGTAATTATTTTTGGTATTTTTTTGTATAGATTGGAAAGAAAAGATTGCAAAATAGTAAACGAGATGTGATGTAAATAGAAGAGATGTAATATAATAGGAAAGAGACCCGGGGGCCATAGGTTTCACTAGCGGCCTCTCTCAAGATAGCATGTATTACGGTGGGTGAACAAATTAGTGCCGAGCAATTGATAGAAAAGTGCATTGTTATGAAGATATCTAAGGCAATGATCATGAATATAGGCATCCCGTCCGTGTCAAGTAGATCGAAACGATTCTGTATCTACTACTATTACTCCACACATCGACCGCTATCCAACATGCATCTAGAGTATTAAGTTCATAAAAACGGAGTAACGCATTAAGCAATATGACATGCTGTAGAGGGATAAACTCAATCAATATGACATAAACCCCATCTTTTTATCCTCGATGGCAACAATACAATACGTGCCTTGCTGCCCCTACTGTCACTGGGAAATGACACCGTAAGATTGAACCCAAAGCTAAGCACTTATCCCATTGCAAGAAAGATCAATCTAGTTGTCAGTGTTCTCGGAATGGGGGTCCCCAGACTTGCCTGCCTGCGGCCCGCTGGGTGGCTAAGCCAGCAGGCCGTATGACCCATCTTCATCAACAAGGCATCCAAGACCCTCGCGAGGGACCAAGCCTCGCAAGGCGGATGACACAGGACCTCCTATAGAGTGGCCTAGTCGGGCAGGCTCACAAGGAGCGGAGATTGCAAGGCGAGGAAAACCTCACGAGGCTCTCGTGACGTGAGCCATGACGATCGACACCAGGCGGGCGCCAGCGTGCGCAATGTCCTTGTTTACTCTTTGGTGCTAAGGAGGCCTGCACAGGCGAGGAGGACCGAAGCATTAGGCAAAGGTTGCCATATCGGTGCAACAAGACCAGGACCAGAAGGACGACAAGATGGAGGTCATCGTGGAGCCCAAGACGGCGTCACCACCAGAGCCTTTCGCAAGTGGAGACCGCCTTTGTCAGGATAGCTTGTACTAGTTGTCCCCCTTTAAATTTTCCCACCGTTGTTGGCTCCCTTCCCGCTCAATATTTTGGAAGAGGACCAGGGACTCTATAAGTAGGACTAGCCACCACCATAGGTAAGGAGGACCATTTTTAGACCATCCAGAACCACACAAGTTAGCCAAGCACAAGAACACCTCAACCTTAGGAGGATGTTCATCCCTGAGGGAGTCCTGGATTAGGGGGTCTCCGGAAAGCCGGACTATATCCTTTGGCCGGACTATTAGACTACGAAGATACAAGATTGAAGACTTCGTCTCGTGTCCGGATGGGACTCTACTTGGCGTGGAAGGCAAGCTAGGCAATACGGATATGGATATCTCCTCCTTTGTAACCAACCTTGTGTAACCCTAACCCTCTCCGGTGTCTATATAAACCGAAGGGTTTTAGTCCGTAGAACAACAACTACAACATACAATCATACCATAGGCTAGCTTCTAGGGTTTAGCCTCTCTGATCTCGTGGTAGATCTACTCTTGTACTACCCATATCATCAATATTAATCAAGCAGGACGTAGGGTTTTACCTCCATCAAGAGGGACCGAACCTGGGTAAAACATCGTGTCCCCTGCCTCCTGTTACCATCCGTCCTAGACGCACAGTTCGGGACCCCCTACCCGAGATCCGCCGGTTTTGAAACCGACATTGGTGCTTTCATTGAGAGTTCCGCTGTGCCGTCGCCATCAGGAAGGATGTCTCATCCCGTCTTTAAAGACGGCACTGTTGCTGAGGGAGCTTTGTCTATCGGCCAAATTCTCCGGCTAGGTGGTTTTCTTATGACCGCTTGTTCGGCCGCTGCGCCGACGATGACTTCTCGGGTCATCGAAAGCAATCTTCACGTCAACTCGGAACGCGCCGAGCAGTTAGATCCAATGGAGCTCTCTTCCCTGAACGAGCTCTTGGATCGCATCACTGCCCTGGGAGTCGCTACAGACTACGATCAGATTGGGCCTAAACCCGATCTGAGAGAGATCAACTCTCCCCAGGTCACCCATCACGTTGCAGTGGTGGAGGAACAATGCGGCAACCCTTCCTCTATCTTAAGGACTAGCTATGTCCGGATCCCCGATCCCTCCAAGCCGGATACCCGCGGAGGGGAGGACGTCACTCAAGGCCTGAACCTAAATCAGGCAGCGGGCTAGATTTATTGGAAAACATCCAAGAATCCAAACTTCCGAGTTCGGAAACTCCTTCGCCCCTGAGTCTCAGATTGGGTGAGGATTCGGATTCAATTCCACCCACCCACCCAAACATACGCGATCTATCCCAAATTAGGCAAGAGTCCGAAGAAACAGTACACCATTACTGGGCCAGATTCCTCCTAGTCATGAACAGGATAAAGGACTGCCGCGAGGAAGACGCAATTTCATTCTTCTGCAATAATTGCACGGATAAGGGAATCCGCAACGCCATAAGTCGCCGCACAATTACACGCTTTGCCGACTTGGTGTCCATAGTACGGAAGTACTGTGCGATGGAAAGCGCCTGGAAAATCGAAATAAAATTTTGGGATAATCCAGCCCTGAATACAAACCCAGTCCGAAATAAAAGGGTGCATTATCACAATACACCTGGGTTAACTACCAAAAAGCAAAAGCCCTCTACGGGGCAAGGAACCGTACTGGAGGGATGGCTCAACGGACCCTGGAAAATTCATAGTACAGCGGATGCAATACCAACGCACAACCTTAGAGCATGTTGGATACTCCGGTAGGTGGCCAAAAGTGGTGAGAATCTACTCCTCCCAAATACCATAGAGCACCATCCTGTGGACAACAATACGGTGTTAACGGTCTTTGAGACCTTCGCGTCAAATAATAGACGCAAGCGAACACTCCGCAGCATGGCCGAAATCTGCCACATAGCACAAATAAATCCTTGGAGTGACACGGCTATTACCTTCAATGCCAGTGAAGAACCCAAATTCCGAACAGCCTGGGCACCAGCCGCACTGGTCCTCAGTCCAATCGTGGACGGCTTTCGACTCACCAAGGTACTCATGGACGGCGGCAGCGGATTAAACCTCATCTATGAGGAAGCTCTTCAAAAGATGGAAATAGACTGGAGCCGCATTGAGCAAAGTAGCACAACCTTTAGAGGAATCATCCCTAGTCGGGAAGCACGCTGTGCTGGGAAAATCACACTAGACGTAGTATTCAGCACGCCGGATAATTACAGGTCCGAAGAAATTACATTCCAAGTGGCCCCGTTCAGCAGCGGATACCATGCTCTATTAGGGCGGGAGGCGTTTACAATCTTCCAAGCCATACCCCATTACGGGTACATGAAGCTCAAAATGCCCAGGCCCAACGGAATCATCACTCTTGCTAGTGATCCGGACATAGCACTCCGTGCCGAAAATAAGACAGATGCACTGGCCCTTGAGGCACTATCCAAAGCCCTAGCGGCCGAGGAACTAACTGCGCTGCGCTCCACGGTGAACAAGGACGACGTGATACTCGATAAAAGATCCAAGTCCACCTCCTTTAAACCGGCGGACGAAATAGTCAAATTCCAAGTCCATCCAACGGACCCTACAAAAACAGCTTCCATCGGAGCACAAATAAACCCTGATGTCGACGCCGCACTATGAGAGTTCCTACACGAGAACTGGGACATTTTTTCCTGGCACCCTTCAGACATGCCAGGAATCCCACGCAGGCTGGCTGAGCACAGCCTAAATATCCTAAAAAGATTCAAGCCAGTCAAGCAGGCTCTTCGAAGTTCCTCCGAACCTAAGAGACAAGCCATGGGAGAGGAACTAGCCAAGCTATTGGAGGTCGGATTCATCGGAGACATAAAACATCCGGACTGGCTAGCAAACCTGGTGATGGTACCAAAGAAGGACAAATCCTGGCGCTTGTGCGTCGATTTTAAGGACCTTAATAAGTCCTGCCCAAAGGATCCCTTCCCCCTCCCCCGCATCGATCAAATCATCGATGCTACTGCAGGACATGATTCATTGTGTTTCCTCGATGCATACTCTGGCTACCATCAAATTAAAATGGCAGAGCCAGACCAAGCCGCAACGGCATTCATCACACCATACGGCCCATTATGCTTCAACACACAATGCCCTTCGGGCTCAAAAACGCCGGCACAACATAGGGCATGATTCAGACATGTCTGGCAAACCAGATCGGCAAAACAGTGGAGGCATATGTAGACGACGTGGTCGTTAAAACCAAGCATGTCGAAACTCTAGTAGACGACTTGAGGCTCACATTCGACAACCTCCAAACATACGACATCAAGCTCAATCCCGAAAAATGCGTTTTCGGCGTACCAGCCGGAAAGCTCCTTGGATTCATTGTCTCCAGTAGAGGTATTGAAGCTAATCTCGCCAAAATCCGAGCGTTGTCATAGTTGGCTACCCCAACAAACCTCAAACAAATACAAAAATTGACTGGATGCGTGTCGGCTCTAAGCCGCTTTATCTCCCGCTTGGGAGAAAAGGCATTACCCCTTTATCACCTCCTCCGGCGCACCGAACACTTTGAGTGGACGGATGCCGCCACGGCAGGACTCAACGAAATAAAAGCCATATTGGCAACAAACCCAGTCCTGGCCGCGCCAAACATTGGTGAACCAATGCTATTATACATTGCGGCAACTCATCAAGTAGTAAGCGCAGTGCTCGTCGTCGAGCGAGAAGTGGACGGACACAAATTCCCCCTTTAAAAGCCGGTTTACTATGTGTCCACTGTCCTTACTCCATGCAAATCACGGTACCCGCATTATCAAAGGATAGCGTACGCGGTATTTATGGCATCCCGGAAGCTGCGACACTACTTTCAAGAGTGTTCGATAATGGTAGCCTCGGAAGTACCACTTAACGATATTATAAACAACTGCGACGTGACGGGCCGGATTGCCAAATGGGCCATTGAGCTCCTCCCGTTCGACATAACTTACAAGCCACGATGAGCTATTAGGTCGCAAGTTTTGGCTGACTTCATCGCTGAGTGGACGGAAGCCGAACTCCCTAAAGAGTACGACACATATTCAAACTGGATCATGCACTTCGATAGCTCCAAAATGTTGGCTGGTCTGGGGGCTGGCGTCGTTTTGACGTCCCCAACAGGAGATACCGTTCAATACGTACTACAGATAATGTATACGGACTCCAACAACGCAGCCAAATATGAGGCCCTTCTACATGGTCTCCGGATGGCAGTATCCATGAGCTTTCAACGCCTAGAGGTGCGCGGGGATTTGAACCTCGCGATATCCCAAATAAATGGAGACTTTGATGCCAAGGATCCGAAAATGGCAGCTTATCGCAATACCGTCCTAAAAAATGTCAGCTCGGTTCGAGGGGCTCGAATTTCACCATGTGGCTCGGGAAAACAATCAGGCAGCGGATATCCTCGCCCGCATCGGTGCAAAACGCGACACGGTCCCTCCCAACATATTTCTGGAAAGGCTCTTCAAGCCATCTGTAGCATAGGAAGGGGACACCGGTAACAACAGTCCGGACCCGGCCAAAATACCCGATACCGAACTCTCTGACACAATTGGAGGCTACGCCACCGAAATAACACATTCAGCCCACGAAATAATGGCCATTATTGCCCCGTGGACAGAACCATTCCTGGCCTACCTAACTAGACATGAACTTTTGGAGGACCAAAATGAGGCACGTTGCATAGTGCGGCGATCCAAGGCCTACAGGGTTCATGAGGGAGAATTGTACAAAAAAAGCGCTACCAGAGTCCTTCAAAGGTGCATCTCCGAAGAGGAAGGGCAGAACCTTTTGGCAGAAATTCATGCCGGACTCGGCGGTCATCATGCCGCAGCCCGGGCTCTTGTAAGAAAGGCCTTCCGTACAGGATTCTATTGGCCAACGGCGCGGGCAGACGCACAGGACTTGGTCCAACGTTGAGCCGGTTGCCAGCTCTTTGCAAATCAAAGCCACATGCCACCCACCGCCCTCCAAACAATCCCCATTACATGGCCCTTCACGGTTTGGGGGCTTGACATGGTTGGACGCCTTAAAGGGGGAACCCACAAGAAAAAATACTTATTGGTCATGGTGGATAAATTCACCAAATGGATAGAGGCTAAACCGGTTAAAACAGCCGAATCCGGACCGGTGATAGATTTCATATCCGGGGTTGTACACCGTTATGGCGTCCCCCACAGTATCATTACTGATAACGGCACGAACTTCACGGCCGACGAGGTAAAACTCTGGTGCAGCAAAATGGGCATCAAGCTCGATTATGCTTCAGTCTATCACCCACAAACCAACGGTCAAGTCGAACGAGCAAATGGTCTTATAATGAGCGGCATTAAACCCAGATTAGTGCGCTCCTTAACGGAGTCTGACACGCACTGGGTAGAGGAGCTCGACTCCGTACTCTGGGGGCTGCGGACCACGCGGAATCGTAGTACCGGATATACACTGTTTTTTATGGTGTACGGCGCAGAGGCAGTCCTGCCCTGTGACATAATTCATGACTAACCTCGAGTGCACATGTACGAAGAAAGAGAAGTCGAGCTCGATCGGCAGGACAGTCTGGACACCTTGGAGGAAGAGCGCGACGTAGCCAAAGCCCGTTCCGCATTTTACCAGCAACAGGCTTGCAGATAACAAAGCAGAGAAGTACGGGCCAAAACTTATAACGTTGGCGAACTAGTTCTACGGCTGCCGGATAAGAAAAAGAACAAGTTCGAGCCCAAATGGGAAGGTCCCTTCATTATCGACCAAGTTCTGACCAGTGGAGCGTACTGACTGCGGGATGCATCGACTAGTCGACTCGAGCTGAACCCATGGAACGCAGCCAGGCTTCGAAGATTCTACGCCTAGCACCGGACTTTATGTTAGTCCCCTCCCTTTGTCCATTTTCTGCATATGCATTATCTGTCTTGTTTCCCTTTCTTTCTTTTACTTCTCTAGGCCTTCAAGGGTCACCTTGTGCCTCACTCATACATTACAGATGCGCTAGCCGCACTCTTCATAACTAGGGGCTTCTTTCATAGAAGCTTAAATTATTTACCTGGGCCTCACGCCCAACACATGTGTTATACTTCCGCATGTACCTTTTTTCACCATTATATGCATCGATATGACTTAAGTTTTGGCCAAGATGAGTTGCCTGGCTCTTGTATTTATGCCCTACGTTCCCGTTAATTCGGCTAGGGCATAAGGGGAGCACCTCTGCGACTGTTACTGCCGGGTCAGCCAGACATGTACCTCAGACTGGGTGAAGCCGAAAGCTAGCGTTCTTAAGGGAATATTCGGTCGGTGAACAAAAGATGACTTTTATTTATTATCCATATCTGCCCCCAGATTCTTTTTCTGCGCTTCTTGTCGCAGTCCAGACATGCACTTTATGGCATGCTTACCGAGGGAAAGGAACCCTTAACGGAACTATTCTCCCTGGAAGATGTTTCTTACTACCCATGTAATATAACATACCTAGTTGGGCAATTGTCTGATAAAGCACTAATGACCCCTACGCCTGGTCTCCACGCATGCCCCGGTTCTTACATAACCGAGAGGGTATTCGGACACACTCCGGACCATCGGGTCCTGAGGTCGAAGCAAAAAGGTCCGCCACGACAAACAATCTACAATCCGGCTAGAAGGCATTATACATGTCACTTTAAAATTACATAATCAATTTGACTGGTTGAACTCCTCTTCAATACCATCCAATAGGATGTCTAGTCTACAGTCCTGTTGGGAATACTTTGCGGCCAATTCTACTTGGCCGTACACTAAGCTCACAGGGATCTCCTTCCCATCGGGACCCACAGGTCCGACTTCGGCCATGTGGTTCGGGTCAGCCTTCGTGTACCGTGTCTTCACCATTGCCCAGGCTTCCCTGGCGCCTTGACGGCAGGCCGATATCTTCCATAATCGGAAGCGCCGCCGCACTCCCTTTAGCTTTTCTACAAGCTCTCCGAGGCCTTCGGGTATGTAGATGGATGGCCACAAGGCTTGGGCGACGCCTTGCATCACCTGCCGAACTCGTTCGTGCAGCTGTGAGAGCTCGGGAAGAAGGTCACCCGTTGAACCGGGCATTTCCTCGGCAGGATGACCTGTTAGCATACCTACAGACATAACTCTGTCAGCCAGCTTCCTCGCCGAACCCTTTTTCAAAGTTCGTTCAAGCACTTACTAAATATGCCGCGTCGAAGCCGCCGATTTTCCTTAACAGAGTCTGACAGTTGGGCACGAACATCTTGTAGTATCACGCCCAGGTTGGTGTTGGCATCTAGGAGATCATTTTTCTCCTGCCTCACCCTCGTAAGCATGTTTTCACCGGCCTTCAGCTGGCGTAGGAGCTGTTGCTTATCCGGATTTACTCCAGTGTCATCTGCAATTTTATCGTCAAACGTGCATACACGCCGCATTCTATATGATACTTATCATTTGAAGGATATGTTACCAGAGGGGGTCTCTTTGGGCTCCCCTGCTGTGGCCAGTGCGGCCTGAAGTTGGGCTTTGCACTCTTCCAGCTCCTGGGACAGTTGAGTATTTTTGTCTGTAAGAACCTGCATAACAAATGATCCTTAAATCAGTTATCCTAACTGTTTCAAGTCTCAGGGGCTACTGATATATATAATCACCAAATTTTCTCACACGTATGTCTTTTACATACTGCTCCGTGGCTCTGGCTAGACCATTTTGAGCGGCACGGAGGTGCGCGTCTCCCGAGTTGAAGGCATCCAATGCCTCTTGGGAGAAACAAGCGTCACGAAGAACAGTCCGGCGACGCCTGTGGTTCATGGCACTTTCCACCTCGGAATTGGTGGCGGATAGTTTATCCGCATCCTCTGTCAGAGGAGCACCCGGCGCACGCCTCGTATTCGTTCCCGCCTCCAAATCCGGCCTTGCAGCCTGGCTTGTGGAGGCACGATTGGTAGCCTCTCTGGGAATAGTTCGGCGAGCGCTCTCTTTCCTGAAAAGAAGGCATGGGCATTAATACGCCTCTGAGAATAATGTCTTGCAATAAAGACGGCGCGCCGTACCACTGCGCCGGTGTCTCAATCCAGACTGCGGGTCTTTTCAGCCTGCCTGGCCTCGCGGCCCCTTGTTGGCCAGTCACCGCAGGCTCGGCCTTCTGCCTCGAGGACCTCCCCTGCAAAACACGGCTGTTATACGGCGATCAAAAACACGCAAGGACGGATCCCTTTTTGAAGTGCTGGGACTTCGGTCTCAGTCACCTGTGAGGCTGGAACTAGCCCAGGGTAATCGGCCGTAATGGCCACCAAAGCATTATCATTGCTCGATTGGTAAATCACCCCATCGATCAGCTCCACAGATATGTCCGGATCCTCTTGGGAGGCCGGGTCGAGGGACCGTCCAGGGTCCTCGGGTTGTGGAGGGGGTTGTTTATCTCCCTTACAGCCTGGCGCAGTTCCTGCATAGAAATCGCTAGACTGAATACTTAACTGCGAAAATCTGAAACGGATGGGCGAGAAAAAGTCTCCACTCACCCAGCTCGGAGGATTGTACATAGAAAATCCGCCCTGCGTGTTGATATGAAGGAATTCCTCCTCTTCTCCCTTGTACAAAGTGGATAAGATCCTTATTAGATCAGCAACCGATCCCGGCCCTTTACGGCCGTAGCGGGTGGCGTCATCCTCCCCATTGAAATCCCACATGGGGTGGCCTCTATACTGAAGCGGCTGCACCCCCCGCATGATACATATGGCCATGACCTCGATCATGGTCAATCCGGATCGAGCTAAAAAACTTATCCGGCTCATCAGGTAAAGAACGTCCCTGTCATCTTCCTCCAGGGAGCTCCATGGACGCCAGCTCCGGCGCTTCTTCAAAGGGGTATTGTCGAACTCAGGAAGGCCGATCCGAATAGGATCCGGGATGGGGACGTCTTCTATATAAAACCATTCTGAAGGCCAGTCTTTGGACGTCTTCTTTGGGTTTCCGGACAGGTATCCGGTCCCGGCAACACGCCACACTTCGGCTTCGCCCACTTGATATATTGACCCCTTCTGAGAACGGGGCACAAGGCAGAACAGCTTCTTCCATAGAGCGAAATGAGCCTCGCAGCCCAAAAACAACTCGCAAAGGGCTACGAATCCCGCGATATGCAGCATGGAGGCAGGTGTAAGGTTGTGCAACTGGAGGCCGTAGAACTCCAGGAGCCCCCGGAGAAACGGATGAATTGGGAATCCAAGCCCTCTTACCAAATAAGGGACAAGGCATACCCGCTCTCCCTTGGAGGGATTGGGAAGGCTCTCCGCTTGCTCTCCGCCATTATAGGTGGCGAGCCCGGCTTGAACCGGGACCATGTACGCTGGGGGAAGAAATCCCTTGGTTTGAAGCATCACTAATTTGCTGTGCGGGATAGAACATCTCTCCCAATCTCCTGGCTTGGAGCTAATGGAGCGAGAGGAGGAGCTACGTCGACCGGCCATGATGGAATGGATCTCTGTCGGGCGCGCTCCGATGAAGGCTCGCCAAGTGAGGATGGTGTGATTTTGATCTAAATCCCCGTCTTTTTAATAGGCGGCTCATTCACACAGCTAGGGGGTAAATGTGAAAACACCCTGGCTCTTCACATTCGCTCGACACGTGGAAAGTGGCCATTATTGGGCGTGGAAGCCAAGGAGTGCAACATTCACAAGAAAACGGACACTATTTCGACAGGTACACAGAATTTGGAGAGGAACCCGCCTTGCAATGCCGAAGACAATACTGCACGTCGGACTCATCGTCATTGAAGCCTGGTTCAAGGGCTACTGAGGGAGTCCTGGATTAGGGGGTCTCTGGACAGCCAGACTATATCCTTTGGCCGGACTGTTAGACTATGAAGATACAAGATTGAAGACTTCGTCTCGTGTCCGGATGGGACTCTACTTGGCGTGGAAGGCAAGCTAGGCAATACGAATATGGATATCTCCTCCTTTGTAACTGACCTTGTGTAACCCTAACCCTCTCCAGTGTATATATAAACTGAAGGGTTTTAGTCCGTAGGACAACAATCACAACATACAGTCATACCATAGGCTAGCTTCTAGGGTTTAGCCTCTCTGATCTCGTGGTAGATCTACTCTTGTACTACCCATATCATCAATATTAATCAAGCAGGACGTATGGTTTTACCTCCATCAAGAGGGCTCGAACCTGGGTAAAACATCGTGTCCTCTGCCTCCTGTTACCATCCAGCCTAGACGCACAGTTCGGGACCCCCTACCCGAGATCCGCCGGTTTTGACACCGACAATCCCCTTGTATTGTTCATCATCAGCCCTGGAGGCAATCCACCACCACCACACTGGAGTAGGGTATTACACCACAACGGTGGCCCGAACCAGTATAAATCTTGTGTGTTTCTGTGTTGCGAGTTTGTCGAGTTCATCCGTGAGATCTTAGCGAGTTAGGGCGTAGATCGGTGGGAGGAAAAGACTTCGCGTGCACCCCAGTGTTTGAACCTTAAGGGTTTGCCGGAACCCCACAACCGACATTAGTAGGCGAAACTAAACCGATAATTCGAAGAGACTTGCAACGATATCAAATCATGCATATAAGAATTCATAGAAGAACCAAATAATATTCATAGATAATCTTGTTCATAAATCCACAATTCATCGGATCTCGACAAACACACCGCAAAAGAGTATTACATCGAATAGATCTCCAAGAACATCGAGGAGAACTTTGTATTGAGAATCAAAGAGAGAGAACAAGCCATCTAGCTAATAACTATGGACCCGAAGGTTTGTGGTAAACTACTCATGCTTCATCGGAGAGGCAATGGTGTTCATGTAGAAGCCCTCCGTGATCGATTCCCCCTCCGGCAGATCACCGAAAAAGGCCCCAAGATGGGATCTGACAGGTACAGAAGGTTGCGGCAGTGTAAAAGTGGTTTCGTTGCTCTCCCTGATGTTTCTAGGGTATAACAGTATATATAGGCGAAATAAGTACGTCGGTTGACCTACGAGGGGCCCATGAGGGTGGGGGCGTGCCTACCCCCCTGGGCGCTCCCTCCTACCTCGTGGCTTCCTCGTGGAGTTCCAGACTTCGACTCCAAGTCTTCTGGCTTGCTTTCGGTCCAAGAAAGATCATCGCGAGTGTTTCATTCCGTTTGGTATTCCTTTTCTGCAAAGCTCTAAAATAGGCCAAAACAGAAACTGGCACTGGGCCTCCGGTTAATAGGTTAGTCCCAAAAATAATATAAAAGAGCATATTAAAGCCCATTAAAAATCCAAAATAGATAATATAATAGCATGGAACAATCAAAAATTATAGATACGTTGGAGACGTATCATTGATCACCAAAACATACATCAAGTACATCATGTGAATATCCCATTGTCACCACAGATAAGCACATGCAAGGCATACATCATATGTTCTCAAATCCTTAAAGACTCAATCCAATAAGATAACTTCAAAGGGAAAACTCAATCCATTACAAGAAGGTAGAGGGGGAGAAACATCATAAGATCCAACTATAATAGCAAAGCTCGTGTACATCAAGATCGTGCCAAATCAAGAACACGAGAGAGAGAGAGAGAGAGAGATCAAACACATAGCTACTATTACATACCCTCAGCCCTGAGGGTGAACTACTCCCTCCTCGTCATGGAGAGTGCCGAGATGATGAAGATGGCCACCGGTGATGATTTCCCCCTCCGGCAGGGTGCCAGAACAGGGACCCGATTAGTTTTTGGTGGCTACGGAGGCTTGCAGTGGTGGAACTCCCGATCTAGGTTATGTTCTGGAGGTTTGGGAATATATAAGAGGTGTTGGCGTTGAGAACAAGTCAGGGGAGCCCACAAGTCAACCACAAGGTTAGATGGCGCGCCCTAGGGGGGTGGGGGCGCCCTCCACCCTTGTGGATGACTCGGGACTCTTCTGGACCAACTCCAGTACTCCATGGGCTTCTTTTCGTCCAAAACAATCGTCGTAAAGTTCCAGGTCAATTGGACTCTGTTTGATATTCCTTTTCTGCGAAACTCAAGAACAAGGGAAAAAACAGAAAGTGACACTGGGCTCTAGGTTAATAATTTAGTCCCAAAAATCATATAAAATAGCATATTAATGCATATAAAACATCCAAGATAGATAATATAATAGCATGGAACAATAAAAAATTATAGATACGTTGGAGACATATCAAGCATCCCCAAGCTTAATTCCTGCTCATCATCGAGTAGGTAAATGGTAAAAATAGAATTTTTGATGTGGAATGCTACCTAACATATTTATCCATGTAATTTCCTTTATTCTGGCATGAATGTTTAGATCCGCATGATTCAAAACAAAAGTTTAATATTGACATAAAACAATAATACTTCAAGCCTACTAACAAGGCAATTATGTCTTCTCAAAAGAACATGGACAAAGAAAGATTATCCCTACAAAATAATATAGTCTGGCTATGCTTCATCTTCATCACACACAAAATTCAAATCATGCACAACCCCAATGACAAGCCAAGAAATTGTTTCATACTTTTGATGTTCTCAAACTTTTTCAAGTTTCACGCAATACATGAGTGTGAGCCATGGACATAGCACAATAGGTGGAATAGATGGTGGTTGTGGAGCAGACAAAAAGAAAGAGATAGTCTCACATCAACTAGGCGTATCAACGGGCTATGGAGATGCCCATCAATAGATATCAATGTGAGTGGGTAGAGATTGCCATGCAACGGATGCACCAGAGCTATAAGTTTATGAAAGCTCAAAAAGAAACTAAGTGGGGTGCATCCAACTTGCTTGCTCACGAAGACTTAGGGCAATTTGAGGAAGACCATCATTGGAATATACAAGCCAAGTTCTATAATGAAAATTCCCACTAGTATATGCAAGTGATAACGTAGGAGACTCTCTATCATGAAGATCATGGTGCTACTTTGAAGCACAAGTGTGGTAAAAGGATGGTAACATTGCCCCTTCTCTCTTTTCTCTCTTTTTTTGGGCCTTCTATTTTTTTGGCCTCTTTTTTTTTGTCCGGAGTCTCATCCCGACTTTTGGGGGAATCATAGTCTCCATCATCCTTTCCACACATGGGACAATGCTCTAATAATGAAGATCATCACACTTTTATTTACTTACAACTCAAGAATTACAACTCAATACTTAGAAAAAAATGTGACTCTATATGAATGCCTCTGGCGGTGTACCGGGATGTGCAATGAATCAAGAGTAACATGTATGAGAGAATTATGAATGGTGGCTTTGCCGATACGATGTCAACTACATGATCATGCAAAGCAATATGACAATGATGGAGTGTGTCATAATAAACGGAACGGTGGAATGTTGCCTGGCAATATATCTCAGAATGGCTATGGAAATGCCATAGTAGGTAGGTATGGTGGCTATTTTGAGGAAGGTATATGGTGGGTGTATGGTACCGGCGAAAGTTGTGCGGTACTAGAGAGGCTAGCAATGGTGGAAGGGTGAGAGTGCGTATAATCCATGGACTCAACATTAGTCATAAAGAACTCACATACTTATTGCAAAAGTCTATTAGCCATCGAAACAAAATACTACACGCATGCTCCTAGGGGGATAGATTGGTAGGAAACGACCATCGCTCATCCCCGACCGCCACTCATAAGGAAGACAATCAAAAAACATCTCATGCTCCAACTTCATTACATAACGGTTCACCATACGTGCATGCTACAGGACTCACAAACCTTAACACAAGTATTTCTAAAATTCACAACTACTCACTAGCATGACTCTAATATCACCATCTTCATATCTCAAAACAATCATAAGGGATCAAACTTCTCATAGTATTCAATGCACTTTATATGAAAGTTTTATTATATCCCTTTTGGATGCCTATCATATTTGGACTGAATTTATAACCAAATAAAATTACCATCTTACTTGAACTTTTTATTAAACTAAAATATGAAAAACATTATTCTAAATAACAACAAGAAAATAATAATAAAAGAAAATGAAGCTCCAAGCAAGACACATATCATGTGGTGAATAAAAATATAGCTCCAAGTAAAGTTGTCGATGAATGAAGATGAAAGAGGGGATGCCATCGGGGGCATCCCCAAGCTTAGGATCTTAGTTGTCCTTTAATATTAACTTGGGGTGCCTTGGGAATCCCCAAGCATAGGCTCTTGCCACTCCTTATTCCCTAGTCCATCGAAACTTCACCCAAAACATGAAAACTTCACAACACAAAACTCAACAGAAAACTCGTAAGCTTCGTTAGTATAAGAAAGCAAATCACCACTTTGGGTACTGTTGTGAACTCATTATTTTTTTATATTGATGTAATATCTACTGTATTCCAACTTCTCCATGGTTCATACTCTCCGATACTACTCATAGATTCATCAAAATAAGCAAACAACACATAGAAAACAGAATTTATCAAAAACAGAACAGTCTGTAGTAATCTGTAACTCTCGAATACTTATATAAGTCCAAAAATTCTGAAATATTAGGAAAACTTGAGAAATTTGTTTATTAATCTTATGCAAAAAGAATCAGTATTTTATCACGCTTCTGCTAAAAACGAAAATTATTTTCCTGAGCACAAAATTTTCTTTTTTTCAACAAGATGAAATCAACTATCACCGTAAGCCATCCCAAAGGTCTTACTTGGCACTTTATTGAAAAAAAAGCTATAAAACACGATTACTACAGTAGCATAATCATGTGAACACATGAAAATAGTAGGTATAAATATTGGGTTGTCTCCCAACAAGCTCTTTTCTTTATTGCCTTTCGAGCTAGGCATGATGATGACAATGATGCTTACATAAAAGATATGAGTTGAAGCATAAAGAGAGCATCATGAAGCATATGACAAGCACATTTTAAGTCTAACCCACTTCCTATGCATAGGGGTTTTGTTATCAAACAACTTATGGTAACAAGAATCAACTTGCATAGGAAGGTAAAACAAACATAACTTCAAGATTTTCAACACATAAAGAGGAAACTTGATATTATTGCAACTCCTACAAGCATATATTCCTCCCTCATAATAATTTTCAGTAGCATCATGAATGAATGAATTCAACAATATAACCATCACATAAAGCATTATTTTCATGATCTACAAGCGTAGAAATTTTACAACTCAATAAAATAACTATCATGTGAGGCATAATCAAATTGAAAATTAAAATCATGATGACAAGCTTCATGGTTATCATTATTCTCTATAGCATGCATGTCATCACAATAATCATCATAAATAGGAGGCATGCTTTCATCATAATAAATTCGCTCATCAAAACTTGGGGGACAAAAAATATCATCTTCATCAAACATAGCATCCCCAAGCTTGTGGCTTTGCATATCATTAGAATCATGGATATTCAAAGAATTCATACTAACAACATTGCAATCATGCTCATCATTCAAGGATTGAGTGCCAAACATTTTAATGCATTCTTCTTCTAACACTTTGGCACAATTATCGGAATCCTTATTTTCACGAAAGACATTAAAAAGATGAAGCATATGAGGCAACCTCAATTCCATTTTTTTGTAGTTTTCTTTTATAGACTAAACTAGTGATAAAACAAGAAACTAAAAGATTCGATTGCAAGATCTAAAGATATGCCTTCAAGCACTAACCTCCCCGGCAACGGCGCCAGAAAAGAGCTTGATGTCTACTACACAACTTTATCTGTGTAGACGTTGTTGGGCCTCCAAGTGCAGAGTTTTGTAGGATAGCAACAAATTTCCCTCAAGTGGATGACCTAAGGTTTATCAATCTGTGGGAGGCATAGGATGAAGATGGTCTCTCTCAAACAACCCTGCAACCAAATAACAAAGAGTCTATTTTGTCGCCAACACACCGAATACAATGGTAAATTGTATAGGTGCACTAGTTCGGCGAAGAGATGGTGATACAAGTGCAATATGGATGGTAGATATAGGTTTTTGTAATCTGAAAATATGAAAACAGCAAGGTAACAAGTGGTAAAAGTGAGCGGAAACGGTATTGCAATGCTTGGAAACAAGGCCTATGGTTCATACTTTCACTAGTGCAAGTTCTCTCAACAATGATAAAATAATTAGATCATATAAAAATCCCTCAACGTGCAATAAAGAGTCACTCCGAAGTCACTAATAGTGGAGAATAAATGAAGAGATTATTGTAGGGTACGAAACCACCTCAAAGTTATTATCTCGGATTGATCTATTGGGCTATTCCTATAAGTGTCACAAACAGCCCTAGAGTTTGTACTAAAATAACACCTTAAGACACACATCAACCAAAACCCTAATGGCACCTAGATACTCCAATGTCACCACAAGTATCCGCGGGTTTGATTATACGATATGCATCACACAATCTCATATTCATCTATTTGAACCTACACAAAGAAATTCAAAGAGTGCCCCAAAGTTTCTATCGGAGAGTCAAAACAAAAACATGTGCCAACCCCTATGCATAAGTTCAAAAGGTCACATAACCCGCAAGTTGATCACCAAAACATACATCAAGTAGATCACGTGAATATCCATTGTCACCATAGATAAGCACATGCAAGACATACATCTAGTGTTCTCAAATCCTTAAAGACTCAATCCGATAAGATAACTTCAAAGGGAAAACTCAATATATTACAAGAAGGTAAAGGGGGAGAAACATCATAAGATCCAACTATAATAGCAAAGCTCATGGTACATCAAGATCGTGCCAAATCAAGAACATGAGAGACAGAGATAGAGAGAGAGAGAGAGATCAAACACATAGCTACTGGTACATACCCTCAGCACCGAGGGTGAACTACTCCCTCCTCGTCATGGAGAGCGTTGGGATGATAAAGATGGCCATCGATGATGATTTCCCCCTTCGGCAGGGTACCGGAACAGGGCCCCGATTAGTTTTTGGTGGCTACAGAGGCTTGCAGCGGCGAACTCCCGATCTAGGTTCGGTTCTGGAGGTTTGGGGATATATAAGAGGTGTTGGCATCGAGAACAAGTCAGGGGAGCCCACGAGTCAACCACAAGGTCGGAGGGCGCGCCCTAGGGGTGCGGGCGCCCTCCACCCTTGTTGATGACTCGGGACTCTTCTGGGCCAACTCCGGTACTCCGTGGGCTTGTTTTGGCTCAAAAACAATCGTCGTAAAGTTTCAGGTCAATTGGACTCCGTTTGATATTCCTTATCCGTGAAACTCAAAAACAAGGAAAAAGAGAAACTGGCACTAGGCTCTAGGTTAATAGGTTAGTCCCCAAAATCATATAAAATAGCATATAAATGCTTATTAAACATCCAAGATGGATAATATAATAGCATGGAACAATCAAAAATTATAGATACGTCGGAGACTACTTAGGTGTTGTTCTTACTTGAATAAACCTCCTACTTATGATTAACCCCCCTACAAGCATCCGCAACTACAGAAAAGTATTAAGAATAAATACTAACCATAGCATTAAACTTTTGGATCCAATCGGTCCCTTACGAAATAGCGCATAAAATGGGGTTTAAGCTTCTATCACTCTCGCAACCCACCATCTAATGGCTACTCCACAATGCATTCCCTTAGGCCCAAATATGGTGAAGTGTCATGTAGTCGACGTTCACATGACACCACTAAGGGAATAACAACATACATACTATCAAAATATCGAACACATATCAAGTTCACATGATTACTTGCAACATGGTTTCTCCCGTGACCTCAAGAACAAAAGTAATTACTCACAAATGATAAACATGTTCATGATTAGAGGAGTATTAAATAGCATAATGGATCTGAACATATAATATTCCACCAAATAAATCATATAGTAATCAACTACAAGATGTAATCAACACTACTAGTCACCCACAAGCACCAATCTATAGTTCCGGTAACAAGATTGAACACAAGAGATGAACTAGAGTTTGAGAGGATATGGTGTTGTCGAAGATGTTGATGGAGATTGCCCTCCCCAAGATGGGAGAGTTGTTGGTGACGATGATGACGATGATTTCCCCCTCCAGGAGGGAAGTTCCCCCGGTGGAATCGCTCCGCCGGAGGGCAAAAGTGCTCCTGCCCAAGTTCCGGCTCGAGGCGGCGGTGCTTCGTCCCGAAAGTCCTCTCCTTATTTTTTCTAGGTCAAAATGACTTATATACCAGAAGATGGGCACCGGAGGTGGGCCGAGGAGGCCATAACCCACCAGGGCGCGCCTGGGGGGCCTAGCCCGCCCAGGTGGGCTGTGCCCACCTGGTGGCCCCCCTCTGGTGTTTATTGTCTCCAGTATTTCTTAAATAAGCCATAAAAAATCTCCGTGAAGTTTTAGCTCATTTGGAGTTGTGTAGAATAGGTGGCCTGACGTAGCTTTTCCAGGTCCAGGTTTCCAACTGCCGGAATGCTCCCTCTTGGTGTGTTCCTTGCAAATTATGAAAGAAAGGCATTATAATTACTCCAAAAGGCATTATTATGGATAAAAAATTGTAAATAACAGTAAGAAAACATGATGCAAAATGGACGTATCAACTCCCCCAATCTTAGACCTCGCTTGTCCTCAAGCGAAAATCGAAATTGAAAAACATGTCCACATGCTTTGAGAGAGAGGTGTCGATAAAAACAAAATACGGACATAGAAGCATCATGTTTATTATTATAACCACAAAAACATTAAACATAGGACTTTTATCATAGAACTTTTATCATATACTTCTCATGAATCAGTAATAGTTCATCACACAATCAAAGTATAAAGCAAAAACTCTATTAGAAACCGACAAACTATGTTCTCAGTCAACTTTGCAAGTACAATTCATCACCTTTTTAGGAAGGGTCACGTGTCGGAGCCTTTAGGCAAGTTCACATACTCAACCATCATATTGTCTTCTATGATTGCTAACACTCACCTCGTACCCATGAGCAAAACGTTTCAACCAGACACATAGAAAGATAGGGGCTTATAGTTTCGCCTCCCAACATACTCACCTCAAGGGTGATGTCAACAATAATAACTCATGCCATCTATATTCAACTGGACATATGTGCCTAGATCTTTCCTCGGCACATGATGCTTGCCAAAGGAGAAAAATAAAAGGAATAGAAGGAAAACTTTGACTCTTTGCATAAAAGTAAGTGCATAAAAATAAAGGATAGGCTCTTCGTAGAGGGAAGCAGAGGTTGCCATGCGCTTATTTGTTTGTATGCTCAATCCCTTAGTGCAAGAGAACGTCATGTTGTATTGCCCCTTAAGATGACAACCTTTATTATGCAGTCTGTCGCTTTTATTCTTTGTCATCCAAGTTCGTACAACGCTCAATTTTCTCTTACACTAAATGATCTCACACTTTTAGAAGCAATTTTTATTGCTTTTTTCCACTGATGGAAACTTACTTGAGGGATCTTGCTCAATCCCTAGGTAGGTATGGTGGACACTTGAAAAAGATTTGGGTTTAAGGGTTTTTGGTGTAGAAGTAGTATCTCTACTTAGTGCAGATTTTTTTGGCTAGCAAAGATAGGGGCAAACACCACATGTTAAAAGGATCTATGACAATATGACTTCTATGTGAATATAAACAAACATAAACCATTAAGTTGTCTTCCTTGTCCAGCGTCAACAATTTTGGCATATAATATTTTGATGAGGGATCACAATAAAAAAAACATTTCTAGGATAGTATATCTGTATGTGAATCTTCTCTTCCCTTATTAAATCTTTCATGAGTTGCATCATTGACTAATGCTATGTTTGTCAATCTCTAATAAAATTTTCTACTTATACTTTTCCTTATGTGGTGCTATCACCTACCATAGGATTAGGATATAATCTTATTGATTTGTTTCCTTTCTTCATTTATTTCCTTTCTCTTTTTCTTTCTTTCTTATTTCTTTTCTTTATTTGCAACATGAAAGTAAAGAAAGCAAAAACTCAAACTAACTTTATTATATAACTTGCACACGATTACAAGGATAGATCACTAGGCAAACTCTCAAAGAAGAAAGGGTCAAACTAAATTTATTTCATCTAAAAGAAAATGATCGAACTAGGATAAGTAAAAGCAAAAAAGATAGTGGGATGATACGATACCGGGGCACCTCCCCCCAAGCTTGGCGGAAGCCAAGGGGAGTGCCCATACCAAATACTCAGTTCTCCTTTGGTGGTGAAGAAGATGATGATGGTGATGAAGGAGAGATCGTGTCCTCGGATTTCCATGGTAGTGGCCCACCATCATAAAAGGAGGAGTGAGTCTCACGAGTCCTGCAACCAGCAACCAAACTCATAACTTTAAACCTCGCCTCATATTCAAAGACTTGGTTTTGAAGATCATAGATCTGGCTTTGGAGAAAGTTGATTTGCTCGTTGAGGGTGAAGATGATGTCCTTCATGGTCTTGCCATCCACCTTGAAATCACGGGGAAGGTCCGTGATCATGAGGTGATTGCCATTGAGCCCACGCTCCACCATCCCCTTGCACCAGAAGACGTCTTGCTCCACAGCTTCAAGCCTGGCCTCCATGGTTCCCGTCCCCTTGGGACACGGCACATCACAGAGGTGAAGCACCCCCTCATGCATCTGGATGACCTGAGGGTGCTGCACCACTTCCCGCAAATATGGGTTGATGACGTTCTTGAAGAACTTGTCCTTGGAGAAGCTTGAAGAGGCCATGGTAGATGGGATCTGACAGAAAACAACAAGGAAAAAGAGAACAAAGGATTTCTCTGCGATACGGTGATCAATAGGTTTGGGAAGTATATATATATATATTTTTTATCTTGGAGGACACATGGAAAAATGGAGTATGGAGGGTGTCCCATGTGGGCACAACCCACCTGGGCGCACCAGGCAAGCCTGGCGCGCCCTGGTGTCTTGTGCCCACCAGGGACGCTTCCTAGAAGTTTCTTCATTTCCAAAATTTTAAAATATTCCAAAACTGATAAAAAATATTTTTACGGATTTTTCGGAGTCCGTTTACTTACCGTATCATGTACCTCTTTATTTTCACGATTCTAGAGTTTTCCGGAAGGACTCTTTTATGTGTTCTTCTGGTGTCAAAGTTTGGATAATATTACTTTCAATATTGATAGGCGTACCTGAGATATAATGCTTTATTCGTTGCCCATTGACAACCTTCAGGTTAGTACCTTCGGAGTTATTTATTTTGATGGCTCGAGACCAGTAAACCTCCTCGATGATGTATGGGCCTTCCCATTTCGAGAGGAGCTTTCCTGCAAAAAATCTAAAACGAGAGTTGTACAAAAGAACATATTCTCCAACTTTAAACTCATGCTTTTTAATTCTTTTGTCATGCCATCTTTTAACTTTTTGTTTGAATAACTTTGCATTCTCATAAGCTTGGGTTCTCCATTCATCTAAGGAGCTTATATCAAATAACCTCTTTTCACCAGCAAGTTTGAAATCATAGTTGAGTTCTTTAACTGCCCAATATGCTTTATGTTCTAACTCAAGAGGCAAATGGCAAGCTTTTCCATAAACCATTTTATAAGGAGACATACCCATAGGATTTTTATATGCTGTTCTATAAGCCCAAAGTGCATCATCTAATTTCTTAGACCAATTCTTCCTGGACCTATTAACAGTCTTTTGCAAAATTATTTTATTTCTCTATTGCTAAGTTCAACTTGACCACTAGACTAAGGATGATAGGGAGATGCAATTCTATGGTTAACATCATACTTAGCAAGCATCTTACGAGAAGCACCATGAATAAAGTGTGAACCACCATCAGTCATTAAATATCTAGGGACTCCAAACCTTGGGAAAATAACTTCCTTAAGCATTTTAATAGAGGTGTTGTGATCAGCTAGCACTACTGGTTGGAATGGCTTCTACCAATTTAGTAACATAATCAACAACAACCAAAATATGTGTATACCCAGTAGAGGAAAGAAAAGGTCCCATGTAATCAAATCCCCAAACATCAAATGGTTCAACAACAAGTGAATAATTCATAGGCATTTCTTGACGCTTACCGATATTACCTATTATTTGACATTCATCACAAGAAGAGACAAACTTACGAGCATCCTTGAAGACTGTAGGCCAATAAAATCCAGATTGCAGTGCCTTGTGAGTAGTTCTATCTCCAGCATGATGCCCTCCATAAGCCTCAGAGTGACATTTCCATAGGATTTGTCCCTGTTCATGCTCAGGTACACACCGTCTAATAATACCATCTATTCCTTTATAAAGATGTGGGTCATCCCAAAAGTAATGTCTTAAATCACAGAAGAATTTTTCCATTGCTGGTATGTAAAGCTAGGTGGTAAATATTTAGCAACAATGTAATTAGCATAGTCATCATACCAAGGAGTACTATTAGCAACATTTACTGCAGCTAACTGCTCATGAGGAAAACTATCATCAATAGGTAGTGGGTCATCAAGCACATTTTCAAGCCTAGACAAATTACTAGCTACGGGGTTCTTAGCTCCTTTTCTATCAATGATATGTAAATCAAATTATTGTAACAAGAGAACCCAATGAAGTCTAGGTTTAGCATCCTTCTTTTCCATAAGATATTTAATAGCAGCATGGTCTGTGTGAACAGTTACTTTGGAATCAACAATATAAGATCTAAATTTATCACAAGCAAACACCACTGCTAAGAATTCTTTTTCAGTAGTAGCATAATTTCTTTGAGAACTGTCTAGAGTTTACTAGCATAATGAAAAACATTAAGTTTCTTATCAACTCTTTGTCCTAGAACAACACCAACAGCATAATCACTAGCATCACACATAATTTCAAAAGGCAAGTTCCAATCAGCTGGTTGGACAATAGGTGCAGATATTAAGGCTTCTAAACAATCATCATCAAAAACAAAAGGAATATCCTTTTGCAAAAGATTAATAAGAGGCCTAGAAATTTTAGAAAATTCTTTGATAAATCTCCTATAGTGTCGGGGGTTTGGTGCGACATATGCCAATGGATGGCTTATCATGGTGGGGGCGAGTAGAACGTCGCCGGTGCCTAGAAACGGGATGAGGCGAAGACATGCACGCCGGCGAATCTTACCCAGCTTCAGGGCTCTCCGCGGAGATAACACCCCTACTGCTGCTCTGCGGGGTCTCCGCATGATCACTATGGTCAAGTGTTTACACGGTTGCTCCTTGAGCTGTATCTGGCGGTAGGAGAGGGCAAGGCTAGCTCCCTCCTTCTATTTGGTATGGTATAGAACTACTGGGATCCAACCCTTTGCATGGGTGCCCTGGGGGGTTTATATAGGCCTACCCCCCAGGGGTACAATGGTAATTAGACTGGGTACGGGCCCAGCCGTCAGTGCCTCCGACCTCCGACTTCTCCGCCGACTGCTGGGGCCCGCCGACTGGTCTGGTACGGAGCCGACAGGCCACGTCCGCCGCGGGCGGGTCTTGCCGGCTGCTGATTACTGTAGCCGTGCTCTTCATGACGCAGGCTTGGTCATGGGGTCGTGGCAACAATCCCGCCGCCTGGCGGGCGATCACTGTGGCCACTCCCCATCTCATCTTGATTAATGGCGTGTGGGCCCCGGGGCTGGCTTGGCCGACTTCCCCGGGCCGACTCCCGACGGGTCCGACTGGAGGTCCTCCCACTGTCTCCTGAGATCTCGCTGGCTGGTGGGTCCCGATGCTTCCAGGCCGTACAGACAAGCCGTCGTGGGCACAGGACTCGGTACTGTGGTGCTGACGTTAGGGCCGGCATGGCAACAGTGCCACGCTGCACGGAGATCTTCCAGAGTACGGCATGTTGTGGCCATGCCTGCCCTTGGTGAGGGGCGGGGGTAGGCTTTGCTGTAGCCACGCCCTGCCTCGTCCCCCTTTGATGAGGTCGTGATTTGTTGGACTCGCCGGCCGGCTCCCCAAGCCAGCTTCTCTGGAAGTCATCCCTGTTACTCAGCCGTGGGCGGGCAGCTGGCCGCCCTACCGTCGACTCCTCAGGAGGCGGCTCTTCGTCCCGGAGTCTTGAGGGGCGCAGCCTGCCCTTATGTCTTGAAAGGTCCTGGGGCCCGGCTGGGCCTACCCGTGGCCCATTACTCCAATAGTAGTCCCCGAAGCTGGTGAGGCGCCACGGACGATCGGCCGAGAAGCCTCAGCAGTTTCTCTCTCCGGGTGCTTGACGCATGGTCTTGATTGACTTCTGCCAGGCTGACTAGAAGGAGTCGGACTCGCCCGACTCAGACTCACTCAATTCCGACTTGCTCAGTAGTTCGAACGTCGCGGCGGGATTTCAAGTGGCGAGGGCACGTGGCTAGGCCGTTCGGCCCGCCACTACCACACCTCGGCGCCCGAGTGGATCCGATGCGGCCCCGGTGGACGGTTGGGATTCCCGTGGAGTTACTACGCGCAGTAACTTTTCGGGGATCATGGGGGACGTGGGGTTGTGGGCGCAGTAAATCCCCAAGTCCGTCCCCTCGGCTTCGCAGCCCACGGGGCTATAAGTAGGGGGAAGAGGGGGGCACGCGCGCCCCTCCTTCCCACTACCTCTCGCTCTCTTCATCCTCGCTCTCCTTGCTCTCCTGCTTCCTCTCTTCTTCGCTCCGCCGCACGCCCAAGCTCCAGCGAACACCGCGGCGACAGCTTCGCGATGAGTTCCTCCTCTGCTACCGCGCCTCCCCCAATGCGCTCCGGCACCTGGGACGGCTCCGAAGTCCACGAAGACCATATCGAGTTGCTCCGCCGGACCCGTCGGCTTCCTGGCGAGGATCGCGTGCAGGTGCGTCTTGCGCCGGAGGGGGAGATTTCCCCCGCCCCGCAGGAGGGCGAGCGGGTCATCTTCCGCTCGCACTGCCTGCGCGGGTTGGGGCTGTCGGCGAGCAGCTTTTTCCGGTCGTTCATGGAGTTCTACGGCCTTCAGCCACACCACCTCACCCCCAACACAGTGGTGCTGTTGTCTGCCTTTGTGGCTCTGTGCGAAGGCTTCCTCGGAGTCCTCCCCGCCCTCGAGCTCTGGGGGAGTTCTTCTTCTCCAAGCTCGGCACCCAGGCCGCGGGCGTGCCGGCTCAGTGCGGCGCCTTCATCGCCGTGCGAAGGACAGGAGCCAACAACCAGTTCCCCTCCGTCTCGCTGTTGAAGTCGGTGAAGATGTGGCAGAGGTCCTACTTCTACATCAGGAACGTCACCACGAGGGGCGACTGGGTCAATCTGCCAGCTTTCGAAGCCGACCCGCCGGCTGGGAGACTGCCCAACTGGTCGTACCGGGCCAAGTCGCTGAAGCCCGCGGGAGCCGGTGCCATCACGCGACTCCAAGTGCTGACGCAGTCCGAGGGTCTGACTGGTCCGGACCTGCTGGCCGCCTTTGTGTCGCGCCGAGTTCTTCCACCTCCAAGGCCGCCCTCACATGATATGCCAGATGAGCGGGCATCGCGACCCGAGTTGGATGTGCACCAAGGACATGCCTCACGAAGAGGTGGCCCACATGGTGAACTATCTTTCGGACAGCAGGCTCCTGGAGGACTGGCGATTCGGCAAGGAGACGTACTCTCGCGCCAACCCCCCGCCCGGGGTGAGTCGCCTTTCTTTTCTTTAGATTGTCTTCTTCTTGCCGAGTTTTGTTCTGATCAGTCGGCTTTGGATAGAATCCCCTTCTTCACCCACCAGCCGGCACCTCGGGACCGGCCCATGAGTTCGTCGCTGACCGGGCGGAGAACAACGTCGACGACCCCGATCTGGGGGCGGCGGCTCTGGAAGACGACGCCGAGGGAGGAGGAGGGACGACAGGCGACTTCAGGCCCTCGGCTACCTTCGCCGACTGGCCTGAAGACAACGTTGAGGGAGAAGTCACCCCTCGCCATCGGCCAGGGGCCGGCCAGCCGGGCGCGGGCTCTTCTGCCGCATCGGGCACTCTAGGCGGCGGGAAGAAGCGCCGGGCTGCGCCGACTTTGTTCGGCAGCCGGCCGAAGAAGCCCAAGGGCTCGGCTGCGGCAACCCGGCGGGATGAGGCAGCCGCGAAGGCCATCCGCTTCCGTAAGGAAGTGAAGAAGCCGCCGTTGGTCTCTGCGTAAGTATTCTGTCTTCAAAGTTTTATTCTTTCTTCATGATTTGTCTGAATCTCTGCTTGCCCCTCTTGCTTCAGGGCTCCCCTCTCTCTTGAGCGGGTCGCCGCCGCCTCCGTCATGGGGTCAGCGGAGACGTCTGCCACCACTCGGCGGATTGACCCTGCCGCTGACCTCCGGGAGGCGACGGAGCGGAATGCACGGGAGAGGCGCAATGAAGAAGAGGCCCTCTGCGTGGAGAGGGCGGAGGCCTCCGCCAAGAAAAGACTAGCGGAGGCAGAAGCCGCCGCCGCGGTGAAGCAGCGGGCTGAGGATGCCGCACGCTGCCAGTCGGCAGTGCTTGTCACCCTGCTGAGCTCTGCACCGCCGCCTCCAGAGTCCGCGGGGTCGACTGGAGAAGCCGGCAGGGAGAACCCCGTCGAGGAGAGGGAGGGTGGCGACCCCTCTACTCCGGACGCAAATGTTCTGCCGCCGCCTCCGCCGCCGTCTGAAGGCGCGCGAGGCGAGCAGCCAGCGGACCCTCCGGTGCCGCCGACCGAAGACGAGGCCGTGGCGAGGCTACTCCTTCAAGTTGGCTCGCCAACGCGCCGTCGTCTGGAGAAGGCAACTTCGGTACCCCACCCCCTCGAAGCCGGCACCGCCAGCTTGGCGGCCCCAGACGCCGAAGCGACGAGCGCCGCACCTGTTGGGTGGGTGCGAGGAGGCGGCACAGGGCCGCTGAACCGGGCGCTCCTGGACGTCCAGGCGAAGCTCCGCGCTAAGGGCGACGGCCTCCAGAGTTGCACCAAGGCATTCCTAGCGTCGCGGGCAGCCGTCCGGCTATGTTGTTTCTTTGGGCCTTTGTTTTCTTGTTCCTCTTTGTGGGGGCGCGCCAGCGCACCCACTGGGTGTAGTCCACGAGTTTCGGGTCGACTGCTGAGCAGGCGGACTGGAACTCCAATTGAATAACTTCTGGGTACTAACTTTGTCTGAAATGCTTGTCGCAGGATAACCACAACCTCCGCGTCACTACCTTCAACCGTAATGTTGAAGAGCTGGGCAAGCGGACCGCCAACTTGGCGGAGAGCCGGAGTAAGTCTCTCTTTTTCTTCTCTGCAGGGGCGCGCTAGCGCACCCACGGGCTGTAGTCCCCGAGATTCGGGCCGACTGCTGAGCAGTCGGGCCGGATCTTCCTGGCGACCTTCTTTATTGACGACTGTTGTCTTTCTTTCTTTCCTTCAGGAGCCAACGCTGCTCTTCAACAGTAGTTGAGTGAAGCCAACTCCGCCCTGCGCGCCAAAGGGGAGGAGTGCAGTAGGCTCGCCGCAGAGCGTGATCTGCTGGCCACTCAGTTGGCGGAGCAGAAGGAGCTGCTTGTGAAGTCGCAAAGGGAGGCGGAGGAGGCGGAAACTGCTCTCTTGGCCGAGTTCGCGAGCGAGCGCTCCTCCTGGTCTGACAAGGAGGCGTTGCTGTCCTCCGGCTTCCACGAGATCGAAGACATAGTTGATGGTGAGTCTCTTTATTCTCTTTCCTCAAGCTGTCGATTTAAATCGTGCCAACTCCTGGTTTTTGACTTTCTTCTTTGTTTCTTCTCGTCTTTGCAGACTTCTTCCCTGGGCAATCGTAGGCCGCCATCCAAGCCATCGAGGCCGACCGCGAAAGTCAGAGGGCGGAGGGCGCGAAGGTCGCCGCCGATGCCCCCTGAACTCTTGACGAGCACATCCTAAGCATCGAGGCTCGCCTTTGGCCGGCTCACCGGATGCTGCGCCGGCTTCAGCGCGTCGGTGCCCAGGCGATTGCCGCCCTGTGGCCAGATATGCAGGCTCCGCGCACCCCCAGCCTGACGGCCAACTGGCTGGAGGTCGCGGCTGGTCGTCTTGAGGCCTGGAAGGGCTCTTCGGCCCGGGCTGGAGCGCGCCGAGCCTTGGAGTTCATCAAGGCGTGGTACCCGGGGCTGGATCTGGACCGGCTGGCCACGCTTCGGTCGAAGGCCCAGCCGGAGCTGGAGGCTACGGAAGATGCCCTCGTCAAACGTGCTGCAGCGATCGCCGAGTACACCGAGACCAGCGTCTTCGTCCCCGAGCGGTCCGAAGACGGTGAGGAGGTCCCGCCGGAGTGGTTTGGGATGAACCCAGACTACGGCGAAGACTCGGTGGAGGTGATCGGCTCCAGCGTCGAGGAGGAGGACGAGGCAGAGGATGAGGGCGAGGCGGAGGCACCAGAAGACGAAGCAGACGGCCAGCCTCAGCCTGACCGCGCCTCTAGCAACGAGCCGCATGTGGCCGACCCGACTGCTGCCAGAGGCGATCAAGCCGAGACTAGCCGGCCGACCGCCCCGACGCCTGACGCTGGCGCCTCCTCCGACCCCCTAAATCCGTCTGCCGCCTCTTGAGCTGCCGCTGTCTCTTTTGTTTTATCTGCTTCAGTAGTCTTTTGAAGAACTTGTTAATTCACACAATTCCACCCGCGGGGTGTATTTTGGACCTCTACTCGACAATTCGGCCAAGGGCCTATGTTATGTAAATATATATCTATCTTTTCTTGCTCATTTTTCTTTTGGCTTGTTTTCATTTGCCCCTTTCTTTTAGTTGCCTGCCTTGCCAATCGGACAGCCACTCTGCGGACTGTCGCTGGATCAAGTGAGAGGCTACTTTGGGAAAGCAACTACTTAGCCGTTTTCAAGGTTGTTTGAGCAAGTTGGATAGAAGACGGCAATCCGACTATCCGAGAGTCGGTTTGCGAGAAAGGTTGGAGGCCATCTTGAGCTATGTTTTATGCTTTGAGTCCTTAGCCATTTTTCGTGTGAGCACCCATTCTACCCTACCTCTGCCCACCGTACAGTCGCTCTGCGAGCTGCGGCTTTTGACAGAAGACGGCTTAGGTGTTACACACTACTTGTCCAGCTGCAGGAAGCATTTCATAGTGCAAGGCGGCAAGTCCCTGGGCCGACTTGTCGAGCCCGGTGCCAAGCGGCATGACAAAGAGTAACATACTTGTAGGCATAATTTCTATCATACAGACAAAAGAGGGCACTCCCTGAGCTCATCTCAGGGGGCCCGAAGTCTTGATACTTAGGTACAAAAGGTAACGTGGTACATGCTGCATCAACTGTAAAATCTTCGAAGGAGATTTGCATTCCATGGCCGTTCTATCTCCTTGCCAGAGTCGTCCCTCTTGCATGCTTGGGGCTTCTGAGCGTCGATCAGGTAGTAGGAATCGTTGCCGAGTACCTTGCTGATGATGAAAGGGCCTTCCCAAGGCGCCGACAGCTTGTGCTGGCCAGCTGTTCGCTAGATCAGCCGGAGCACAAGGTCGCCTTCTTGGAAAGATCTTGATCTGACCATCCTGTTGTGGTACCGGCGTAGGCTCTGCTGGTAGATGCTGGACCGGCTGAGCGCCAACAGCCGGCCCTCTTCCAACAGATCAACGCCGTCTTGTCGTGCTTCTTCTGCTTCCTCCTCCGTGTACATGGTGACTTGTGGGGAGTCAAACTCTATGTCCGTTGGGATGACGGCTTCGGCACCATAGACGAGGAAGAAGGGTGTGAAGCCGATTGACTTGTTTGGAGTCGTGTGCAGACTCTAGAGGACGGCTGGCAGCTCGTCGAGCCAGCAGCTAGCCGAGCGCTCCAGAGGTTCAATCAACCGAGGCTTGATGCCGGACAGGATGAGGCCGTTTGCTCGCTCCACTTGGCCGTTTGACTGCGGGTGGGCGACGGATGCTAGGTCCAGTCGGATACCCTGTGTTGCGCAGAAACGGGCCAAGGCGCCTTTGGCAAAATTTGTGCCGTTATCGGTGATGATGCTGTGTGGTATGCCGTATCAGATTGTGATATCGGTGATGAAGGTCACGGCAGTCGGATCGTTCAGTTTCTTAATTGGCTTCACTTCCACCCACTTGGTGAACTTGTCCACTGCGACAAGTAGGTGAGTTAAACCACCTCGTGCTATCTTGAATGGTCCCACCATGTCTAGACCCCAAACTGCGAAAGGCCAGGCAATGGGGATGGTCTTGAGCGCAGAAGCCGGCTGGTGCGGCTTGGAGCTGAACTTCTAGCACCCTTTGCATTTTTGGACCAACTCCTTGGCCTCTTCCAAGGCAGTCGGCCAAAAGAAACCGTGCCGAAAAGCTTTGGCAACGAGTGCTCTTGAAGCCGCATGGTGGCCACATTCGCCTTGATGGATGTCTTTGAGAATCGCCTGGCCTTGCTCTGGCTCTACGCAGCGCTGGTAGACACCAGAGACGCTGCGCCTGACCAGCTCTCTGTTGATTATGGTATAGGCTGCCTCCCGGCGTTGTACTTGCCGAGCTGAGGTCTCATCAGTTGGTAGCTCTTTGTTCATCAGGAATTTGAGGATGGGCTGGGCCCATGAGGGTGCTGCTATTTCTTCGACTACTAGAACTGCGACTTGGACGAGGGCGGCTAGGCTGGGAGGCGGCGGGTTGGAGTCAATAGCCGCTTGCTAGGTTGATGAAGTCCCCAGGCCGACTGGTGCGGTCCTTGGGCCGAGTTCTGGAATCTTTGAGTCCGCCTCCGCAGTCCCCTGGCCGGGCTCGACCGTGGCGGCCTTGGAGTCATCCGCCAAAGTCCCCGTTCCGACTGCCGGAGCTCTGGAGTCGGATCCGCTGTCTTCGGGAGGAGCCTGCACAAAAATGGAGTCTGATTCTGTTGAAGGCTTGACAGACGGCTTGAGGAGGCGTTGAAGGGCGACGCCAGAGGGTATTGCTTGGCGGGTAGAGCCGGTTCATGCCAAGGCGTCTGCTTGGTCGTTGTCATTTCTTGGCACATGGAGGAACTTGCACCCTTCGAAATACCCGCTGAGTTGCTGCACGAGGAAACGGTAGCTCGCCATGTTTGCGTCTTTCGCGTCCCAGTCGCCAGATGACTGCTGGACCACTAAGTCCGAGTTTCCATAACACAAGATCCGGCGGATGCCAAGCTCTTTGGCAAGCCGGAGTCTGTGAATGAGCACCTCGTACTCGGCAACGTTGTTGGAGGCGGAAAAATGGATTTGCAGTGCATATTTGAGCTTGTCGCCTTTAGGAGAGGTGAGGACGACGCCGACTCCCAAGCCGGTGCACATCTTGGAGCCGTCGAAGTGCATCTGCCAATGGGTGGAGTCAAGTGCTGGAGGCAGGTACTGGGTCTCGGCCCAATCGATGAGGAAGTCGGCCAGTGCTTGTGACTTGATAGCGGTGCGCGGCTGGTAGTAGATCGTGTAAGGAGCCAGCTCTATGGCCCACTTGGCCACTCGACTAGAGGCATCTCGGCTACCGATGATCTCGGCAAGTGGAGCCGTGCAGACCACTGTGATTGGATGCTCTTGAAAGTAAGGCTTCAATTTCTTGGCGCCAAAGTGCACGCCATAGCACATCTTCTGGTAGTGGGGGTAGTTCTGCTTGGAGGTCGACAGTACCTCGCTCAGGTAATATACTGGTCTCTGGACAGGCAGCGCCTTGCCTTCCTCCTTGCGCTCCACTACAATGACTGTGCTGACTACCCGGCTGGTGACGGCAATGTACAGGAGCATAGGTTCCTTGGGAGTCGGCGTCGCCAGGACGGGTGGAGTGGTTAGTATCTTCTTCAACTGGTGAAAAGCCTCGTCCGCCTTATGGTTCCACTCGAAAAAAGTGGTCTTCTTCATGAGTTGGTATAAGGGGAGAGCTTTCTCGCCCAGCCGACTAATGAATCGGCTGATGGACGCTAAGCAGCCGGTGAACTTCTGCACATCCAGCAGTCGGCAGGGTACCTCCATTCTCTCGATGGCCTTGATTTTTACTGGGTTACATTCTATGCCGCGCTCAGAGACCAAGAAACCTAGCAGCTGGCCGGCTGGTACTCCGAAGACACACTTCTCGGGGTTGAGCTTGATCTGGAACCGGCGCAGGTTCTCAAAGGTTTCCTTGAGGTCTTCCAACAGTGTTCCACGTTTTTCCGTCTTCACCACCACGTCGTCCACGTATATGTGGGCGTTTCTGCCGAGTTGCTTGAGGAGACACTTCTGCATGCAACGTTGAAAGGTGGCGCCGGCATTCCTCAAGCCGAACGTCATGGTGAGGTAGAAGAATGCTCCAAACGGCATGATGAAGGCGGTCTTCAGTCTGTGAGCCGGGTTCAGCTTGATCTGGTGATATCTTGAGTATGCATCCAAGAAACTCAACAGCTCGCATCCGGCCGTGGAGTCTATCACCTGATCGATTCTTGGTAGAGCAAATGGGCCCTTGGGGCAGGCCTTGTTGAGGCTCGTGTAGTCAATACACATTCGCCACTGCTTGTTCTTCTTTAGCACCAGGACCGGGTTTGCCAGCCACTCCGGAAAGAAAACTTCCATAATGAAGCCAGCTACTAGGAGTCGGGCTATCTCTTCTCCGACGACTCTTCTCTTCTCTTCTAATAAGCGGCGCAGGGGCTGCCTGACCGGCTTTGCATCAGATCGGACATGTAATTTGTGCTCAGCGAAATCCGTCGGTACACCTGGCATGTCTTTGGGAGACCATGCGAAGATGTCCCGATTCTCATGGAGGAAATCGACGAGCTCGCCTTCCTATTTGTTGTCGAGGTTTGCACCTACGACTGCGTACCTCTCTGGGTGCTCCGGATCCAAGGGTATCTTCTTTGTCTCTTTGGCCGGCTTGAACGAACCTTTGGCTTCCGACTCCTTTGGGTCGGGCGATATCTCCGGCTGCTTGCCGGCCATCGCCACAACTCGTTCAAATAGCCGCTTCTCGGCTGCGACTACCAGGGACTCGGCCAGCCGACTGCTCTCAGCTGCGCAAGCAGACGACTTCCGGTAGTCGCCTGCCACAGTCAGAATTCCCCTGGAACTGGGCATCTTCATCTTGAGGTAAGCATAGTGGGGGACCGCCATGAACTTGGCCAAGGCGGGTCGGCCAAGTAGCGCATGGTACGGGCTCTCAAGGTCCACCACTTCAAACCAAACAGGCTCTCTTCGGAAGTGATCTTTGTTCCCAAAGAGGACGTCAATCAGGATCTTGCCGATTGGTGAGCAGGACAGCCCAGGAACAATGCCGTGGAACACAGTCCGGCTGTTCTGAAGCTGTCTTTGCTTGATTCCTAACTTCTCCATGGTGTCCTTGTAGAGGATATTGATGCTGCTGCCCCTGTCTATCAGAACTCCCGAGAAACGCGCGGCCCGTTTATCCGTGGCAAAGGTGGCGTTCAGGACCAAGGCGTAGGAGCCCGGACTCGGCATCACTTCTGGGTGGTCAGCCCTGCTCCAGCTGATGGGCTTCTCAGACCAGTGCATGAACTCCGGCATCTCTAAGGCTACTGCGTTCACCTCTTGTCGCTGCAGCCGCCAGCTGCGTCAATCATCAGCCATACTGGTGAACACCACATAGGCCCCATGCTCTTCAGGGTATTCGTCTTGCACCGTACCGACTGGCCAGACTGTCGGCTGCTGGGGCGGAGGCGGAGGCGGCTGCCCAGCAGGCGGGGGTGGCATGAGGCCGTCTCCCTTGGCGATCCTAGTGAGCCAGTGGCACTTCCGGGTGGTGTGATTCGACGGCTTCGTGCCGCTGTGGAACTTGCAAGGTCCATCCAAGGTCTGCTCATAGGAGAAGGCCGGCAACCAGTTCGGCTTGCCGCCTTTCTGTCGCTTGGGCGTAGGCTGCTCTTCTGGCTGCTGGGCTTCAACTATCGCGACCTGCCGGCTGCTGGAAGCCGGCTGCGGGGCCTTGCGCTTGTGGTCGCTCTGCTGTTGTCGCCGACTGGCGTCTCCCGCCGGAGTTCTTGGAGCTGAGGAGCCACTTTGCCGGTCGTGCTGATTTGAATTTCCGCCTTCATGGAGGAGTCAGCCATAGCGTACTTGTCTTCTATGATCAGCAGCTCGTCGAGGGTTTCTGGCTCGTCGCAGAGGAGCTTGTGCTTGAGGAGGGTGCCTTCTCGGCACCCGGCTGTGAAGTACTCGATGGCCTGCACCTCGTGCACGCCCTCGCAGGAGTTTCGGAGCTCAGCCCAATGCGTGAGGTAGTTGCGGGTCGACTCGCCAGGACCTTGCACGCACAAGGAGAGCTGACGAGGCTTGGGAGGACGCTTGTACGTGCTGGTGAAGTTGCGGACGAACGCTTCGGTGAAGTCGACCCAACTGTTGATGCTGCGGGGCTTCAGGCTGTTCAGCCATGTCCGGGCCGTGCCCTGGAGCATCAGCAGAACGTACTTTACGGCGACACGCTTGTTGCCGTTTGCTATGCTGACAGCCGTGGAGTAGTCGACTAGCCAGTCTTCCGGCTTCACGGAGCCGGTATACTTGGGCGTGTCTCTTTGGAGCATGAACCCTCTGGGAAAGGGCTCGTCCCGAATGCGGGGCCCGAAACAAGGCGGACCCAGCTCGTCTTCTTCCTCCAGCGCCAGGGACCGGTGAAGTCGGTCGATCCGGAGGCGGGCGTCGTTCTCTCCAACTCCCTCTCGGTGTCCAAGGCGGTCACCGAGAGTCGGATGGTCAACAGGCGGCGGGGAGACTCGCCTCTCCTTGCGGGGAGGGGGAGGCCGACAGTCGTCCCGTCGTTCCACTGCTCTCGGGCGGCCGTCTCGGTTGCGCTCTATGGTAATCTGAGTCCGACTGTGGCTGACAGCCGACTCCTTGTCCTTTCTTCCTCGGGCGCCACCAGTCGGCGTCCGAGACGTCGCGCCTTGATCTCTGGGCGGGTCGTCGTTTGGCTGCAGCGGCGCCTCCCTGCGGCAACCGGCCTCGTTCTGCTCGGCGGCCGCGTCGAGGAGCCGCTGGACTCGCTTCGTCATGAGGCGGTGTTCTTCGCCCTTGAAATTGTCCAGCTCATCTGCCGCTGCCTGGGCGGCTCGGATGTTCTCCGCTGGTGTAGCGTACACGGGGCGGCTAGCCCCAAACAGGCTGGCGATGGCTATGCCGCGCTGCTGGACCGCGCCAAGGCGGCTGGGCCCTGCCGGGGCCGGCGAGCCACCAACGGCGCGATCCACCTCCCGCTGGTAAGCTTCGGACAAGCGTCTCATGCTGGCCAGCTTCTTCGCGCTTTCAACGAGCTGAAGGCGGCGCGCTTCTAACGTGTCTGCGTCAGCATCATCCGGAATGGGTGCGGCTAGGTCTTGCAGCGCCGCGCCGAGCGAGTCGGGCGCTCCTCCGCCGGGGAACTCGTCATGACTGATGACTAGCACCTCAGTGACGGTGCTTCCGTCGCTCTCTGCGCAGGGGAGAGGTTCGTCGTAGACCACCACGTTGGTGGGGAACGCGTCGAGCGACGCGGTGTCGGAGTCGACCAGCATCGGGTCGGTGGAGCCTATGGACTCCAAGTCTACGGCAGACTCACCGGAAACATGGAGTTGATCGAGGAGGCCCGTGAGGAGGTTCTCGGGGCCGCCCGCACCTGCGTCAGTCGCAGGTTCGTCGGAGAGGCGGACCTCGCTGACAAGCTCGGTCAAGGAGCTGGCTGCGCAGGCGATCTCAATGCCGCGCATCGCGTCGATGCAAACTTCGTCTAGCGTGCCTGGCTGGCTGCGCTCGCCAGGGAGAAAAAGGGTTCCCGTCCAGAACAGATCTCCGGACGGCGGTGCACCACGCCCCATGGTGGGCGCCAAATGTCGGGGGTTTGGTGCGACATATGCCAATGGATGGCTTATCATGGTGGGGTTGAGTACAACGTCGCCGGTGCCTGGAAACGGGATGAGGCGAAGACATGCATGCCGGCGAATCTTACCCAGCTTCAGGGCTCTCCGCGGAGATAACACCCCTACTGCTGCTCTGCAGGGTCTCCGCATGATCACTATGGTCAAGTGTTTACACGGTTGCTCCTTGAGCTATATCTGGCGGTAGGAGAGGGCAAGGCTAGCTCCCTCCTTCTATTTGGTATGGTATAGAACTACTGGGATCCAACCCTTTGCATGGGTGCCCTGGGGGTTTATATAGGCCTACCCCCAGGGGTACAATGGTAATTAGACTGGGCGCGGGCCCAGCCGTCAGTCCCTCCGACCTCCGACTTCTCCGCCGACTGCTGGGGCCCGCCGAGTGGTGGGCCCTGTCGACTGGTCTGGTACGGAGCCGACAGGCCGCGTCCGCCGCGGGCGGGTCTTGCCAGCTGCTGATTACTGTAGTCGTGCTCTTGATGACGCAGGCTTGGTCATGGGGTCGTGGCAACAGTCCCGCCGCCTGGCGGGCGAGCACTGTGGCCACTCCCCATCTCATCTTGATTAATGGCGCGTGGGCCCCGGGGGCTGGCTTGGCCGACTTCCCCGGGACGACTCCCGACGGGTCCGACTGGTGGTCCTCCCGCCGTCTCCTGAGGTCTCGCTGGCTGGTGGGTCCCGATGCTTCTAGGCCGTACAGACAAGCCGTCGTGGGCACAGGACTCGGTACTGTGGTGCTGACGTTAGGGCCGGCATGGCAACAATGCCACGCCGCACGGAGATCTTCCGGAGTACGGCGTGTTGTGGCCATGCCTGCCCTTGGTGAGGGGCGGGGGTAGGCTTTGATGTAGCCACGCCCCTGCCTCGTCCCCCTTTGATGAGGTCGTGATTTGTTGGAGTCGCCGGCCGGTTCCCCAAGCCGGCTTCTCTGGAAGTCGTCCCTGGGACTCGGTCGTGGGCAGGCAGCCGGCCGCCCTGCCGTCGACTCCTCAGGAGGCGGCTCTTCGTCCCAGAGTCTTGAGGGGCGCAGCCTGCCCCGATGTCTTGAAGTCTTGAAAGTCCTGGGGCCCGGGTTGGCCTACCCGTGGCCCATTACTCCGACATATAGAAACCAGCATGACCTAGGAAACTACGAATACCTTTGATGTCCTTTAGGACATGGCATTTTCTCAATTGCATCAACCTTAGCTTGGTCCACTTCAATACCTCTTTTCAGAAATTTTATGACCCAAGACAATACCTTCATTAACCATAAAGTGGCACTTCTCCCAATTCAAGACAAGATTTGTTTGTTCACATCTCTGCAAAACTCGCTCAAGATTGCTTAAACAATCATCAAAAGACTTCCCATAAACAGAAAAGTCATCCATGAAAACCTCAACAATCTTTTCACAAAAGTCAGAGAATATAGCAGTCATACATCTTTGAAAGGTAGCAGGTGCATTACATAAACCAAAAGGCATACGTCTATAAGCATAGTTCCAAAGGGACAAGTAAAAGTAGTCTTTTCTTGATCAGGTTGAGAAGGTATTTGTGAAAAGCCAGAGTATCCATCTAGGAAGCAAAAGTGTGTGTGCTTAGATAATCTTTCAAGCATTTGATCAATAAAAGGCAAGGGGTAATGATCTTTTCTAGTTGCTTTGTTTAATTTTCTGTAATCAATTACCATTCTATAGCCTGTAACAATTCTTTGTGGAATAAGTTCATTCTTATCATTAGGAACAACAGTAATACCTCCTTTCTTAGGGACACAATGAACATGACTTACCCATCTACTATCAGCTATAGGATAGATTATACCTGCTTCCAGAAGTTTTAAAGATTTCCGTTCTTACCACTTCCTTCATTTTTGGATTCAACCGACGTTGGTGATCAACAACGGGTTTAGCATCAGGTTCCATATTAATTTTGTGCTGACATAGAGTGGGACTAATGCCCTTTAAATCATCAAGAGTATATCCAATAGCATCCGGTGCTTCCTTAGAACTTTCAATAATCTTTCTTCTTCATGTTCTGAAAGGAAGGCTAGCACTAATAATAACAGGATATATCTTCTTTTCATCAAGATAAGCATCTTTCAAAGTTTCTGGCAATTGTTTTAATTCAAACACAGGATCACCTTTAGGTGGAGGAGGACCTCCTAGAGTCTCAATAGGCAGATTGTGTTTAAGCAGAGGACGTTGTTCAAAGAAAACCTTATCTATTTTATTTCTTTCATGCATATGTAAGTCATTTTCATGGTCTAGCAAATATTGTTCTAAAGGATCAGTAGGTGGAATAGCAATAGAAGCAAGACCAATTAATTCATCCTTACTAGGCAATTCTTTCTCATGATGATTTCTACTAATTGGAAAAATGAAACTCATGAGACTGATCACCAAAGCTAACACCAAGAGTTTGTTTCTTACAATCTATCTTAGCATTAACTGTATTCAAGAAAGGTCTACCAAAGATAATGGGACAAAAGTCATCTTGTGGGGAAACAAGAACAACAAAATCAGTAGATTATTTTATTTTCCCACACAAGACTTCAACATCTCTAATAATCCCAAATGGTAATATGGTGTCTCTATTAGCAAGTTTAATAGTAACATCTATTTCTTTTATCTCAGTAGGTGCAATGTCTTTCATGATTTCTTCATATAAAGTGTAAGGAATAGCACTCACACTAGCACCCATGTCACACAAACCATGATAACATTGATCTCCTATTTTAAATGAAATAACAAGCATGCCAACAACAGGTCTATGTTTATCTCTTTTATCAGGTTTAGCAATTCTATCAGCTTCTTCACAGAAGTAAATAGCATGCCCATCCATATCTTCTTCCAGGAGATCTTTAACCATAGTAATACTAGGTTCAACTTTAATTTGTTCATCATGTTTAGGTGTTCTAATATAGCTTTTGTTAACCACGTTGAAACTTTAGCATGTTCCTTAATCCTAACAGGGAAAGGTGGTTTCTCAATATAAGCAGCATGAACAACTGGATCAACATTATAAAGTATAGTTTCTTCTATAACTGGTAGTCATTCTATAATTTCTTATTTAATAGGTGGGTGATACTTAAACCACTTCTCCTTAGGGAGTTCAACATGAGTAGAAAATGATTCACAAAAGGAGGCTACTATCTCAGAGTCAAGTCCATATTTAGTGTTAAACTTTTGAAAAGCATCAGTGTCCATAAAATATTTAACACAATCATACTTAAATTTAATACCTGACTCTTTACCTTCGTCGAGTTCCCAATCTTCAGAGTTGCATTTAATTCTTTCCAAAAGATCCCACCGGAATTCAATATTCTTCTTCATAAATGAACCAGCACAAGAAGTATCAAGCATGGTTTGATCATTACGAGAAAGCCGAGCATAAAAATTCTGGATAATAATTTCTCTTGAGGAATCATGATTGGGGCATGAATATAACATTGACTTAAGCCTCCCCCAAGCTAGAGTGATACTTTCTCCTTCATGAGGCCAAATATTATATATATAATTCTGATCACGATGAACTAGATGCATAGGATATTTTTTTGGTGGAACTCCAATTTCAAATGATTCCAATTCCATGATCCAATATCATCACATAGCCTATACCATGCCAATGCTTTTCCCTTCAAAGATAAAGGGAAGACCTTTTTCATCACTTCATCCCTGGGTAAACCTGCAAGCTTAAATAATCCACAAATTTGTTCCACATATATCAAGTGCATATCAGGATGTTCGTGTCCATCTCCTACATAAGGATTAGCTAGCAGTTGTTCTATCATACACGAAGGAATTTCATATTCAATATTTTCAGTAGGTGCAGTAGGTTGAGGGGTTGCTAATTGTGGTTCCGGACGAGGTGAAGATACCCCAAACAAACCCCTCAAAGGATTGTTTTCCATAGTAACAAGTGACAATAAATTTCAGCACACTATATAAATGTTTCCTTACCAAAGGCGCTTCACTCCCTGGCAACGGCGCCAGAAAATAGCCTTGATGACCCACAAGTATAGAGGATCAATTGTAGCTCTTTTCGATAAGTAAGAGTGTAGAACCCAATGAGGAGCAGAAGGAAATGACAAGTGGTTTTCAGTAAGGTAATGTCTGCAGGTGCTGAAATTGTAAGTAACAGAGTAGTTTGATAGAAAGATAATTTGTAACGAGAAAGAAACAATAGTATTAACAAAAGTGCAGCAAGGTAGCCCAATCCTTTTGAGGCAAAGGAAAGGCCAAAACGGTCACTTATGATAAGCAAAGCGTTCTTGAGGGTACACGGGAATTTCATCTAGTCACTTTCATCATGTTGGTTTGATTTGTGTTCGCTACTTTGATAATTTGATATGTGGGTGGGCCGGTACTTAGGTAATGTTCTTACTTGAACAAACATCCTACTTATAATTAACCCTACCCTAAGCATCCGCAACTACGAGAAAAGTATTAAGAATAAATTCTAACCGTAGCATTAAAGTTTTGGATCCAATCGGTCCCTTACAAAATAGCGCATAAACTGGGGTTTAAGCTTTTGTCACTCTTGCAACCCACCATCAAATTGCTACTCCACAATGCATTTCCTTAGGCCCAAATATGGTGAAGTGTCATATCGTCGACGTTCACATGACACCACTAAGGGAATAACAACATACATACTATCAAAATATCGAACACATATCAAGTTCACATGATTACTATATGCTACTGGATATATAGTGGCTTATTTTTAGTTTACTTTAAATTAGGTTTATTGTGAAAATAGTACTATTTTTCTTATGTAGTTGTTTTAGTCATATAATTAGTGTCTTTAATTATTTTTTAGTTAATTCTTTTTGTAAACTTTTACATGTTATCATATGTTTCTGTTAGACTACAATAGATAAATTTGTGTAGTTATTTATTAGTGTTTAGCTACTGTTTTAGTATTTGTTTGTTTAGTTCATAGTACTATTTTAGTATTTGTTCGTTTAGTTCATAGTGGTAGTTGATAATAATAGTTTTATTAGTTTCAGAAGTAATTCTTCTTGCCACTTCAATATATGTTGTCATTGATTCTTTTATTTAGGACTAAATTAGTTTGACAATTA
Source organism: Triticum urartu (assembly GCF_003073215.2). NCBI lineage: Eukaryota > Viridiplantae > Streptophyta > Magnoliopsida > Poales > Poaceae > Triticum > Triticum urartu. The sequence goes on along the minus strand of NC_053027.1, from coordinate 408,784,127 downwards.
TTTTAGTATTGTTTACTATTGTCTTAGTTTTTTGCTAGTTGTTATAGTTATTCTGGTGTTAGTTACAATAGTTTTCATACTAGTTCTTTTTGCTAGTAAATGCTTTAGTAAATTATTTTCTGTTGTTTCATTAGAATTATATATTCTATGCTGTAGAAAAGTTATTAGAGTAATTTAGTTTTAATAAGAAAGTATTGATTGTTATTGTGTGAGTTGGTTTCTCCCTAGTTTTCTTTGAAATTCTTTGGATTTTCTATTTGGTTTTCTTTGTTCCTTTTATTTTGATTGAGTGTTAATATGATTGATAGAATTGATTGTTAGAATGTTTTGCTTATGTGAATGTTATGTTTGACTTATTAGATTTTCAATGGAGTGACGAATAGTTCTACCAAGTCTTTATTCCGAGAGCATTATTATCTTCATCAAGTAATACCAGGCAAGTTCACTTTGACCATGCTTTTCATGCCTATGTTTTTATTGCATTTAGTTTCATCATTCATAATCCCTCCAGTAGTTATATTGACTTCTTGTAGTTGAGTAGAATGCATGAGGTAGGAACCCATCACCCTATTATCAAGCCCAGGACACTATATAGTTTTAATGCTATGATATAGTAGACAGGGTTGGTATGAGTGCTCGGGAGTGGTGTGAGTATGAAGAACTATACGTCAATGATGACAACTCCATGATGGCATCTGCAAGGACTGCATCTTCAAGGCCAAGACTTCAAGAATCAAGACAAGGATTCAATATACCTCTGGGTGGAGAATGGTTAAGAAGGGTACATTGGTGCGTCCAGTACTCGGTGATTCCGGAGAAGCACCGTGATATCATGCGGAAAGCACCACCCAGGCTCAAAGAGACGGAAGAATACTTCATGGCCGGAAGAACCTGTGCAACCACGAGTCACTATGGGCTCTGGATTGGTTGACCTTAGTGGTGACTCTGGTTGGGACGATGCTAGCAGATGTAGAACTACGATTGTCGGTGTACTAGAGTAGGGGTACCCTAGTATCCCGAACTTGTGCACAGGCAGTCGCAGCATCCCGCGGCAAGGCTTGCCAGGTGACCGCCAAGGTCCTCCGTGGTTCCTTTGGAGCCATTCAAGAACAAAGTGTCCAAGCCAAGAAGACAAGACCCCGGCAAGAGGAGCTTGCCGGGAAGGCTAGAAAAAGCATCCCAAGACCCCGGCAAGAGGAGCTTGCCGGGAAGGCCACCCAAGGCATTGCAAGGAACTTGCCACGGCGCACCACGCGCCCCGGCAAGGCCCGGTGAGAGAAAAGCTCCCGGACGCGACAAGACAACAACAGCGGCAAGGCGCTTGCCGTGGCAAGCCACCTCCCTGGGCTCGCGCTCCAGCGTATCCACCAACGTGTCGCTCTGGGGCCCTTCCAGGCATACGTGGCGGGAGGCTGTGCAGCCAGCGGCGTGCGGTGGCAAGCGGCGCTGACAAGATCGCCATCGTGGCGAATGGTGGTGTCCCTGGCGGTCCCTTTTCGCACTGTTTAGGCGACACAGACGGGCATTTAAGGCCCTTGTCCCCTGCCGTCAGGGTTAGGTATGATACACTGTAGTAGGTAGTTGTACCTACCACAGCACCTTTCCATTTTTGCCCTTTACCTCCGTTGCCACCTGTCGGTAACCCCTTGAGCATATAAAAGGAGGCCCGTGTGCAACGTAGAAGGGGGTTAGCTGGTTCGAACACTCACGCTCGGTCTTGTTAGCTGCGGGTGTATACTGTAGCACTCCGCGCTCCCGAGCAAGAAACCAATACAAACCACAAAGCAGGAGTAGGGTTTTACGCATCCATGCGGCCCGAACCTGGGTAAACTGCTCGTGTGCATCGCCTCGATCCGCTCTTTGCACGATCTCCGCCCCCGCCGAACCGAAAGGGACCCGGTCCGCCGGTCCCATAGGTGCCCGTGGATCAGTACCCCGGCATCTTTGACGCGCCAGGTAGGGGGTGTCGAAGTTGTGTGAACCAGATCCGGCGTTCTCGCGAGCTAGATCTTCATCATCTTCATCAACATGCCACCGAAGAAGAAGGTTTCGGAGGCGGCTACTCCGTCCGCGACTTACCCACCACCGCCGGGACAAACGGCTGATGGGGCTGGCGCCGGCGGAAGAACGGGCGTAGACGAGGGAGCTCACGGTGCTGCCAGGTCCAAGGGCGAGGCTGCGCTGCCCATCGGCGGCGTAGCCGGCTCCCACAACGACCGGGCGCACTCCAAGACCTCAGCGTCCGTACATGCACCGCGCCTGTCTCAGGAGGCGCGGGACCGGCAGCGTCATGGTACTCACGGTACCATGCGTTTGCTAGACCAAGATCGGGCTGGTGGATCTCGGAGCGCTCAGGACCACCATGCACGCCAACATGCTGGCATGAGCGAGGCACGGTCGCCTGGACAGGATATTGCTCCTTCTAACGTGGTTAGAAGTCCGAGCATATCCCGCTCCTTGCACCGTTCGCCACCACCGCCCGCCACTGCAGCAGAAGCTTTGGCGCGAGCTCAGCTGCTCCTAGACTACCCTCCAACGGCGGACAAGATCGACGATTGGAGGGCAACCATCCAGAGTCTCATCGGCTTCGCCAACGGCGACACTCCACGGCAACCGAGCACGTCGCAGCCACGGCAAGCCAGCCAGGCACGAGCCGGAGGCGACAGGACTGGTGGGGGTGCAACTACTGTGCACTCTCCGCCCCGAAGGCCGAGATCGCCGACTCGCCGGATCCACCTCGACAGCGACTCCACCGCGTCGTCAGATCCGCGAGCTCGTCGTGATCAGCGCCAAATTCTTCAAGAACGACAACAAGAAGACGCTCGTACTCGCATCGAGCACCGAAGGGAAGTGCGACGTCAATCAGACCAGCGCGCTGGGCCCTCTGTTGACATGCATGCGCTAGGGGAACCAGGCGACTTGCCGTATGCGGTAGGTTGCCCTGCGTTCACTCGTGAGCTGCGGCAAGTCCAGTGGCCCAGCACGAAGAATTTCAAACCAGATGTACCAGAGAAGTACGACGGCAAGACGCATCCGTCGGAGTTCCTCAGCATCTACACCATCGCAGTGCAGGCTACCGGGGGGCGGGACGACAAGGTCCTTGCCAACTACTTCCCGCTGGTGCTCAAGCCCAACGTCAGGTCCTGGCTCATGCACTTGCCGGACAACTCCATATCCTCCTGGGCTGATCTATGCCATCAATTTGTCGGCGCCTTTACAGGCGACCACAAACCTCATGGCCAAGAGAGTGACCTTCATCTGCTCGCCCAGAAGGAAGGAGAGCCCCTGCGCAAGTACATTCAGAGGTTCAGCCGTGTACAGTATAACATCCCAGACGTCCACCCCGCCGCGGTCATCAGCGCATTCCATCAGAACGTGCGTAACCGCAGGATGCGGGAGGAGATGGCGATGTGCAGGATTAGAGACGTCAGTGAGCTGTATGCCCTGGCCGACAAGTGTGCACGTGCTGAGGAAGGGAGGAAACTCCCCGGAGAGAAGACCGGAGCAGAAGGATCTGATAGTGAGGATGTGAAAGTGCAACTATCCCTAGGTGGTTTTGGTAATTCATAACAACATATAGCTCATTGAGCTAATTCTATTCCATGATGATTATTTCAGGAAAGCTCAATGATTGGCATGGCATGGATGTGAAAGTGGAACCCTCAAAATGCTAAGGACAAAGGATTGGCTCAAGCTCAAAAGCTCAAGACTCTTCTTTTTATATTTTAGTGATCCAAGATCACATTGAGTCCATAGGAAAAGCCAATACTATCAAGGAGGGATGAGGTGTTGCTTAATGAGCCTCTTGCTCCATGTGCTTAATGATATGCTCCAAAATCCTCAACTACTTTTCCATATCCACATATGACCTAAACTCTAAGCCAAACTCGGTCCTACCGATTTTTCCTATCCGGCGCCACCGAGTTTCAATTGTCATTAGCCACTGCCAAACCCTAGCAATTCGGTCCTACCGATAAGGATCTCGGTCCCACCGAGATGGGGTTGCAAACTCTCTGTTTCCCTTTCGTAACTTTTCGGTCCCACCGAAAGAGCGAATCGGTCCCACCGAGATTGCAATGTAAACTCAGTGTTTCCCCTTTGTAACTTTTCGGTCTCACCGAGTTCCACTCGGTCTCACCGAAAGAGCAAATCGGTCCCACCGAGTTTGCCTGACCAACTCTCTGGTTAGCTAATTACCAAACTCGGTCTCACCGAGTTTGTGTAATCGGTCTCACCGAGATTACGTTATGCCCAAACCCTAACCGAATCGGTCCTACCGAGTTGCATGTCAGTCCCACCGAAATTCCTAACGGTCACTAGGTTTACCATTTCGGTCCGACCGAGTTTTCTGATTCGGTCCCACCGAGATTGGTAAATTGTGTGTAACGGTTGGATTTTGTGTGGAGGCTATATATACCCCTCCACCTCCTTCTCATTCTATGAGAGAGCCATCAGAACACACACATCATTCCTACTCATATGTTCTGAGAGAAAACCACCTACTCATGTGTTGAGATCAAGACATTCCATTCCTATCATATGAATCTTGATTTCTAGCCTTCCCAAGTTGCTTTCCACTCAAATCTTCTTTCCACCAAATCCAAATCCTATGAGAGAGAGCTGAGTGTTGGGGAGACTATCATTTGAAGCACAAGAGCAAGGAGTTCATTACCTACACACCATTTGTTACTTCTTGGAGAGTGGTGTCTCCTAGATTGGCTAGGTGTCACTTGGGAGCCTCCGACAAGATTGTGGAGTTGAACCAAGGAGTTTGTAAGGGCAAGGAGATCGCCTACTTCGTGAAGATCTACCGCTAGTGAGGCAAGTCCTTCGTGGGCGATGGCCATGGTGGGATAGACAAGGTTGCTTCTTCGTGGACCCTTTGTGGGTGGTTGCTTCTCCGTGAACCCTTCGTGGGTGGAGCCTTTCGTGGACTCGCGCAACCGTTGCCCTTGGGTGGAGCCCTGTGTGGACTCGCGCAACCGTTACCCTTCGTGGGTTGAAGTCTCCATCAACGTGGATGTAGGATAGCACCACCTATCCGAACCACGGGAAAAACATCCGTGTCTCCAATTGCGTTTGAAATCTCCAAACCCTTCCCTTTATATTCTTGCAAGTTGCATGCTTTACTTTCCGCTGCCAATATACTCTTTGCATGCTTGCTTGAATTATGTGATGATTGGTTGAGTTGTCCTAAAATAGCTAAAATATGCCAAGAACTAAAATTGGGAAAAGGTTAAGTTTTTATTTGGTCAAGTAGTCTAATCACCCCCCCCCTCTAGACATACTTCGATCCTACAAGTGGTATCAGAGCTTTGGTCTCCATTTGCTTGATCTCCATAGCTTTTGGTGGTCATAGCCTTGGTTTCACAACCTAGGAGAGTATGGCGTCTAGTGAGGGAAATTATCACCGTAGAGGTCCTTACGTTGATGGTACTAATTTTGCTAGTTGGAAGCATAAAATGAAAATGAATATTCTTGGACATAATGCTGCCGTTTGGGCTATTGTGTGTGTTGGTTTGCAAGGTGACTTCTTTGATGGGAAAGAACCAAACCGTGAAGCTACCGTGGATGAGTTGAAGATGTTGCAATACAATGCTCAAGCTTGTGATATTCTCTTCAACGGATTGTTCCCCGAAGAATTCAACAAAATCAGCCGCCTTGAGAATGCAAAGGAAATTTGGGACACTTTGATTGATATGCACGAAGGTACCGACTCCGTCAAGGAATCCAAGTTGGATGTGCTTCAAAGCCAACTTGACAAGTTCAAGATGAAGGATGGTGAAGGTGTCGCCGAAATGTACTCTAGGCTTGTTCTCATCACAAATGAGATTGCCGGCTTAGGAAGTGAAGAGATGACCGATAAATTCATCATCAAGAAGATCCTAAGAGCCTTGGATGGAAAATATGATACCGTGTGCACATTGATCCAAATGATGCCCAATTACAAAGATCTCAAGCCAACAGAAGTGATTGGAAGAATTTTTGCTCATGAGATGTCACTTAAGGATAAAGAGGAACTTCACAGCAAATCAAGTGGTGCCTATAAAGCCTCATGTGAAGCCCCTACATCATCAAGTGAGAAACAAGACTTCAATCAAGAATTGAGCTTAATGGTGAAGAACTTCAACAAGTTCTACAAGAGTAGAAGCAAAGATAGAAGCTCCAAGTCAAGGTCCTACAATGACAAAAGATCTTCGAGTCGAGAGTGAAACTGTTACAATTGTGGAAGACCCGGACACTATTCCAATGAGTGTACGGCTCCCTACAAGAGAAGAGAAGATTCTCCAAAAAGAAGAAGCAAAGGATCACCACCAAGAGAGAGAAGGAGTAGAGATGATCGTTATGAACGAAGATACTCATGGAGAAGCAAGGATTCGGAAAGGAAGGAAAAATCATCAAGGAGCTATACAAGACGAAGACATCAAGCTCATGTTGGTGAATGGGTATCCGGCTCCGACTCCGACAGCCACTCCGAGAGAAGTTATCACTCCGACTCCGAAGATACTCAAGATGAAGGTGTTGCCGGTCTAGCACTTGTGTCAACCAACTCCTACGACATATTTGACTCACCAAATGAAGGAATTGGAAGATGCTTCATGGCCAAAGGTCCTAAGGTAACACACCCCGAGTATGTTGATTTGCTTGGTGACAACTCTAGTGATGAATACTATGATGAAAGACCAATTAATCATGCTAATCAAGATAAAACGAATGACAATGATAAGGAGAAGATTGAGGCTCTAACTAAAGAACTAAAAACTCTTAAGTTAGCTCATGACACTATCTTCGAAGATCACCGAGAACTTTTAAGAGCTCATGAGAAACTACGCTTTGAAAAGCTCAATCTTGAGCAAGAGAATGAGTTCTTAAAGGCAATCAATGATGATCTCCGCAAGAAAAGTTCTTCTTACATTGCCAAGCGTTTACTCTTATCCACTTACATGCCTCAAGTCAAATCTAACAAGAAAGATTCTTCCTCTAGTAGTAACAATGATCTTGCTAAATCCAATATTGTTGCTTCTAGTAGTTCTCTTGATTCCACTAATGATTCTCTTAGCCAAGTTACACTTGAGCAAGAAAATAGCTTATTGAAGGGAATTATAGAGAAAGGAGTGTACAAGAGCCTTGCCGGGAGTAAGCAATTCGAGGAAATTGTGCGCAAGCAAGGAATGCACCGGAAGAATCAAGGTGTTGGTTTTGAACGAAAGTTCAATGCCAATGGAGTTGAATGGGAAGAAGATCAATACCCCAAGACGAATTTTGTCCCTCAACAAGAGAAGTATACTTCTTTCAAGGGGACACAAGCTCAAGATGATCTTCCACCACAAGACTACGAGCAAAAAGGCAAGGAAAAGCTTCAAGAGGAAATTGATGCATTTGAAGAAGCTCCAAAGACCTTAGTCAAGTGGATTCCCAAGACTACTTCAAGTTCCACTTCATAAAGTACGACTACAACTCCAAGGATTCCCATCAAGATGATGTGGCTCCAAAAGAAGAAGAACTAGAGAGTTCTCGAGGGTGACTCCGCCAACATACTTCACTCTTATCATTTTGGCAAGAATAAGTGCAATCAACTTCCACATCTTGCACTAGTTCAAGGAGTCACAAACCCTCTTGTTGGTAAGACAAGGGACAAGGTAACCTAAAAAGCTTTCATGGACATCATCTTTTGTGTGCATCACTCTATGTCTATGGATATCCTTGTTTGTTCCTTGTGGGACTAACCCATGTAGGTATTGAAAGTGCAACTCACTCAAATGGATAGCTCCAAGAGATCTACATCAACATTGAGCATCCATATCTTCAATATCTACATGAAGTCATCATCGACAAAACCCAAGGTTAGTTCATCCCTCTTAGGGGGGATATCACATCTAGGGGGAGCTTTACTCTAAGACTTGAGCTAAAGCAACTCTAAAGATGTGAACAAAACAATGCTTTATGTAAAAGTGGCAACCCCACTTGAGCTTAAACAATGAGCATGACCTACGATCAAGTGTTCTCACTTGACTCCTAAGTCAATATACTCATATATAGATGACCTAGTCATCGCAAATTGCTTGATAGATGCTAGAATTGGTTGTGCATGCTTTGCCACATATTTCATTTGCTATCTTATTGTGTGAGCATGTTGGTTGCATATTTTGCTCATTCAAGGACATCCACTTGTTGTTTTGATTGTTTGGCTTTATCTTCTTTTGCCAAGTGGATGGACAAGAATGCCTAAGAACCTCCTCTAGCTATCTATGCTTTTCTCGTCTCAAACTCTATTCATGCTGCATCACAAAACTTGATCAAGTCAGATTCGAACCACTCTGTGTGAGGAGCGCTCGGAGTCCCCGATTCGTCATAGACTTAAACTTCCAAAACCTCTTTATGAATCTCGGTCCGACCGATACTCCATTTTCGGTCCTACCGAGTTCATTAAGTTGATCTAGGTTTTTGATCTCGGTGCAACCGATTTGAACTTTTCGGTCACACCGAGTTGCAATAACTGCACACAGTTTTGCATCTCGGTGCCACCGAGTTGTTCCACTCGGTCACACCGACAGGGTCGGGCTATATATAGTGACGGGCAGAATTTTGGAAATTTCTCCGAAACCTCCTCGCCCGCGCGATAGCCTGCTCTGCCCTCGAGGTCTCCGGATCATCTTCTCGCCGCTAGCAGCCTCCTGTCGCTGGTCTCCGCCGCCGTCAATGGATTTCTGCCCCGCCGTTGCCGCCGTAGCGAGTCTCCGCCGAACTAGGGTATGGACTCGATCTTTGTGCTACTCTCCACTCCGATTCCTAGCACATTGTGATGATCATGATTCTTGCCACGATTGAAACACTCCTATCCAGTCAATGAACTCACAGATTAGGCTTAATTCAAAAATTTTAGGGTTAGGTTTCCGCCGAAACCATCTCGGACCCACCGAGTTGAAAAACTCGGTCCCACCGATCTGGCTTTTGCCATTGCACAAGTTAAACTCGGTCTGACCGAGAATAACTTATCGGTGCGACCGATTTTGGAATTCTGTGAAACCCTAGCAGTCTCGGTGCCACCGAACTGTGACTCGGTCTGACCGAGTTCACCAGTTCTGGTGCCAAAACTGCTTCGGTGTCACCGAGTTTGAAAATCGGTAGATCCGAGATGCTTTCTGTGGAAAACTAAAACTAAGTTTTTGAATTAATCTTTTGCAAAAATCTCTGCTTTTTGTGATGCTCATCCACTCTATCTTATCCATGATCTATTCACAGGGTCAGCAGTCAGTTGCAACATGTCTGATCAAAGTGACAGCCAGAATGTGTCTGAGCAGCAAGTTGTGATGAGTGAGGGCACTAGCCCCTCAAGTTCTTCTGATGATGGCAGCAGGAGCACCCCCAGCAATCTGCCTAAGGCTGCCACACGTCAAAGGAAGAAGAGAACGTCTGATTCTGAGGATGAAGACTATGTGGCAGAGGAAGAGGCCACTTCCAAGAGGGTTGAGCCAGCTCAAGGCTCAAAGCCAGGCCTGAAAATCAAGAGGCCAGTAGGCAGGAAGCCCATGTCAAAAGCTAGAACATCAACTGAGAAGCCTGCTCCCATTGAGCCCGTTGCAGCTGAGGGGAAGAAGAGGAAAGAGAGAGTGAAAAAGACTGTGGCTAGGGTGCTTGGGAAGGCCTCCATCATGGTAGAGGAGGATGAGGAAGAAGAGGCAGCTGCACCAGCGCCCAAGGCAGCCAAACTCATGGGAGATACTATAAGGTCAGGAACAACTGCATCCAAGCCCAAGGAAGCACCTAAGGCTGCATCTAAGCCTAAGAGTGCACCAAAGAGGAACACACGAAGCATCCCAGCTGCAGAAAAGAACAAGTCCCCAGTGCCTGAAGCTATCGAAGAAGAGGAAGAGAGTGTCCTTAGGAAGCTCAAGCCCAAGATCCCAGACCACAACGATGCTCATCCTGTGGCTGAGGATATGAAGCTCAGGAGAGATTCAGGGCTGAGGAAATGGAGAGAAGCAGATCCGTATGCTTCTAAGAGAAGGACTGCCGTGGATTACAGATTTCATACTAAGGAGCAGCAAGATTTCTATGAGACTGTTTTGCTTGACAAGAAGCCAATCGTTTGTGACATGAGATGGGTCGACTAGACCTATATCAAGGAGAATGAAGAGCACTATCCAGGAGTTCAAGACAGCTTCAGAGCATGTGGAGTAGAGGACTTTGTTGGGCAGAAGCTCACAAAGTGGAACGAGGAACTCATCATGCAGTTCTACTCCACAGCTCACTTTTATCCGGATGGCAGGATTACTTGGATGTCTGAGTGTACAAGGTACCAATCTAAAGTGGCTGAGTGGGCACAGATCATCAATGCCCCAGAAGAGCAAGATGAGGACTTGGATATCTATGCCAAGAAAAAGATGGATCACAACTCCATGTCAAACATGTACAAGGAGATCCCGAATGAAGCACTCGACACGTTCAAGTTTGGCTCAGTGCACTATCTGCTCTCAGGATTGCCTACGATCAATTGGATACTAAGGCACACCTTACTGCCCAAGTCTGGAGATCACAAGATGATCAGAGGCCACGCGATCAACCTGCTTCATGTCTTTGACATGCCTCAGAAGTTCAAGGTGATGAGCCTCATAGTTGAAACGATCAAAAGGACTGCGGCAGATCAAAAGAGGAGCTGTGGATATGCCCCTCAGATTCAGGAGCTCATCAACTCCAAGATGGGCACAGGCGTATATCTGTTGGATAAGGAACACCTGCCCATCCGTCCAGATTTTGAGAACAATGAAGTTGTGATGACAGAGAATGAGCCATCGTCTGCACAAGCTTATGCAAAGAAGGAGAAGGCGAGGAAGGAGAAAGCTGTCAGGATGCCTACTCAAGCAGAGGCATCTGAATACTTTTTGAAGACCAAACAAGAGCAGCTTGGTTACTTGATTGCGTCCACCCTGCGGATTGAGCAGAGTCTAGCCACCCTGACTCAGAACCAGGCGAGTTTAGAGAGGATCATGGAACAGAGGTTCTATGACTTGGACATCAAGGTAACAGAGTTCAGTCTGCAGTGGAGCAGCTCCAGGAGGACATGAATGAGAGGAGAGGCAGGACCACGACTCATGCGTTTGCGAGGGTGCCACGAGGTCCAAGGTCGTCTGCACTGCCAGTTGCTGACACCAGAGCTACAACGTCTGCACCAGCCACAGCCTCAGCTCCAGCGTCTACCTCAGCTCCAACTCCAGCGACTACTTCAACATCTACAGAAGCCTTCGTCCTTGGAGTGATCCGGACTCCACCACCACCTGAAGATCAAGCCTGAGCCACGACTTAGTACGATGCATTTTCTAGGAACTTTTTGGTAACTTGTTGCCAAAGGGGGAGAAGATGTATAGATCATAGGCTTCGAGAGAGAGAGAGTGTTGCTTTTCTCTCTTGCTTTATTTGGTGGTCTTTCGAACCTTTTTCTGCTTTTGAGTGCTTGATACTATGTCATTATTTGTGAGACATCGATGATCATGTGTTTGATCATAAGCTACACTTAATGTTTGCTTAATGCTTGCTCAAATATTATCATGCTATCTATCGTTTGTGATCATTCACTATTCTTGGTGATGAGTGCATGTTTTTCATTCTTATCATTTTGAGCGCTCCACCAAGATGAATGTGACATGGAAGAGTAACCCACGACTCTAACTCTTTGTGCATTTGCAGTCCAAAGCAAATTTTTAATATGCACAAATTTAGGGGGAGCTCTTACATATAACATACTTCTCAAAGCGACGATATACTTCATGCTTATTATCATTTGTCGAAGCTTTGATCTATATGTTGTCATCAATTACCAAAAAGGGGGAGATTGAAAGTGCAACTATCCCTAGGTGGTTTTGGTAATTCATAACAACATATAGCTCATTGAGCTAATGCTATTCCAAGATCATTATTTCAGGAAAGCTCAATGATTGGCATGGCATGGATGTGAAAGTGGAACCCTCAAAATGCTAAGGACAAAGGATTGGCTCAAGCTCAAAGACTCTTCATTTTATATTTTAAGATCCAAGATCACATTGAGGTCCCTATAGGAAAAGCCAATACTATCAAGAGGATGAGGTGTTGCTTTAATGGAGCCTCTGCTTCATGTGCCAGTGATATGCTCCAAAACCCTCAACTACTTTCCCATATCCACCATATTGACCTAAACTCTAAGCCAAACTCGTCCTACCGATTTTTCCTATCTGGCGCCACCGAGTTCAATTGTTCATTAAAGCCCACTGCCAAACCCTAGCAATTCGGGTCCTACCGATAAGGATCTCGGTCCCACCGAGATTGGGTGCAAACTTCTTCTGTTTCCTTTCGTAACTTTTCGGTCCCACCGAAAGAGCGAATCGGTCCCACCGAGATTGCAATGTAAACTCAGTGTTTCCCCTTGTAACTTTTCGGTCTCACCGAGTTCCACTCGGTCTCACCGAAAGAGCAAATCGGTCCCACCGAGTTTGCCTGACCAACTCTCTGGTTAGCTAATTACCAAACTCGGTCTCACCGAGTTTGTGTAATCGGTCTCACCGAGATTACGTTATGCCCAAACCCTAACCGAATCGGTCCTACCGAGTTGCATGTCAGTCCCACCGAAATTCCTAACGGTCACTAGGTTTACCATTTCGGTCCGACCGAGTTTTCTGATTCGGTCCCACCGAGATTGGTAAATTGTGTGTAACGGTTGGATTTTGAGTGGAGGCTATATATACCCCTCCACCTCCTTCTCATTCTATGAGAGAGCCATCAGAACACACACATCATTCCTACTCATATGTTCTGAGAGAAAACCACCTACTCATGTGTTGAGATCAAGACATTCCATTCCTATCATATGAATCTTGATTTCTAGCCTTCCCAAGTTGCTTTCCACTCAAATCTTCTTTCCACCAAATCCAAGTCCTATGAGAGAGATGAGTGTTGGGGAGACTATCATTTGAAGCACAAGAGCAAGGAGTTCATTACCTACACACCATTTGTTACTTCTTGGAGAGTGGTGTCTCCTAGATTGGCTAGGTGTCACTTGGGAGCCTCCGACAAGATTGTGGAGTTGAACCAAGGAGTTTGTAAGGGCAAGGAGATCGCCTACTTCGTGAAGATCTACCGCTAGTGAGGCAAGTCCTTCGTGGGCGATGGCCATGGTGGGATAGACAAGGTTGCTTCTTCGTGGACCCTTTGTGGGTGGTTGCTTCTCCGTGGACCCTTCGTGGGTGGGGCCCTTCATGGACTCACACAACCGTTGCCCTTGGGTGGAGCCCTGTGTGGACTCGCGCAACCGTTACCCTTCGTGGGTTGAAGTCTCCATCAACGTGGATGTAGGATAGCACCACCTATCCGAACCACGGGAAAAACATCTGTGTCTCCAATTGCATTTGAAATCTCCAAACCCTTCCCTTTATATTCTTGCAAGTTGCATGCTTTACTTTCTGCTGCCAATATACTCTTTTCATGCTTGCTTGAATTATGTGATGATTGCTTGACTTGTCCTAAAATAGCTAAAATCTGCCAAGAACTAAAATTGGGAAAAGGTTAAGTTTTTATTTGGTCAAGTAGTCTAATCACCCCCCCCCCTCTAGACATACTTCGATCCTACAGGATGCTGCCCCGGCAAAGAAAAACCGGCGGCGGAACAGGAAGAAGAAAGGCAAAGAGGTGCTAGTCGTTGAGCAGTCCGGCAACGAAGGTGGCGCCAAGAAGGCCAAAGTTGGTAGCTCCGACAAGGAGGTTGCCGCGTGCACCAACTGCCAGGCTGTGGCAATCGCCGACAAGCAGGACGGCGCCGACAAGCAGTACTGCAAGATTCATCGCACCAAGGGCCATGACCTCCAGAGCTGCAAGAAGGTCGAGCAGCTTGTCCAGCAGCAAAAGGCTGAGTACGAGCGGTGAGACAAGGAGAGGGCCCAAGGAGGTGCTGGAGAATCCGGCAAGAAGCGCGCCGGCCGGGGAGGACGCCGCGGCAAGGCCAAGAAGCGGCAAGGAGACAGACCTCCCTGCGGCCGCGACAACGATGAAGACGACGACGACGACGAAGACATGGATGATGTTGAGACCAGTGAGCAGGAGTTTCAGAAAGCCACAGAGGTCTTGTGCGTTGACGGCGGTGCTTCTCTGCACACTTCACACCGCCAACTCAAGCAGTGGGTGCGGGAAGTCAATGCAGCGGAACCACCTGTCGAATCACGCAAACTTCTAAAATGGTCCAGCACGCCTATCATGTTTGACATTGAGGACCACCCTGATCGCACAACTGCGGTCGGGTGCTTGCCGATGTTGGTTTCACCAACTATCCGCAACCTCAAGGTCACAAAGATGTTAGTTGACGGCGGGGCCGGCTTGAACCTGATCTCCTCCGCTGTACTCCAGAAACTCCAGATCCCTGACAGCGAGCTCAAAGAGACCGGCACATTCCAAGGAATTAACCCGGGAAGGAGCAAGCCGAAGGGGAAAGTCACGCTGCCCGTAACATTTGGCAGCGAGCTGAACTTCAGGACTGAGAGGGTCACATTTGACGTTGCCGATATTCCATTGCCTTACAATGGAATACTTGGCCGTCCAACACTCGCCAAGTTTATGGCAGCCTCTCACTACGCATATAACATGCTGAAGATGCCAGGCCCGATAAGCGTCATCTCTGTCCCTGGTGACAAGAAAGATGCTCTTATCTGTGCCGACAAGATCTACCGGGAAGCAGCAGCCGCAGCAGAGCGCGAGTCACTTGCCGCTGAAGCTCCCGGGGGGGAAGAAGACCAAGTCCGGCAAGAGTTCTGATGCCCACTCCGGCAAGCGCACCTCTTCGGAGTGCTGCGCTGCCGTCGAGGACGCACCATCGAGCTCCACCGGCAAGTGTAAGAAGACGATGGCAGCTCCGCCAGAGACGAAAAAGGTGTCCGCCAAGGAGGACGGCACTGGTGGTACCTTCACCATCAGTGCCACTCTCGACCCTAAATAGGAAAGCGCGCTCCTTGCTTTCCTGCGGGCGAATGTCGACGTGTTTGCGTGGCAACCGTCTGACATCCCCGGTGTTCCCTGGAAAGTAATTGAGCACCACCTTGCCGTTTGTCCTCATGCGCGGCCCGTCAAGCAGAAGGTCAGGAAACAAGCAGTGGAGCGCCAAGAGTTCATAGCAGAAGAGACCAAGAAGTTGGAAGCAGCGGGCCTTGTCAGAGGAGTGCTCCATCCTACATGGTTGGCCAATCCTGTAGTCGTGCGCAAGGCAAACGGGAAATGGAGACTTTGTATCGATTTTGCTGATGTTAACAAAGCTTGTCCCAAAGACCCATTTCCTTTGCCGCGCATTGACCAGATTGTTGATTCCGCAGCCGGATGTGATTTGCTTTCATTTCTTGACGCATACTCAGGATACCATCAGATCTTCATGGCAGAAAAGGATGAGGAGAAGACCGCATTTATTACTCCACGTGGCACGTACTGTTTCGTACGGATGCCTTTTGGTTTAAAAAATGCTGGTTCAACATTTGCAAGAGTAGTCCATGTCGCTCTGGAGCCACAAATACACAGAAATGTGGAAGCCTACATGGATGACATAGTGGTCAAGTGCAAGGACAAGGCGACTCTGATTCAAGATTTAGACGAAACCTTTGCAAATCTGCACAAGATCAGCCTCAAGCTTAACCCAGAGAAGTGTGTGTTTGGAGTTCCTTCCGGCAAGCTTCTCGGGTTCTTCGTGTCTCAGCGGGGAATTGAAGCCAATCCCGACAAGATCAAGGCCATTGAGCAGATTGAAGCACCAAAGCGCGTCAAGGATGTACAAAGACTTGCCGGTTGTATGGCTGCTCTCAGCAGGTTTATCTCTCGGTCTGCTGAGCGCGCCCTGCCGTTTTTCAAATTATTGAAAAAGGCAGGCCCAATGAGATGGACTCCGGAAGTGGAGGCTGCGCTGCAAGACTTGGAGATACCTGTCCTCCCCTCCAATACTTGTCGCACCTAAGCCACAAGAGAAGTTACTGCTGTACATAGCGGCAACCAATCAAGTGGTTAGTGCTGCGTTAGTAGCAGAGAGGGAGGCAGATGACGAGCCAGCAACCACGGCAAGCGCATCCAGCGACAAGAAAGGGGCTTCCCCGGCAAGCTCTGGTCCCGACAAAGATGGATCTGCGCAGATGCGAGAGGAGATACAGAAGAAGGTGGTGCAGCGCCCAGTTTACTTTGTCAGTTCCCTTTTGCAGGGGGCTAGGTCAAGGTACTCTGGCGTGCAGAAATTGCTTTTCGGCCTCCTCATGGCCTCGAGAAAGCTGCGCCATTACTTCCAAGCACATGAGATCACAGTTGTCACTCACTTTCCGCTGAAGAGGATATTACAGAATCCAGAAGCGACAGGCAGGATTGTTGAGTGGGCACTGGAACTGTCAAGCTTTGGCCTCAAGTTTGAAAGTACTTCAACTACCCAGAGCAGAGCATTGGCAGAATTTATAGCAGAATGGACGCCAACACCAGATGAAGAAATTCCAGAAACAAGCATCCCCGACAAGGAAGTAAGCAAAGAGTGGCTGATGTACTTTGATGGTGCCTTTTCGCTGCAAGGCGCCGGCGCTGGCGTGCTGCTTGTCGCACCCACCGGAGAACACCTCAAGTACGTAGTCCAGATGCACTTTCCCAAGGAGCAGGCAACAAACAATACTGCAGAGTATGAGGGATTGCTTGCCGGTCTCAGGATCGCGGCAGACCTTGGGATCAAGAAGCTCATTGTCAGGGGTGACTCACAGCTTGTCGTCCGCCAAGTAAACAAGAGTTATCAGAGTCCGTTGATGGAAGCTTACATCGACGAAGTGAGAAAGCTAGAAGAGCACTTTGACGGCCTACAAATGGAACATGTTCCAAGAGCTCAGGACGCTATTGCCGATGGCCTGTCAAAGTGCGCCGCACTTAAGCTACCTGTGGAACCAGGGATCTTTGTGCTCAAGCTCACTCAACCGTCCGTAACACCATCAACTGGACAGAGCAAGAAGAGGAAGTTGATTTCTGGTGACTATTTGCCGGCAGAGCTTCCCGAAGCCGCCGCCAAGAAGGTCCCTAAGATCAACGCCGAAGGCGCTGAGAAGCAGTCTGCTCCGGCAAGCCCCAGGGTTTGTTCCGTTGAAGCAGAAGCTCCCGATAGGTTTTGCTCCGGCAAGCTTGTCGGGGAACGTCAAGCTCCGGCAGAGACGCAGCTTCTCGCCGTAGAAGCGGATGTTCCCGTAGCAGCTGAGACCAACACCAAGAGCGCTGAGGAGCAAGATGCTCCGGAAAGCCCTAGGGTTTGTTCCGTTGAAGCAGAAGCTCCCGACAAGTTTTTCTCCGGCAAGCTTTCCGGGGAACGTCAAGCTCCGGCAGACCCGCAGGTTCTTTCCGTAGAAGCGGATGTTCCCGCAGCAGCAGATTTGCCTTTAGTCCTTGTTGTCGAGCCGCAGGCTCCAGCATGGGCGCAGCAGATTGTCTGTTTCCTTCAGACAGGAGAACTTCCCGAAGAGCAAGAAGAAGCGGAAAGAGTAGCCCGACAGTCAAGTATGTACCAGTTTGTCGACAAGACACTGTACAGAAGAAGACTGAACGGTGTGAAATTGAAGTGTATTCACCGGGAAGATGGACAGAAGCTGTTGGCAGAGATACATGGAGGCATATGTGGTCACCACATTGGCGCAAGAGCACTTGTCGGCAAAGCATTCCGGCAAGGTTTCTTCTGGCCAACAGCCCTCCAGGATGCAACTGCACAAGTAACCAAGTGTGAAGCGTGCCAGTTCCATTCCAAACAGATACACCAACCAGCTCAAGCTCTCCAGACGATCCCTTTATCCTGGCCATTTTCGGTCTGGGGGCTCGACATCCTCGGCCCCTTTCCCCGAGCTGTCGGGGGCTTTGAGTACTTGTACGTTGCAATCGACAAGTTCACAAAGTGGCCGGAAGTGGAACCAGTGAGGAAGGTGACCACACAGTCAGCCGTCAAGTTCTTCAGGTCGATTTTTGCTGCTTCGGGATCCCTAACAGGATAATCACCGACAATGGTACACAATTCACGAGCCGCACCTTCATGCAGTACGTCCAAGATCTTGGCGCCAAGGTCTGCTTTGCTTCTGTTGCTCACCCGAGAAGCAACAGTCAAGCGGAGAGGGCAAATGCTGAAGTGCTGCGCGGGCTCAAGACCAGAACTTTCGACAGGCTGCACAAGTGCGGAAGAAACTGGATCGAGGAGCTGCCGGTGGTTCTTTGGTCGATCAGGATGACACCAAATCGAGCCACTGGCCAGACACCTTTCGCTCTAGTCTATGGAGCAGAGGCAGTTATCCCCACGGAACTCGTATACGGGTCACCTCGAGTGCTCGCTTATGATGAGCTTGAGCAAGAGCAGCTGCGACAAGATGACGTGCTGCTCCTTGAGGAAGACCATCTTCAGGCTGCTGTGCGAGCTGCTCGCTACCAGCAAGCTTTGCGCCGCTACCATAGCCGCAAAGTTAATGCCAGAAGTCTCGAGGAAGGCGACCTTGTTCTTCGGCGCGTTCAGTCCGCCAAGAATTCTAACAAGTTGACGCCAAAGTGGGAAGGCCCTTACCGGGTGAAACGAGTCACTAGGCCTGGCGCTGTCCGCCTTGAGACCGAAGATGGAATTCCGGTGAGCAACTCTTGGAACATTGAGCATCTTCGTAAGTTTTACCCGTAAGGCGCGGTTGCCGGAACCTGTTCCGGAAACCACCTTTTGTACAAGTCTTGCCACTATTGCATATAATCCTTTGTACAAAGCCGGGCGCAGAACCCGTGCATAAATAAAGCTCATGTGCCCCGCGCATTTTGTCGATTTTATGCTTTCTATCTTTTGGCATATATGATCTGACACTTTGTGCAGCACCTACTCCACGGTAAGCAATAACGAGCCGTAAAGCTCCATATCTGTATTGTCTCTTCTTTCTTTTGAAAGGAAGGTTCCCCTCGCCCACAAGTTTGCCGGGGGGAGAGGAGAAGATGATGGTATGGACCAGGCGTCGTTCAAGAAAGTTTTGCCTTGCCGGGAAGCAAACAACAGAAAAGCTAAGTTGCCAAAGTTTGAGCAATCAAATTTTTTAATTTTTAAGTTATCTCCCTTGAACGACCTCACTTTGTATGGAAAACCTGTGCGCGGAGGAACCAACTCGTAGCTAGTAGCGCCCTTACTTTGTTTCGAGTCCGCTCAACAACTTAAGTGAGCTGCTAGCGCCCTTACTTTGTTTCGAGTCCGCTCAACAACTTAAGTGAGCCGCTAGCGCCCTTACTTTGTTTCGAGTCCGCTCAACAACTTAAGTGAGCTGCGACTAGTTGCGACAAGGTTTCTTGTCGGTAACGGCACCGCTAGCAGGCTGCTGACATTCCGCACTCAGCGCTCGCGGCTTAGGTGCCTGCACCGGCCAGTTCCCTAAAAGCGTAGGGTAAAAAACATACAAAGGGAGGAATCGAGTAAAGGGAATAACGTTGCGATCATTGCCCAGAATAGAGTTATATTACAAAAATAACTTGTCGCGGCTCTAACAGATTGTTTTCATGACAAGATAAACAGTGACAAGGAAAGAAGAAATGGGCAGCCTAATCTACGCGATCGCCTTCAACCCTCTTGATCCCGCTCACCTTGTCCACAATGGGTGCGACAAGGGCCTTGAGCTCCTCCAGATCAGCTTCTGGCGGCAAGGTCCTGAGGATGTTGGTGAGGCGGAGGCCCAGATTGCGGAAGGCCACCTTCATCAATACTTTCTGGAGGGCCCCCGCGCAGATCTTGCGCGGCTCGTCAGCCAGTTGCTTGGGGATCCTCTCCCGGAGTCGCTGAAGGGCCGTTGCCACGCCCTTGAAGAACAGAATGAGCTTGGTGCTGGGTTGGAGGTTGTCGTCGGAGGGATACCCGAGATCCTCCATCCCCAGTTGCGCCAGCTCCTTGTCGATGTCCGTGGCGGCGTTCACAAGACTCTCCGTCCAGTGCATCACGGTCTCCCTGAAGGCGTTCTGGGCGGTGGCAGCACTCTTCAGCAGCGCCTTGTCGGCCTTGATTTCCTCCTTCAAGGCCGCCTCCCGCTTCTTGGCGCTGTCCAGAGTCTTGGTCAAAGTGGTTAGCTTCAACTCAAGATCCACGTTGGAGACCTTGGCGGCGCTGAGCTCCTTGCCCTTCTCGGAGAGATCGGCCTCCAGCCGCGCCACCTTCGTCTTCAACTCCTCCTTGGCGGCCTCGGCGGCGGCGGCAGCGTCCTCCGCTTGCTTGAGGGCTCCGCCAAGTTTCTCCTCGCGCGAGGCAAGCTCCTCCTCGTGGGCGTCAAGATTGACCTTCCGCTGCGCTAGCTCGCCCTCCTCCGCGGCTAGCTTCACAGCGGCAAGTCGCTGGCGCTCTTCGGCTTCGGCCTTCTCAAGGAGAAAGGCCTTCTGCGCTTCAACAAGCTGCTCCCACTCTTCCGCCAAGGATCGGAGGGCTTCCCGATGGAAACCCCCGAGCTCTTCCGCGCGCTTTTCAATGTCTGCTCCCGCCTTCGCGACAAGCGCCTCGCGGGACTCCAGCTTGGCTTGTCGCGCGCGGTAGAGCGACATCAACTTCCGCAGCAGCCGCTCTTCTTCGGGCTCGTTGCTGCTGCTGCTTGGCGCATCAACCAGCGTCAGCCCGCCGAAGGCGAGCACTTCCCCGTCGAAGATCTCCCCCTCGACCGGCGCCCTGGAGCTTGACGCCTAGGGGAGGTTGATGAAGACGTCATCGCCGGCCTTCAGGTATACGCCTGGCTGGGGCTCTCGGGAGCCTGGCGCTGCGGCAGCGGCGGACGGGTCGGCGGTCGGTGTAGCACCTGGCGCTCCTGCGGCCTCAGGGCCGTCAGTGCGATCGCCGGACCCCTCGCTAGTTGCCGCGGCGTCAGCCTTGGCGGCCTCTGCGCCGGCGGCATCTCCAGCACCAGTTGCCTCGTCGGCGGTGACCTCGGTTTCCATCTGCTCCGCAGCGGATGGACCTGACGGCCGGAAAAGGGGAAGAGTCAAGCAAAATCCAGCAAAAACTCAAGAAGATCAGAAGAAGAAGAACCCAAGGGAAGTTTTGAAGCAAGAGGAGTACCTGCACCAGGTTCTGCAGTTGTGGTCTCCGCCGTCGGGGGGCCGCTGGTGCTATCCCTTGCCGGAGAGCCCTCCCTTGCCGGAGACTTCTCCCTTGCCGGAGAACCCTCCCTTGCCGGAGACTTCTCCCTTACCGGGAAGCCCTCCCTTGCCGGAGAATTATCCCTTGTCGGGGGATTATCCCTTTGCTCCTGGTGGTGCTGCTCGGCTCCTACACAAGTCAACAAGTAGATATCAGCAAAGACAAGTACCCAAGCGCGCCTCGCAGCAGAAAGTAAATCATACACTTACGCTGGGGGCTGCCCTGGAGAAAAGTCGCCGGGTCCGGCAAGGTTGTCTCGGGCGCGCCACCTGCTGTCGCAGTGGGCTCGTCCTCGATGACGATCACCGGGACCTTAGCTCTCTTCGCCGCTCTCTGGGCCAGAGTCCTGAAGAGGAACAGGTTTAGGGAAAAGCAAGTGAGAAACAAGACAAAACAGCAAGAATTGAGGAACTATAAGTACAGCAAGAGAAGCTTACTCTTCTTCTTCCTCCTCATCGGAGCTGAACGCGGAGAAGTCGAAGTCCGGCGCGCGCCCGGCGTGAGGAGGCGGAGGGGTAGCTTCCCTTGGCCGCTTGGCGGGAGCGGTGGCAGTGGTCTGAGACGACCCCGCTCCGGCTGTCGGCGCGGCGTGAGTAGCGGCAGGGACTGAAGCGGTGGTCCGGCTAGACTCCGCTCCAGTTGCCGTCGCAGCATGAGGCGCTCCCGCGGCAACGGTGTTTGCCGCGGTAGAGCGTGTCACGCGGCGTGGCGACTGTTGACCCGCTTGCCGCTCCGCCACATCACCGGCCTTGCGGAGACGCCTTCTTGGTGGGGATGGAGGCTCTGCTTGTGGCAAGCTGCTCGAAGATGAGGAGGAAGAAGAGTTTATTTCCAACGAGCCGCTCGTGTCCTTGGCGGGCTCGCTCGGCTCGGCATCACGCCCGGCAAGCTCCTTCTTGCCGGCGGGCTCCCCTCGCTCGGTGTGGCTTGCCACTTCCGCTGCATCAGCCTCCTCCACAGTGAATCCGAACTCGCCCGCGGCTGCGGCTGCCGCTGCCTCCTCCAGCCTAGTGGCGATGAGCGCCAACTCCGCATCCGTGGTGTCGCGGGTGAGGCCGTCCTTCTCGTCGGGGCGGATTGGCACTTCCACCAAGTCGTCGAAGAACTGCTGCACGACCTCGTCCGCAGGCTCCTGCCAAGTTGGCACAATCCCGTGCGAGTCGCATTCCGGCATCATTGCACGGATGCGGTCGAGCGAGGAATTGTTGCACAATGGAATGACGCCCCCCGGCAACCTGAAAACCTCGGGATGTTGGGGGTCATATTTGAACAGCTCCTGCAGCATTGCGTTGAGCTCTAGGACTGTGAAGTTGTAGTTGAGGCCCGGCCGCAGCCTCATGATGTCTGCCGCGTTCTTGAACTCCCAAGTGGGCCTCCCCCGTTCCTGCAAGGGGGCGATGCGGCGGTGAAGGAAGTCTGCGCCAACAGCGCCAACAGTAAGCCCGGCAAGCCTGAGGCGCAAGATCCTGGTGATGGCAATCTTCAGCCTGTCGTCTTCCGGGGCCACATCGCTCCAATCGATGCCGCGTGCTACTGGGGTTTGGCGTCGGGTGGTGAATGGCTGCGGATTCTCCTCGTCAATCCAGCACCAATCTGCTCTCCACTCCTCCCACTTGCCGCGGAACTCTCCCTCCAGATAGGTTTCCTTCTTGCCGGCCCTTGAGATCCAGGCAATTCCGCCGGATAGAGGCTCTCCTCTCTCTACTCGGGGTATGAAGAAGTGGCGGAAGAGGGCTACGTTGGGAAGGACTCCGACAAAGTTTTCACAGAGATGTGCGAAAACTGCCATGGTCAGAACGGCATTGGGGGTGAAGTCAAGGAGGTGGAATCCATAGGTATTCATAATGTCACAGAAGAATTCAGAGAAAGGCGGGCAGAGCCCGCAGTAGAAGAACAGAGCGAAGAAGGGGTATCCATTTGGGGCCTTCTTCCAAGCAGCGGCGGGGAGTACCTTCGTGCGCGGATGCGCCCGTGTCTCCGCCGACCAGAAGAGGTAGTAGTTCTCCCTCAGCTCCTTCGCGGCAAGCTTTGGGGGGGAAACTGCGCGCTCCTTCCGCAGCGCCGCGAGCCGCTGCGCCTCGGTCGACTTCATGGCCTTCCCCTTGTCGGCCTTTAGAGCCATGGTGGAAGCAGTGGAGGAGGTCGACGGCGTTGGTGATGCTGGTGGCGATGGGGGGCGGGGCGCTGCTCTCTCTCTTTCGGCTTTGGGAAGACGAGGGAGCGGCGGAGATTTCTGAGATTGGAAGCAGCAACGGGCGAATGTGCGAACTGCCCCCGTTTCCCCTGCTTATAAAGAGGGAGGGGGCGGACGTTCCGCATTTCCGAATAAATAAACCCCCACGATCTCTCCCACGACGCCGCATTCGACGCGTGCCGTTCGGGGAGGGCGCGGTGGATACGGAGTAAGATACGGTGTAACCTAGGCCGCGCGTGCCGGTGCCCTGTTTTGGGCCTGGCCCAACAGCGCTCGGCACCGTGTATGGCCTAGGCCCGGGGGCTCCTGTCGGTGTACTAGAGTAGGGGTACCCTAGTATCCCGAACTTGTGCACGGGCAGTCGCAGCATCCTGCGGCAAGGCTTGCCGGGTGACCGCCAAGGTCCTCCGTGGTTCCTTTGGAGCCATTCAAGAACAAAGTGTCCAAGCCAAGAAGACAAGACCCCGGCAAGAGGAGCTTGCCGAGAAGGCTAGCAAAAGCATCCCAAGACCCCGGCAAGAGGAGCTTGCCGGGAAGGCCACCCAAGGCATTGCAAGGAACTTGCCGCGGCGCACCACGCGCCCCGGCAAGGCCCGGTGAGCGACAAGCTCCCGGACGCGACAAGACAACGACAGCGGCAAGGCGCTTGCCGTGGCAAGCCACCTCCCTGGGCCCGCGCTCCAGCGCATCCACCAACGTGTCGCTCTGGGGCCCTTCTAGGCGTACGTGGCGGGAGGCTCTGCAGCCAGCGGCGTGCGGTGGCAAGCGGCGCTGACAAGATCGCCATCGTGGCGAACGGTGGCGTCCCTGGCGGTCCCTTTTCGCACTGTTTAGGCGACACAGACGGGCATTTAAGGCCCTTGTCCCCTGCCGTCAGGGTTAGGTATGATACACTGTAGCAGGTAGCTGTACCTACCACAGCACCTTTCCATTTTTGCCCTTTACCTTCGTTGCCACCTGTCGGTAACCCCTTGAGCATATAAAAGGAGGCCCGTGTGCAACGTAGAAGGGGGTTAGCTGGTTCGAACACTCACGCTCGGTCTTGTTAGCTGCGGGTGTATACTGTAGCACTCCGCGCTCCCGAGCAAGAAATCAATACAAACCACAAAGCAGGAGTAGGGTTTTACGCATCCGTGCGGCCCGAACCTGGGTAAACTGCTCGCGTGCATCGCCTCGATCCGCTCTTTGCACGATCTCCGCCCCCGCCGAACCGAAAGGGACCCAGTCCGCCGGTCCCACAGGTGCCCGTGGATCAGTACCCCGGCAACGATAGGATTGGATGAGCACCAGACAGTGGTCAGAGGAACTCTTCGGAAGACCATGTTTCAGTCATCTTGTTCTCAAACACCCTGAAGTGCGAGAATGTAAAAGAGAGATCGAATCTTGCGGGTAAAGTGTACAAACCTCTGCAGAGGGTTAAAACCAAATCGATTAGTTGCGTCCCCGGTTATGGACAATTTGAGCCTCTGGACTTGGATCTATCTCGGAACTCTCAACACCGGATTGATAACTTAATTGTGGGCAACTTATGATGATTTTGGGCTATGAGACATCGGTTGGCGGAACCATGTCATGATAGAAAACTCCGTAGTACAGACTCCTGATATTTCTTTGTTGTAGGGAAAATAAAACCAGGTTTTACGCAAAAAAAACCTTAGATACGGAGCCACAAAGCCATATTGCATATGTATAGTTTTATCATCTGTTCCTCTTATAATGATCTTGCCGGTACATTCAATGTATTGACCTACACGGCTGCAACGTATCATGTTGCATGATTATTTATTCAATGAGTAAGAGTTACGATATAAGGTTACGGTCTACACTCAACTTGCCGATGGCGTTGATGGGAATCCACACCCGTTGATTGTTTCCACTGAGACTTATAAGGTATATATTAGTTTTATATTATTTATACATGTGATTGCACTTTGATATATACAATGATGTACTGTGTGTGCCAGCATACTGATCCAGGGATGGCACGAATACACAGAGGCTTAACCATCTAAGGTCAGGTCGCTACACATCGGTATGTATTATTTCCAATAAGTCAGTGGCTCACTCCATTGTTCTGGAGAACAGAGTTTTAGTCATCTTGCCCATGAGGCATGGTTCGCAAGCATCAAATGATTCATAATCAAGTGATTCCAAAAGCCCATCTGCATGGAGTTTCTTCATGTGCTTTACACCAATATGACCTAAACGGCAGTGCCACAAGTATGTTGCACTATCATTATCAACTTTGCATCTTTTGGCATCAATATTATGAATATGTGTATCACTACGATCGAGATTCAATAAACCATTCACATTGGGTATATGACCATAGAAGGTTTTATTCATGTAAATAGAACAACAATTATTCTTTGACTTAAATGAATAACCGTATTGCAATGAACATGATCAAATCACATTCATGCTCAACGTAAACACCAAATAACATTTATTTAGGTTCAACACGAATCCCAAAGGTAGAGGGAATGTGCGATGGTGATCGTATATATCAACCTTGGAATCACTTCCAACACACATAGTCACCTCTCCCTTAACTAGTCTTTGTTTATTCTGCAACTCCTATTTCGAGTTACTAATCTTAGCAACTGAACCGGTATCAAATACCCAGGGGCTACTATTAATACTAGTAAGGTACACATCATAACATGCATATCAAATATACCTTTGTTCACTTTGCCATCCTTCTTATCCGCCAAGTATTTGGGACAGTTCCGTTTCCATTGACCATATCCTTTGTTGTAGAGGCACTCAGTTTCAGGCTTGGGTCCAGCTTTGGGCTTCGTCATGGGAGCGGCAACTTGCTTTCCATTCTTCTTGAAGTTCCCTCTCTTTCCCTTACCCTTTTTTCTTGAAACTAGTGGTCTTGTTAACCATCAACACTTGATGCTCTTTCTTGATTTCTACCATTGCCGATTTCAGCATCGCGAAGAGCTCGGGAATCATTTTTGTCATCCCTTGCATATTATAGTTCATCACGAAGTTCTAGTAGCTTAGTGATAGTGACTAGAGAACTTTGTCAATCACTATCTTATCTGGAAGATTAACTCCCACTTGATTCAAGTGATTGTAGTACCCACACATACTGAGCACATGCTCACTGGTTGAGCTATTCTCCTCCATCTTGTAGGCAAAGTACTTGTCACAGGTCTCATACTCCCGACACGGGCATGAGTCTGAAATACCAATTTCAGCTCTTGGAACATCCATATGCTCCATGGCATTCAAAAAAATTTTGAAGCCGATTCTAAGCTATAAAGCATGGCGCACTAAACTATCAAGTAGTCATCATATCGAGCTTGCAAAACATTCGTAATGTCTGCATCTGCTCCTGCAACAGGTCTCTCACCTAGCGGTGCATCAAGGACATAATTCTTTTGTGCAGCAATGAGGATAATCCTCAGATCACGGACCCACTCCGCATCATTTCTACTATCATCTTTCAACTTAGTTTTATCTAGGAACATATCAAAAATAAAACGGGGGAGCTATACGCGAGCTATTGATCTACAACATGGATATGCAAATACTATCAGGACTAAGTTCATGATAAATTAAGTTCAATTAATAAAATTACTTAAGAACTCCCACTTAGATAGACACCCCTTAAGTCATATAAATGATACATGATCCAAATCAACTAAACCATGTCCGATCATCACGTGAGATGGAGTAGTCATCAATGGTGAACATCTCTATGTTGATCATATCTACTATATGATTCACGTTTGACCTTTTGATCTCCAGTGTTCTGAGGCCATGCCTGTACATGCTAGGCTCGTCAAGTTTAACCCGAGTATTCCGCATGTGCAAAACTGTCTTGCACCCGTTGTATGTGAACGTAGAGTCTATCACACCTTATCATCACGTGGTGTCTTGAAATGACGAACTATAGCAACGGTGCATTTTCAGGGAGAACACTTTTATCTTGAAATTAAGTGAAGGGTTCATCTTATAAGGCTACCATCGTTCTAAGCAAAATAAGATGCATAAAAGATAAACATCACATGCAATCAAAATATGTGACATGATATGGCCGCCATCATCTTGTGCTTTTGATTTCCATCTCCAAAGCAACGTCATGATCTCCATCGTCACCGGCTTGACACCTTGATCTCCATCGTAGCGTCATTGCATCGAGGTCGTCATGCCAACTATTGCTTCTACAACTATAGCTAACGCATAATGATAAAGTAAAGCAATTACATGGCGCTTGCACTTCATACAATAAAGAGACAACCCTAAGGCTCCCGTCGGTTGTCGATCTTTCAAAACATGATCATCTCATACATCAACATATATCACATCATATCTTGACCATATCACATCACAACAAACCCTACAAAAACAAGTTAGACGTCCTCTACTTTGTTGTTGCAAGTTTTACGTGGCTGCTACGGGCTTCTAGCAAGAACCGTTCTTACCTACGCATAAAACCAAAACAGTGATTCATCAATTTTGTTGTTTTAACCTTCTTTAAGGACCCACCACAGTCAAATTCGATTCAACTAAAGTAGGAGAAACAGACACCCGCCTGCCACCTTTATGCAAAACTAGTTGCATGTCTGTCGGTGGAACCGGTCTCATGTGCGTGGACATGTAAGGTTGGTCCAGGCCGCTTCATCCCACAATACCACCGAATCAAAATAAGACGTTGGTGTTAAGTAGTATGACTATCACCACCCACAACTCTTTGTGTTCTACTCATGCATATCATCTACGCATAGACCTAGCTCGGATGCCACTGTTGGGAAATGTTACATGGGAAACAAAAAAAATTATACGCACACGCAATGATCTATCCATGGAGATGCATAACAACGAGGGGGGAGTATTTCTACATACCCTCGTAGACCGTAAGCGAAAGCGTTTAACAACGCGGTTGATGTAGTCGAACTTCTTCGCGCTCCAACCGATCAAGTACCGAATGTACAACACCTCCACGTTCTGCACACGTTCAGCTCGGTGACGTCTGCCACCTTCTTGATCCAGCAAGACGATGAGGTAGTAGATGAGTTCCGGCAGCACGACGGCATTGTGACAGTGATGGTGAAGTGATCTCCGTAGGTCTTCGCCTAAGCACAATGAAAATATGACCGGGGGTGCAAACCGGTGGAGGGGCGCGCCGCACACGGCTAGGCAATTGTCTATTGTGTGCTAGGCGCCCCCTCCCACATATATATAGGTGGGAGGGAGGGAGGAGTGGTCAAAGGAGGTGCCCAAGTAGGAGGAATCCTACTTGGGGTCCCTCCCAAGCAGTGCCCCTTTCCTTATTTGGAGTGCGAGGAAAGGCAGGGGAGGGTGCCCCCCCCCTTTCCTTTCTCCCATGAGAGGGAAAGGCAGGAGGGGATAGCTGATACATCTCCAATGTATCTATAATTTTTGATTGTTCCATGCTGTTATATTACCAATCTTGGATGTTTCATAATCATTTTATAGTCATTTTATATCATTTTTTGGTACTAACCTATTGACATAGTGCCAAGTGCCAGTTGTTGTTTTTAGCATGTTTTTTACATCGCAGATAATCAATACCAAACGGAAGCCAAACGAAGCAAAACATTTTGTGATTTTTTTACCAAAAGACAACCAATGGGCCGAAGGAGCACTTGGGGGCTGCTCCGAGGGGAGCACAACCCACCAGGGCACGCCTGGAGGCCCAGGTGCGCCCTGGTGGGTTGTGCCCACCTCGGGTGCCCCCTGGACCGCCTCTTTAAACTATAAATACCCCAATATTCAGAAACCCTAGGGGAGTCGACGAGAATCAATTACAGTCGCCGCATAGTCCAGAACCACCAGATCCAATCTAGACACCATCACGGAAGGGGTTCACCACTTCCGTCAGTGCCTCTCCGATGATGCGTGAGTAGTTCTTTGTAGACCTTCAGGTTCGTAGTTAGTAGCTAGATGGATTCCTCTCTCTCGTTTGATTCTCAATACAATGGTCTCTTGGAGACCCATATGATGTAACTCTTTTGCGGTGTGTTTGTTGGGATCCGATGAACTTTGAGTTTATGATCAGATCTATCTATTTTTATCCATGAAAGTTATTTGAGTTTCGTTGATCTCTTATATACATGATTGCTTATAGCCTCGTATTTCTTCTCCGATATTTGGGTTTTGTTTGGCCAACTTGATCTATTTATCTTGCAATGGGAAGAGGTGCTTTGTAGTGGGTTCGATCTTACGGTGCTTGATCCCAGTGAAAAAAGGGGAACCGACAGGTATGTATCATTGCTACTAAGGATAAAATGATGGGGTCTATTTCTACATAAATAGATCTTGTCTGCATCATGTTATATTTCTTATTGCATTACTCCGTTTCTCCATGAACTTAATACACTAGATGCATGCTGGATAGCGGTCGATGTGTGGAGTAATAGTAGTAGATGCAGGCAGGAGTCAGTCTACTAATCTTGGACGTGATGCCTATGTAATGATCATTGCCTGGCTATCGTCGTGAGTATTTGAAGTTCTATCAATTGCCCGACAGTAATTTTTTCACACGCCGTTTGCTATTTTTCTCGAGAGAAGACACTAGTGAAACCTACGGCCCCCGGGTCTCTTCTTCATATTATTTGCCTTTGCGGGCTATTTTCCTTTGTCTTTATTTTCAGATCTACTAAACCCCAAAAATACAAAAATACCTTGCTGCAATTTAATCTTACTTATTTTATTTAGCGTTCGATCTATCAATCTACTACAATTTATTCACGTCTGATTTGCCTATCTTGGGCACCGTACCCGAAAGGGATTGACAACCCCTTTTACACGTCGGGTTGCGACCATTTGTTATTTGTGTTGCTTGGTTCTCCTACTAGTTCGATAACCTTGGTTTGATTACTGAGGGAAATACCTACCATCGCTGTGCTGCATCATCCCTTCCTCTTTGGGGAAATACCGACGTAGCTTCAAGCCGCTATCAAAAGGAATTTCTGGTGCCGTTGCCACGGAGGATCATCTACATATACCACATTCCTAATCACAAATCTCATCTCTTCGCAATTTACATTATTTGCCATTTGCCTCTCGTTTTCCTCTCCCCCACTGCACAAATATTTGCCATTTTATTCGCCCTCTTTTTCGTTCGTCGTTTTCTTGCCGAATCTATCTGTGTTCTTGCTTTCTGGTCTTTATGGCTAGCGGGTCTACCCCTCCTTTGTCACCAGATTTTGAAGTTCTTTACTTCAAGCAAAGACATGGAGAAAATTTGAAAGATGCTTGGTATAGTCTTATGGAATCTTATCGTATTTACAATTTAAAGGGGGACACTAAGATCTTGTTTCGTAATTTTTACATGGGATTGGCATTGCATCATAGACAACTCTTAGATTTTGCCGCCAAAGGGAATTTCAATGAGCTTGATGCTAATGCTGCATAGGAAATCTTAGAAGGAACTTTGGGAGTTCCACCTCCAAAGAAGGGGTTTTATTTCACCCCAGAGGGAGTTCAAATGTTGGACAAACTCGGTGATTTGCACAAACAAATGGTTGAATTGCAAAAATATAACGAACCCCTCAAACATCTTAATGGTAGTATCAATCGCATGAACACTTAGATTACTCTTTGCAACAAGCGGTTGGATATTTGGATCTAAAGATGGTTTCTTTTCCTAAGAATTTAGGGAAGCATAAAGAGCCTCGCGGGTTTGAGAAAACCCTTAACAAAGTAACCAAAACTATGAATGACAAAACTTAGATCCTTGCTTTATGCCTAGCTAAGGGCGTAAAACTATAGCGCTCGTTGGGAGGCAACCCAATGAATAAAATTTATTTTTGCTTTTTTCTTTCTATTCTTGAGTGTTATCACAATTATGCTACTGTTATGATTGGGTTTTTAGTGATTTAGTTAGTGTTTGTGCCAAGTAAAGCCTTTAGGATCTTCTTAGGTGATAGTTGTTTGATCTTGCTGAAAAACAAAAACTTTTGCGCTCACGAAAATAATTTTCAATTTTAACAACAGAGCGATAAAATACCCATTCCTTTTGCAATAGATTAATATACAAATTTCCTAGGACTTCCTAACATTTCAGAGTTTTTGGAGTTACAGAAGTATTTGAAATATCCTAATTGCTACAGACTGTTCTATTTTTGATAGATTATGTTTTCTCTGCGTTGTGTGTTTGTTTCAATGATTCTATGGTTTTTGTTTGATAAGTTTTGGCCATATAAAAGTTGGGATACAGTAGATATAATGCAAGAACAAAATATGAATTGGTTTGCTACATCACTTATAGTAGTGATTTGTTTTCTTATACTAACAGATCTCACGAAGGCTTTTGTTGAGTTTTATGTGATTGAAGTTTTCAAGTTTTGGATTATCTTACGATGGATGAAGGAATAAGGAGTAAGAAGAGCCTAAGCTTGGGGATGCCCCGGCATTCCAAGATATTATCCAAAAGAGAGCAAGCAACTAAGCTTGGGGATGCCCCTAGTGGCATCCCCTCTTTCTTCTAACGACCATCGGTATTTTACTCGAAGCTATATTTTTATTCGTCACATACTATGTGTTTTGCTTGGAGCGTCTTGTATGATATGAGTCTTTGCTTTTTTTATTTTGTGTTTTTAGTCATTGGAACATCCCGATTCTCGAAATGTTTAAGAAAAAAAAAAGATTTCCAAAAATCAGGGCAAGAAAATTTCATTTATTTTATTTGTTAACAAAGCTTAAATTGGACTTTTATAATTTGGAGGATTTAATTTGACCTAATGCGAACTTAAATTAAATTTGAGCTTTTTTCTTTTCTTCTAGTTGGGTTTTATCTTTTGTCTTCAACACATTTAAACATGTGAGTTTGCATTTTTGTCGATTTCTTGGATTGTTTGATATTTGTTTCAGCTTATATTAGTTCTCTATATTTTCCAAAAAGAGAAGTCAATTCTTTTTCATCTATTAAACTCTAGGCCAAATTTCATAAGCCCATTCTACAACATCTTTATTTTTTCTATTCCATCTTCTCTCGAACAAGAATGGGCCAAAGGCTAACTTTTATTATTTTTTCTTCATGTCCCACTTGGGCCTTGCTGAAGTGGGCCAACACCCAGCTCTCCTAGCGAGCACCTCCTCTGCTTCTTGTACATTCACTTCCGCCCTTCCTTTAATTCCTCCTCCCTGCCTATTTCTCTTCACTTCCTTTCTCTCCCAACCAGTGCCTCTTCTCCTTCCTCTTCCTTCTTTATGCCCCCTCCACACACACACATAAGAAACATACGGAAGAGAAACAGCCCTCCCTCTTTCCCATAAATCCCGTCAGTTTCCAAAACTGCAGCCCCTCCTTATTGTGCGCCTCCACCTCATCTTCCACCCCCCGCAAAAACGCATGCCTCTCCCTTCCTTGTTCTCTCTAGAACACTCTTCAAAGAAACGGTGCTCCATGGACACCGATGTTCGACCCTGATGAAGGAGGCCATCCCCATCCAAATCCTTGCCCCAGATGATACTCCTCCATGCCACAGCTCCATTCAGAGAAGAAGGAATGTGTTCCGTCGATCGCACGCGAAGAACTTCACATGTCTGTCTACACTGTTCATCCAGTTCATCACACCATTCCGTCAAATTTGGTGAGCTTCTATCAAATTCCTTTTGCACACGTACTTTTCATCACCTAGTGTATCCCTTAGACATCATGATTCAACCTATATATGTCGCTGGCCACGTATGTCCAAAACTGAATTTGATTTGATGGCATCAGCTTGTCTTTTTATTTTCTGTCCATTGAATGATCTTGTAGTCAACATATGAAATGTATAAGATATGAAATGTATCTTGTGGCTGTAGAAACTCAGTGGCGGAGTTAGATTGTTGGTTCTATCTTGTGAATGATAGAATAGATATAATCATACTCGTTTTTTAGAATTCAACGGTATTTTGAGTATGGTTAACTTCTATGCTAGTATGTTATTTTCATGTGTTCTTGATATTCTTATGAGTGTATGCTAGATATCTCTTAATTTGTGTGTCATGTTATTTATTAGATTTATTTTACTCTTGTTAAAATTGTTTTGGCTCGATAATTTGTGTGACCACATATAATTATTTTTATGCATGTGCATTGTTTTTTTAGAAGTCATTCTCATGTTTAGTGTTTTGTTAGATTTTGTTTGAGTTACTAAATATAGTTTTATGTGTTGTCTCGTGTTGGTATTGTTTTATGTGTCATGGTGTCCTTTCTTATGCATGTGTACAATATTTGGTGAACGTTCGCCGTGTTTATAATTTTGTAAGATTATTATAAGCTTTGCTTTGTTTATCAAATCATGAAATACTTCATATCTTGATTATTTAATTTTGATTAGCATGGTGATATCTTAGATATGGTTTACATATTTATTTCCATCCATGTCGCATGTTCGTTTTATCGGTTTGAAATCATGGCATGCCTCTGATAGTTATTAGGCATCATTTGTAGGTGTTCTACATAGTTTTCTTTATGCTAGATGTCAAATAAACTGCCTTGTTGTTTGGAGATGAGTGCATTATAGTTTGTTGCGTAGAATATAATTCCCAAGTTGTTCCTCTTCTTTCTAGATGTTGTTATCCATGATTTCATGGTTGGATGCTTTATGTCATTCATATTTGTATTGCTATATAGAATCATTCTGATGGAATAACTAGTTTATTGCATATTGATAATTATCATGTGTGTTTATTTATATTAGTTTATTACCATGTTGTGTTAACAATTGTTTATAGTAGAATGCATGTTTGGTTGTATGCGTACCATGTACTATATCATTTCTAGTTTGTATTGTATGACTACACATTTGGTTAGCCTTGATTTATATTATACTAGTTTGTTGATCTTGTGCATTGTTTTATTAAGCAACTCCTTGCTTTATCAATACTATGCCATGTTGTTGGGATTGTATAAATAGATTGCATAACATGTGTGTAACAACCCGTGTGTTCTATGATGCCTAGGTTGTCCAGTTATGTATTAGCAAGTCTAGTTTATACTAGGTAGAAATACATGCCTTCATGTTATTGCTAGTATAACACATCGTTTGATGTGATTGATGCCATGACCTAGATGTGTACTTGCTTAGTATACTTTTCCTTTTTGCTTATAAGTCAGAACTAACATGATAGTGTTGTGTGCTAATGCCATTCTTGATAGTCATGTTAGTTGATATTAACTAAGTTATCTCATTGTTATGAGTTGTACTCTATTGGTAGCATATTTTGGGATCTTGTTGGGGCTATAGCTACCAGGTATGACCTGCCCAGGAGGGGCCGGGTCAGCCCTAATGGCGGGTCACAAAGGAAGCCCAATAGAGATTCAAGGCGATAGTTTATTAAGGCTTACAGAAGGCCTAAGCCCAGAGGCGGCTTAAGGCCCAATATTGTAAACCGCCATATGTAAGGAAAGACTTGTATGGAAAGGCATATAAAAGAAGTCACCGAGCCGGACACGCTTTATGAGCCGACTGGGACTTCGTAGGCCGCCAGGCGTCAACCCATGTTTATAAGGGGATGACCCGGTGGCGGCTTAGGGCAAGAAACAAGAGATCGATAACCAAGCCGGTGGATTAGCCTCTTGGTGATCGAAACCCCAGCAATTCGAACATAACTAGACGTAGGCTTTTACCTTCATCGTAAGGGGCCGAACTAGTATAAACCTCTCGTGTCCCTTGTCTCGATTAACCCCTTTAAGCTTCCTGGTTGCGATGGCCCTACGACTAAGTCCTTTTGCTAGGACGTCTGCCATGACAATTCCACGACAGTTGGCGCCCACCTTGGGGCCAGCGCATGGTGGATTTGAGTTCTTGAAGGGCAACTTCGAAGGGCTCAAGGGATATGTTGTGGGCCGGATGACCAAGAGTCGTCACGACAAGCTCTACATCGACGACGAAGGCTGGGGCCCCGAGGCCGGCTCAACTATGTATTGCTACCGGGTCCCCTTCAGCGGAATTCATGTCTTCATTGGCCGAATCGGCGAATCGGGCCCTCAGCCGGACGTCTGCACCAACATCATTGAGACGGCTCAGCGCGCGAGACCAGCACGGACCCGACCCACCGTAACGCGTGCCTTTGTGGGTTGCATCCATGGAGGTGAATACTCGGACGAGTCAGTGGATGGCGGTGAGATGGCCATTTGTTCTGATGCTACGTCATCAACAGGCGAGACGGATTCTTTGTATCAGCTGTAGGATGGCATGCTTGGGGGTTGTTCCGATGGCAGCAGTATTCCGGACACCTCTGAGCCGCTGAATCGAGCCGGAGTCTTCATGGCAGGCACTCAGCCCGGGCAGAACTCCATGGCTGCAGCAGAAACAACCACCGGGTCAGCAGCGGCCGGGTTAGGAGACCCCGCGCGCCCCTCGACTCAGATACTAATGGATCTCACGGATAAGCTGATGGCTCTATTGACTGCCGTGGTGGATCCGGTGGATAAGGTTCAGCATGACGTGGAGGTGGTACGGGTACGCGAAGAGATGGTACAGGCCAAGGAAAATTTAGCAGCAGAAGAGGTCAGGATGGCCGCGGAGCGGGCGGCTTTGGACGCTCGGGCTCAGCAGCTTCAAGCAGAGACTTTCCGGCTCTCGGTGGATCTGAACACGTCAAACGAGGTCATGAGGAGAAGGCATCAGAAAACTCAGTCATGTCTACCTTTGACGCTCGATCCTAGGAAACTTTTCCATACACCCGGGGCAGGTCCAAGTAACCCGCCGGAGGCAAATCGGATCACGACACCCGGAGCACTGGTTCAGCCGCGGGCCATGGACCCACCTCGCATGTATACCGCTCCGCTCATTATGTGCCAACACCACTGGGTCACTTCTCCAATCCTTTGGAAAACCTCATCGTTGCGCCGGCTCGTTTGGCGGCTCTCCCGATGGAAGGTGACTCTTCGACAGCAATCGAAACACGAAGGGTGAGAGAACTTCTTCAGACGGCTCTGGCGCAGCAGATGCGTACTCTTACAGTCGAGACAGAATCCATTCAACCCCTCACCCGAGCCGGAGCCCGAGCTATAGCAGGCATATGGACTCAGCTGATATGTCAAGTAACGCCCAACGCCGCAATCAACCGCGCAGGCATGAGCCGGTACAGGCTGGAGCCCTTAATTTAGCAGATCAGGAGAGGCTCCGACAAGAGGCTGAGCGGGCGGTTCAACTGGCAGCTGAGCAGGCGGCTCATCAAACTTTTCTGGCTTATCCAGCAACCTCTGTTGAGGTAGGAGTAGCCACAAGAACAGGAGGTGTCCCTTTCCTGGTGCCGGCCATACGTAATTAGCGCTTGCCAAAAGACTTCAAGGGGCCTCGCAAGGTGCCTAACTACACGGCCGATTTGCAGCCTGGGGCCTGGTTTGAGAGTTCTGAGATGGCGATGGAGCTGTTGGAGGTCAGCGATGCAGCAATGGCTAAGTATTTCACTATGATGTTGGATGGAACGGCTCACACTTGGTTGAAGGGATTACCCCCTAATTCCATCGGCTCATGGACGGAATTAAAAGTCTGGTTCATTCAGAACTTCAAGGACACATGCAAACAACCTATGTCAATCGTGGACCTGACTAATTGTAAGCAAGAGGAAGGTGAATCCACAACCCATTGGGTGCGCCGGGTCAAGCAGATAATACATTCATTTGATAAGATGGATGCCGGCTCGACAGTCTTAATGTTGGAGAAAAAATGCCGTTTTGAACCTCTGAAGTAGAAGATGGGGCGGATCAAGCGAGACTGCAATGACGTGGGCCAGTTGATGGCGGCTCTAGTCAAGTATGCTGATTCTGATAGTACCAAGGACCCCGTGTCTGATGAAGAAAAAACAAGGAAGGGAAAGAAGAACGGCAACGGCAAGGGTCACCAGCATAACTCGGCAAATCAAGGAGGTAATAAACGTAAGACTGACGAATTTGTGGCTAACACCAATGCACAGGGCAACAATCAACGGCTCAAGGGTAGGCAACCCACTCGGTCGGGCGGGTCAGGTCCCACCCTCGAGCAACTATTGAATGAACCTTGTCCAAGACACGGCACCCGGGAGAAGCCAGTCACCCATCTGTGGAAGGACTGTACAATCATGAAGGCGTTTAAAAATTCAAATGCATTTGATGGAAGTCATGGGCCTGGCGGCAGTTCAGGTCGAGGCGGCTTTCATGGTTAGGGCCATACGGGTAACCAGGGAGGTTATAATCCACAACCCGGCCAAGGTAATCTGTAGCAAGAGTCCGGATATCAGAGCAACCCAAAATAGTTGAATAGTGGGCAATACCATGTATTTACCACCAGTTTATGCAAGAGGGACCAGAAGCTTCATAAGAGCGTTGTCAATGCCATTGAGCCGGCGCTCCACGTTATTTAAGGTGGTCAGAACAGCCTATTGTGTGGAGCAGAGAAGATCATCCTCCCCGAGTTGATAATACGGGTCACTTGGCCTTGGTAGTAGCGCCTCAGGTTGGTGGATATAAATTCACTAAAGTGCTCATGGATGGAGGCAGTAGCATCAACATCCTCTACTATGAGACGTTCCGTCGGATGGGGTTGACTGATAAGAGTCTTAAGCAATCCAACACTGTTTTTCACGGTGTTGTACCTGGCAAATCGGCATACCCAGTTGGTAAGATTGAACTGGAAGTAGCCTTTGGGGATGAACATGATTCCAGAGCGGAGAAGTTAACTTTTGAGGTGGTTAAGATCAAAAGCCCATATCATTCTCTGTTTGGACGGCCGGCTTACGCCAAGTTCATGGCTCGGCCGTGTTATGTGTATCTGTAGCTCAAGATGCTGGGTTATAAGGGCACCATTACAGTACATGGAAGCCGGAAAATAGCCCTGGAGTGTGAAGAAGGAGATGTTGCATATGTTGAGTCTGTTTGTGCAACAGAGGAGTTAAAGTTTTATAAAGATAATGTTGACCCGGCAGACATGGCATCTTTAAACAAGCCAACAACGGAGCATGAACCGCTGTTGAAATTCAAGTCAGCTGATGACACCAAGACGGTTGATTTTGTGCCCGGCGACTCATCCAAGCAGTTCATCATCAGTGCCAATTTGGATCCAAAATAGGAAAACGCGCTCGTCGAGTTCATCCATGAGAACTGGGACATCTTTGCATGGAAACCTTCTGACATGTTGGGTGTCCCGAGAGAACTCGCTGAGCACACTCTTAATATTGATCCGAAGTTTAAGCTGGTCAGGAAGTTTCTCCGACGGTTCAACGAGGAAAGGCGCAAGGCCATTGGAGAAGAGGTGGCCCAGCTCTTGGCGGTCGGGTTCATTGTGGAAGTTTTTCACCCAGAGTGGTTGGCTAACCCGGTGCTCGTACTAAAAAGAACGGCACCTGGCGTATGTGTGGATTACACCGATTTAAACAAAGCTTGTCCAGCTGACCCTTTTGCTCTCCCTCGTACTGATCAAATAATTGATGCTACGGCAGGTTGTGAGCGTTTGAGTTTTCTGGATGCGTATTCATGTTATCGTCAGATCAAGATGGCAGTCAAGGACCAGGAAAAGACAGCCTTCATCACTCCGTTTGGAGCCTTCTGCTATGTGTCTATGCCTTTTGGGCTTAAGAGTGCCCAGGCGACTTATCAACGGTGTATGCAGAATTGCCTTCACAATCAGATTGGGTGCAATTTTCACGCTTATGTGGATGATATGGTGGTGAAGTCCAGAAAAGAGGAAACCTTAGTAACAGATCTGAAGGAGACCATTGATAACCTCCGGGTCTACAAGATGATGCTTAAGCCGGCTAAGTGTGTTTTTGGAGTCCCCGCTGGCAAACTCTTGGGTTTTTTGGTATCTAACAGAGGTATTGAAGCTAACCCGGAGAAAATTAAGGCAATCACCTCCCTGGCCAAACCGGTGTGCATCAATGACGTTCAACGGCTGGTGGGTTCATCGCTGCTTTGAGCCGGTTCATAAGCCGGTTAGGGGAGAAGGTGATGCCTTTGTATCAGATGATGAAAAAGACGGATGATTTCATTTGGAGCGATGCTGCAAACTCTGCTTTTGAGGATCTGAAGAAATAGCTTGCTAAGCCGCCGGTTCTTGGTGCTCCAGTTGAGAAAGAGCCGCTATTGTTATACGTAGCCGCTAACTCACGAGCTGTTAGTGTGGCAATTGTGGTGGAGCGCAAGGAGGCTGGCAAGGAACATCCGGTTCAACGGCCGGTTTACTACGTTAGTGAGGTGCTGGTTGAATCTAAACAAAGATATCCACATTGGTAGAAGCTCGTGTATGGGGTGTTCATGGCAAGCCGGAAGCTCAAACATTACTTTCAGGGTCACCCAGTCACTTTGGTTAGCTCTGCTCCTTTGGGAGACATCATCCAAAATAGAGAAGCTACGGGACGAGTCGCCAAGTGGGCCATTGAACTTGGGTCTCATGGGTTGAAGTATGTGCCATGTACTGCGATCAAATCTCAAGCGCTAGTTGACTTTATTAATGACAGAGATGCAGATGCCAGAAGAGAAACCAGACAATACGTATTGGACGATTCACTTTGATGGGTCCAGACAATTGGAAGGCTCGGGGGTTGGAGTTGTTTTAACTTCCCCTCGAGGTGACAAGTTTTGTTATGTGTTGCGACTGATGTTTCCTTGTACTAACAACGCAGCAGAGTATGAAGCCTTGCTCCATGGTCATCAAGTGGCCAAAGAGATGAGCCTGAACTGGGTCCGGTGTCTTGGCGATTCAGATTTGGTGGCTCAACAGGTGTCGGGCAAGTGGGATTCCAAGGACCCTCTCATGGCGGTGTATCGCCGTAAAGTCGATGTTGTTGTAGGACATTTTCAAGGTTATCAGGTGGAACACATTGACCGTAGGAAGAACGAAGCGGCAGATGCTCTAAGACGGTTGGGTTCTCAGCGTAAGCCGGTGCCACCTAACACCTTTTTGGATGTGTTGCATAACCCTTCTGCTAAGTTACCTACAGAGGAAGATTTAGTCGTTCCTGACCTGGAGGCACAACTGGTGGCGGCTCTTCACGTCATCCCATATTGGACAGTACCGTTCTTGGCCTACATGACCCGGGGTGAGTTGCTAGAGGATGAGACCCTGGCCCGACAGATAACCCGGTGGTCCAAATCAATGACGATTTCTGACGGAGAGTTATACCATCGCAGCGTCTCTGGAGCGTTTTAGCGGTGTGTTTCTCCTGAAGAAGGCCAAGAAATACTTCGTGAGATCCATGAAGGGGATTGTGGTCATCATGCCGGGTCAAAGTCTCTTGTGGCCAAAGCTTTTCGTCATGGTTTTTACTGGTTGACGGCTCACGCTGATGCAGAGGATCTCGTCAGTAGGTGTGATGGATGTCAAAAATTTGCACGGCGAGCACATGTGCTGGCTCAAGAGTTGCCGATGATTCCAATTACCTGGCCGTTTGCGGTGTGGGTGCTTGACATGGTTGGACCTTTCAAAAGGTCTAAGGATAAAAAGAGACATCTTTTAGTAGCAGTTGACAAATTCACAAAGTGGGTTGAGGCGGAGCCAGTGAGTAAGTGTGATGCAGCCACAGCGGTTCAGTTCATGAAAAAGGTGATCTTTCGCTTTGGTTTTCCACACAACATTATCACTGACGATGGCACTAATTTATCCCAAGGGGCTATGGAGGAGTTCTGTCAACGTGAGCATATCCGGCTTGATGTATCTTCTGTAGCTCACCCTCAATCTAATGGGCAGGCTGAGAGAGCAAATCAGGAAATCTTAAAAGGTCTCAAGCCCCGGCTCATGGTGCCCTTACAACGGACACCGGGTTGCTGGGTAGAGGAGTTACCCTCGGTATTGCAGAGTATTAACACCACCCCTAACAGATATACGGGTTATACACCCTTCTTCATGGTTTATGGAGCGGAAGCAGTGCTGCCTAGTGACATCCGTCATGACTCGCCTCGTGTGGCGGCTTATGTTGAAGCTAATAACGAACAAGCCAGATAGGATGCGCTTGACTTGTTAGATGAGGATTCCTGTTCAAACATAGGTCGTATTCAAACCAAAGAGAACATAGCCGTCGGTACCCTCTTGATCGGCGCAACGCCAAAGCCACTGGGGGCTATATGATCGTATTCGAATCTTAGCTTAACCCCTTTGGTCCGGTTTACTAATCGTATTCGAATCAGAAACCCCCAACCTTTAGTTACAAGGTTAATTATATTGTTTGCCACCTGTTATTTGTCTTATAGGTCTTTTATTGTCTCAATTTTAAACAATCAGCATGGTCTTTTCGCCGGCTTGACTATTTGACAATAAGCCACCAAGACATGATAATCATCAGGCATTCAGAAGCATTGACTTCTCAAAAGGACTGGATCGTCAACCTCATCACCCGGGTCAAATAAACCGGTGGTCCAGAGGTCAAAGATACAGGTATGACTATTTTTATGAACATTTTCTTTATGTGTTAATCCAAGGTTATTTCAGCCCTGTTTATTTTCACGTCTAGTTCTGTTTGTCTACTATGATAAAAACATTGGTCATCTACCGGGTATTCTGACCCATTCGGTGCTAAACCGCCAAGAAAGTTTTTTCTTTGCTACAGGAACAGAGCTGAAGAATTACAAAGATAACCATGAATGTGACGCATATATTGAGATCAGGAAGCAAAGAGTCACAAACGGCATCTTATGCACGATGGCATATGCAAAATATGCAGTTGTTTCAAGCTAATTCTATTACAAGGCTTTCAAGAGCCCACAAAGATGGTTCTCACTCTTCCCTCACCGGTTCACCTCCTTCTGTCAATTGAAAGCTAGGATTGGACCAGTCAAAGCCGTTCACGGCAATGAACTCTGATTCGTCATCAATCAAGCCAGCCGGATCAACTTCTGGAGCAAACGTGTGTTGACGAACCGGAAGGATAAGGTCTGCCACCTTGTAAGAAAGAGTCGCCATCTTCTTATTCTCCAAATCAAAACCCAGCTGATATTTGTCAATATTGGTTTCATCTCCAAGAATGGTAGCCTGAGGTCGAACTCCCCTCACGCAAGCAATGAAGTCATCTTGCTCGAATAGAGACACGTCTTCCTTTATAGTCGGGTACCCCCTAGCTACATCCACCGGGTCTAGATCTGGCACCCAGGCTTTGGAGCGGCTCAGTGCAGTCAAGGCTCCGGCTCTGGCACAAGATCGTTTGACTTCCTGGAACCTGGCGGGTAAGATTGACACTTTTTCAAGACATCACTGAGCCGGTTGGGTCCTTGATTGGCAGGAGAGATAGCAGCCGGTGCTCGCTGAGCGCCAGTGTATAACTGATCCACTAAGGTATAGACCACCTTCAGTTTAGTCACATTATCTTGGCTCAGATTCTTGCTTCGCGGGCCTGTGTATATTTTTTAAACAAGGGGTCAGCTGGCGGTTTATCTTCCGGGTCAAAAGAAGGTATAAAAGATCAATATATATGGCTTACCAAAGAAGGTGGAAACCATTTGAGACACCCGGTTCTTTAAACCAGTCAGTTCAGTGGTAACCTCCTCAAGAGCCGCTTCAGCTTTTTCAGCGCGTTGGGTCAGCGGTATCTTTTCTTCCGCCCAGGATTTCTTTTTGGCAGTCAAGCTGGTTTTCAATTTTTCTGTCTCACCAAGACTTAATTGAAGTTTAGAGTCAGCAAACTTGATTTCTGCCTCTTGATCTGTCAGCCGGACCTTGGCGTCAGTCAATTGGGAACCCAATTCAGCTAAGGCGTTCTACAAAACATACACAGGTGTGTCAAGGTTTAAACTAAAAAGTTCCAGATTCAAGTCTCAAGTACTTTGCACTGCAAACCCACTTGACACTTGGGGGCTGTCGGTGTCAAAACCGGCGGATCTCGGGTAGGGGGTCCCGAACTGTGCGTCTAAGGCGGATGGTAACAGGAGGTAGGGGACACGATGTTTTTTACCCAGGTTTGGGCCCTCTTGATAGAGGTAAAACCCTACGTCTTGATTGATTGTTCTTGATGATATGAGTATTACAAGAGTAGATCTACCACGAGATCAGAGAGGCTAAACCCTAGAAGCTATCCTATGGTATGATTGTATGTTGTCCTACGGACTAAAACCCTCCGGTTTATAGACACCGGAGGGGGCTAGGGTTACACAAGGTCGGTTACAAAGGAGGAGATATCCATATCCGTATTGCCTACCTTGCCTTCCACGCCAAGTAGAGTCCCATCCGGACACGGGACGAAGTCTTCAATCTTGTATCTTCATAGTCCAACAGTCCGGCCAAAGGATATAGTCCGGCTGTCCGGAGACCCCCTAATCCAGGACTCCCTCGGTAGCCCCTGAACCAGGCTTCAATGACGATGAGTCCGGCGCGCAGTGTTGTCTTCGGCATTGCAAGGCGGGTTCCTCCTCCAAATACACCATGGAAGAGTTTTGAATACAACGACAGTGTCCGGCCCTGCAAAATAAATCCCACATACCACCGTAGAGAGAATATTTCCACAAATCCAATCTGCTGAC
This sequence comes from Triticum urartu, assembly GCF_003073215.2. Classification (NCBI taxonomy): domain Eukaryota; kingdom Viridiplantae; phylum Streptophyta; class Magnoliopsida; order Poales; family Poaceae; genus Triticum; species Triticum urartu. The sequence goes on along the minus strand of NC_053027.1, from coordinate 408,740,411 downwards.
ACGTTTTGACAGCATGACATCATGCCATGTCCCGGTCACTATTCGAACCATTTTTCCCAACCAGCTCCGCACATATCGCGAAGCGGTTTTCTTGACACGTCTTGTCTAAGCAGAGATCGTGTTCCCCCTATCACGGGATTCTCATCAATACGGGCATGGGTAACCCAGCCGCGCCATCAATTGCGGCGCCTGGGGAATAAGAGGTTTTGCCAGGCAAGTGCGGAGACTCATCGCCTCCTCCGCCCTTATAAAGGGACAAAGATTTACTTTCTTTCACCCACGCCTTCTTCTTCTCGCTTACCCATTCCCGCACACTCGAGCTCCAGCACCCAAGCTCGCGTTCTACTTCTCGAACCACTCCAAGCATGTCTGGAGCAGGAGGCAAGTTGATGGTCTCCTCAGTCACAGAGGAGAACGTAAAAAAATTACGGGAAGCCGGATATCTGCCTGCGAATATCGCGCACCGGCTGACGAATGCGGGACAGATCGTCCCAATGCCCGAACCCCATGAGAGGGTAGTTTTCCTTACCCATTTCATTCGCGGACTAGGATTTCCTCTCCACCCGTCTGTCCGCGGGCTCATGTTCTACTACGGGCTGGATTTCCATGATCTGACCCCCAACTTTATCCTCAACATCTTGGCGTTTATCGTCGTGTGCGAGGCCTTCTTCCGCATCAGGCCCCACTTCGGCCTATGGCTAAAAACCTTCAATGTCAAACCGAAGGTGGTGGGAGGCCAGCAAGCAGAATGCGGAGGCGCCATGGTGGGCACGATGCCCAATGTCATCTTGCTCGAGGGTACCTACGTGGATACCGTAAAGGGGTGGCAATCGGGGTGGTTCTACATCACCGAGCCGCGCGACACCAACTGGGTGGCGGCCCCCAAATTCCGATCCGGAATCCCCACGCAGCTCACCTCCTGGAAAGAGAAGGGCCTGTCCTGGGGTTCTTCGACAGAGATAACCGGACTCCAGACCTGTATCTAGAATATGATGAACAAGAAAATTAAACTTGTCAACGTGGTCCAGGTTATGCTCGTCCGCCGGATCCTTCCGTGCCAACGACAGGCATTCAATTCGTGGGAGTTCGACTCGGCCAAGCACCAAATGCTGCGAGAGCTCTATGACACGACATACAAGGACGTCTGGAGGGTGCTGTTCAAGAGCGCCGAGATCCCTCCCCCTCTTACCGAAGACCGCGGACTCAGCGCAAAGCGCCATGCCGGTCCGGTAAGCATTTATATTTCTCGGCGTATTTATTTGCCCAGGTTTAGTTATGTGTAGGATCTAAGCTCCCATGTCACTAACAGGACTGGATAAAGATAGCGGAGCAGCTTGATTGCCCAGCCCCCCTGCCCGAAGATCCGGCAAACGCTCTTCTAACGAAGATGCTGATCCCGGCACCTTACGAGGTGCCGGAAAAGACAGCCAAGAAGAAGGCCACGGGGACCCGAAAGGGTTTCCGGCGCAAGAGGGTTCTGTCGGACTCATCATCCGATGAGTCCGACGCGCACTCCTCCCACGGAAACGAGGAGGAGGAGGAGAAAAGTTCTCCCCGCCCCAGCCGGGGGAGACAAGAAAAGGAAGGCCGACCCATCCGGGGAGGCCGAAGGGTCCAAGAAGGGAAAGACCCTCCCTCCGGACTGTGCCACGACGGTCACCGACAGTGGCGACGAGTGGCTACCCAGGGACAAGCCCCTGGCGAAATCGTAAGTGTCCGTACGCCATATTACTTCGTGGTATGTTTTATTGTACTGCCTTTACTTATGTCGAACCTGATCATGCAGTCCGGCCTGAGCTCGTCTCGACATACCCTCGTTGAGTGGCTCTTTGAGCGCGTCGGATATGAACAGTGGTTTTCCTCCGACGGCTTCCACCCCCCGCCCTACGGACGATGCCAAGGTGGTGTCTCAAAAGGCACCGACCCAAGGGGAGGCGGTCCTGGGGGCGCCTCACGGTGACCTCCTGGACCCTGGGTACCAAGGGAGCGAGGCTCCTACGGGCTTCGAGTTCGGGCCCCAGCCAGACACTGCGCTAGAACCTTCAATGGTTCCGGACTCCGGCAGGAGGTCCCCCATTAAGGGGGGCTAACCATCCGTGACGGTGTCCTCTGTCCAACCAGAGGCACCGGAGAACTTGCTGGAAGCGCTTCACAACACTTCCATCGATGAAGAACACCGCACTATCATGAATGCGGTGGTTAAGAAGGTTCAGTCCGCCAAGAACGGATTGACCGAAGCTTGCGCCAGCCTCCTAATAGGCTTTGAGGTAAGCATTCAAAATATAAAAATATTACCGCATAGATAAATAGCCCCTGATGCTCTGTTCAGCGTTCGCGAAGAAAAGCCGAATAGAGTATCAAATGATAACTCAGGAGTCTAATTAGAGTATGTCTATGTGTATGTGCAGGCTTCCCTGCTGGCCGCTACCGCACGTACTGCGGAGGTCTCTGCGCTGAAGCAGGCCCTGAAGCGGACTGAGGACGAGCTCGGCCTTACCAAGAGGCAGCTCGAAGAGAGCAAAGGTAAGAAATACCCATGTCTATGTAGTTAAAAAGAAGTTCGGGTGTAAAGTAATAGGATCATCATGGATTTGTCAGGGGCCATGACCGAGGTGGCGACCCTGAGGAAGGCGTTATCCGAGGCCGAAGACAAAGCGGCCAAGGAACGCATTGAATGGGAGAAACAAGAAACCCGAGTGGGCGAGGTACAGCAAGAGCTCGAGGCTCTTGCCAAAAAGCACGAGCCCTTAGAGCTGGACTCTAAAACGCGAGAGTCCGAGCTCGCGCAGGCGCTTGAAAGCGTCCGGAGCACCAAGGCCCTCCAAGAGATTGATGAGGCGAAGAAGATAGCAGCGGGTAAGGCATTCAATATGCAAAGCAAGCATGTGAAGGAGAATTTCCTTTTTCTTACCCGAGTTCGAAGCTCTCCAGGAGCGTTTACAGATCTTCCCCGCAGTGTGCTGGATGCCGCGGAATTTTACCGGGCTAAGGAGGGGAGCTCAACAGAGAAGTTGTTCTGGTCTCAGTATACTGGGACCGAACACCCCGTGGCCTTGAGCGACCAGCTGAAGCAGTTGGTCGAACTTCACAAGGCGGCCGAACAGGCCATGAGGGGCCTTATAGTCCGGATGTGGCCTGGCGAGCCTCTGTCCGGCAGCTACTTCGGTCTGGTGCGACGGCTGGTGGAAGCCTGCCCATGGCTTGAGGTCATCAAGCGGTCCGTCTGCATCGAAGGTGCGCGCATGACTTTTACCCGGGCGAAGGTGCATTGGGCGAAGCTGGACGCCGTGAAGCTTGTGAAGGAGGGGCCGCCGGAGGGCAAGGAGCATCGCCGCCCCGAGAATTATTATGAGGGTCTCCTGGAGGAATCCCGCCTAGTGGCAGATGAGTGTGCCAAGGATGTAATTTTTGAATGAACATACTCATGTGATCCAGTAATATGAAACAAGTTCATTTGCGCCATGCGACGCTTTCTTAATTTAAAATATTACCTTCTGTACGGCCGTTTATAAAATCTGAGAGTTGTCCAGTCATCGGCTTCTGCCCCCATGTAACTAGTACCAGGGTGTTCGGGATAAACTTAAACAGTCTTTACCCCAATTTTGGGTCCTCCAAGGGAGGTGTTCAGCACAATGAACCAGGAAATCGGACTATAATGCTTTATCACTCTCACTTAGCCTTAGAAGTCCATGATTTTAAATTTTGGTGAAGCCCCTGGTATTCGGAGGGCCGAATTTGGGGCGCTATACATGCCTAAGACGGACAAGGCCGACTCCTCGCCCGAAGCGGGAAAAGTCTTTAAGGACTTGAGACCTCTCGAATAGCGACCAGTCTCTCGCCTTATCATGACAGTCAGTTTTTGGCTTTCTCTACTGAGGTGCTCGTCCGAAAGAACCGGGACACAATCGCGGTAGTTCTCCCACCGCTACCTTAGCCAATATAGCGGAACATAAGGTACCAAAGCATGGGAGCCGGGCAACCCCACATTTGACCGAAGACATGATTCGGAGCTGATGCATATAATCCTATAAGTTCGGGGTGCCGCACTGTCGAAAGTGTTCGGACTTCTTGCGCTGTATTACGGGGTGAGCGAGAGCCCCTGGCGTACTGACCGTACCCGAGCGTGTAGGTGTGGAATGTCGTAAATGGACATATAAGAGAAAGAGAAAAACTTAAGTAATGCAATAACAGATTAATAATATGCATTGTTATTTGAGTAATATGTCGAGACGTACTGGTACAAGTAGTGTAGTAAGCATAAAGTGGGACAATTAAAAATGTCCTATCCCAAGGAAAGCTACGCATAAATAGTGAAAAAGTAGGTATATCAAGTATTACTAGAGGCCACCTGGCAGTTCCCATGTTCATCTTAGCTTCTCGCTGCCTTGGTTGTTGCTTCTGGAGTGTGTCCGGTAATCGGACTGCCGGAAAGGGCTTCGAGTTACGCCCTGAAAGAGAAAAGGAATGTGAAAGGAGTACAGCCCCTGACGTGGTTTAAGCCACAATGTGGGGCATGTCCTGATTGTGCCCCTGCTTATGTCCATGGTATTTTCAATGCGTGGTTATGTACGCACGGCATGAGTTTCATTGCTGCACTGGGACTGGGACGGGGGCCGAATTGCTAGGCGAGCGTAGATCGCGCCAGGCGATCCTGTTGCAGATTACTCCGGACGCGCTTGAAGGTGTCCAGGGGCTGTAACATCAAAAGAGTGGTCTGTCTAAACAGGTTGCGTTGTGCCTCTGCTGCAAGGGCCGCAGTGTGCTCTTCCGTACAAAGCAAGCGTTCTGTGTTTCCATTTACTGTTATGACCCCATGAGGACCTGGCATCTTGAGCTTGAGGTATGCATAATGTGGCACTGCATTGAATTTTGCAAATGATGTCCGTCCGAGCAGTGCATGATAGTCACTGGGAAACGGGACGATGTCGAAGATTAACTCTTCGCTTCGGAAGTTATCCGGTGATCCGAAGACCACTTCTAGTGTGATTGAGCCTATGCAATGGGCCTCTACACCTGGGATGACACCTTTAAAGGTGGTTTTGCTGGGTTTGATCCTTGAGGGATCGATACCCACTTTTCGCACTGTATCCTGATAAAGCAGGTTCAGGCTGCCGCCGCCATCCATAAGGACTCGAGTTAGATGAAATTCGTCAATGATGGGGTCTAGGACCAGTGTGGAGGATCCGCCATGATGGATGCTAGTGGGGTGGTCCCTGCGATCGAAGGTGATCGGACAAGCAGACCATGGGTTGAACTTCGGGGCGACGGGCTCCTACGCGTAGACGTCGCTTAGTGCACGCTTTCGCTCCCTCTTGGGAATGTGGGTTGCGTATATCATGTTTACTGTCTTTACTTGTGGTGGAAACCCCTTCTGTCCCCCTGGGTTCGGCGGCTGGGGCTCCTCCTCGTCGTTGCTATGCAGCCCCTTGTCCTTGTTTTTGGTATTTAACTTGCCGGCCTGCTTGAACACCCAGCATTCTCTGCTGGTGTGATTAGCTGGCTTTTCTGGGGTGCTGTGGATTTGACACGAGTGATCCAGTATGCGATCCAGACTGGACGGAGCCGGAGTATTTCTTTTGAATGGCTTTTTCCTCTAACCGGATCTAGAGCCTTTGAATCCGGCGTTGACTGCTGTATCTTCGGCGTTGACTATTACGACGCTACCTACCGTTAATGTCTTTGGTATCCAAGGTATCTGGATTCCTTGATGTGTTTGTTGCTGCGAGCCAGCCAGCTGTCCTCGCCCGCGCAAAAGTGGGTCATGAGTGTTGTGAGGGCTACCATAGATTTCGGCTTCTCCTGGCCAAGGTGGCGGGCGATCCACTCGTCGTGGATGTTATGTTTGAATGCCGCTAGGGCTTCTGCATCCGGACAGTCTACGATTTGATTTTTCTTGGTCAGGAACCGTGTCCAGAATTGTCTGGCGATTCCCCTGGCTGTTGGGTTATGTAGCTCAAGTCATCAGCATCCGGTGGCCACACATAAGTGCCCTGGAAGTTGTCAAGAAATGCATCTTCCAAATCCTCCCAACTGCCAACGGAATCTGCCGGCAGGCTATTCAGCCAATGCCGAGCTGGTCCTTTGAGTTTTAGTGGGAGGTACTCGATGGCATGTAGATCGTCACCGCGTGCCATGTGGATGTGAAGGAGGAAATCCTCAATCCATACAGCGGGATCTCTTGTGCCGTCATATGATTCAATATTTACGGGTTTAAAACCCTCCGAGAATTCATGATTCATAAATTCATCAGTGAAGCATAAGGGGTGTGCGGCGCCTCTGTGCCGGGCTATATCCCGATGTAGTTCGTATGAGTCTTGTCTGATGTATTCGTCCCGACCGGATTTACTCTTGGTGTGTCCGATGCGATGATCATCGTCCCGTGTGGGCGCACGTGTTCGTGTCCCGTATATTGACCTTGCGATTTTTGCCTTGCTGTCCAAGATGTCTCGCAGGTCCTCTATGTTGCCCCAGGCCTTAGTATCTTTGACAGAGTGGCGACGGGGTGCGGGCTGAACTTTGGGCTGAAACGCCTCTCTGGCTCGGCCGCGTAGTGGCCGGTCATCCGCATTGTATACTGGTGAATGAAGTTTGAATGCTTCCTCCTCGAGGTGAGATAGCAACCTACGTTTTGGGTAACTCTTGGACGGGCGCTCGAGTTCATGCTCCTTGGCCGCAAGGACTTGGGTCCACCTGTCTGCTAGCAAGTCTTGATCAGCTTGAAGCTGTTTCTGTTTCTTCTTTAGGCTATTTGCCGTGGCCATAAGCCGGCGCTTGAAGCGCTCTTTTTTGACGGGGTCCTCAGGCATGCTAAATTCGTCGTCGCCGAGGCTCGCCTCGTCTTCGGAGATAGGCATGTAATTGTCCTCCTCTAGTTCTCCATCTGCTGCCTGCTCTGGAGGGCTAGCTTGTTCGTCCTCCAGCTCTTCGCCGTGCTGGAGGGGATTGTTGTTGTCTTCGGCGCTATCCGGAGTGTTATTATCTCCTGTGCCGGTATCACTGCTCTTACTGTGGCGGGACTTAGAGCGGCGCCGCTGACGTCGGCGCTTGGGTTGCTTCTTGGATGGGTCATCCTCCGCTTTCTCCTCACCATTGGCTTCTTTGGGGGTGTCCACCATATATATATATATATATATATATATATATATATATATCTATATATATGTATATATATATATCATATGATGAGGTGGCGGTCCAGTGCCCCGAGGGCAGTGGATCCTGTTCGTCTCCGGCTTCGTCGTCCATACCGTCGAAGTCTTCGGAGCCGAAGTCGAGCATGTCGGTTAAGTCGTCGAAAGTGGCTACTAAGTGGGTGGTGGGTGCGCAGCGAATTTCTTCGTCGTCCGCATCCCATTCTAGAGGGATATAGTTCGGCCAAGGTTCTCCTGACAGGGAGAGAGACCTTAATGAATTTAGCACATCTCCAAAAGGTGAGTGTTGAAAGATATCCTCGGAGGTGAACTCCATGATCGGCGCCCAGTCAGACTTGACGGGCACAGATACGAGCGGCTCGGAGTCCGTGGCCGAGGATGAATCCAGTGGTTCGGCAACACGGCTCTCGTAAGGGGTGAAGTCAGCATCCGGCTCTATCACCGCTGAGAGTGCAGCCTCCATGGCGGGGTCCATCCATCTGCTCTCGGATGGCGCGACTTGCTCCGGATTAAAGGCCGGAGTAGCTGCGGATGCGATCTCCCGAACACTGTCCGACGGTAGAGTTACGTCTTGCTCGTCGTGACTGCGCGGCGCGTCCGGCATGGGCTCGAATCCGTCGAAGATCAAGTCTTCGTGGATATCGTCCATGTAGTTCAAGTTTCAAAATCTGACCTGATGGCCAGGGGCGTAGCTCTTAATCTGCTCCAGATGGCCAAGCAAATTGGCCCGCAGTGCAAAGCCGCCGAATATGAAGATCTGTCCGGGGAGGAAAGCCTCACCCTGGACCGCATCGCTAGCGATGATCGAAGGAGCCATCGAGCCTTATGGTGACGACACAGCGGAACTCTCAATGAAAGCACCAATGTCGGTGTCAAAACCGGCGGATCTCGGGTAGGGGGTCCCGAACTGTGCGTCTAAGGCGGATGGTAACAGGAGGCAGGGGACATGATGTTTTACCCAGGTTCGGGCCCTCTTGATAGAGGTAAAACCCTACGTCCTGCTTGATTGTTCTTGATGATATGAGTATTACAAGATTAGATCTACCACGAGATCAGAGAGGCTAAACCCTAGAAGCTAGCCTATGGTATGATTGTATGTTGTCCTCCAGACTAAAACCCTCTGGTTTATATAGACACCAGAGGGGGCTAGGGTTACACAAGGTCGGTTACAAAGGCGGAGATATCCATATCCGTATTGCCTAGCTTTCCTTTCACGCCAAGTAGAGTCCCATCCAGACATGGGACGAAGTCTTCAATCTTGTATCTTCATAGTCCAACAGTCCGGCCAAAGGATATAGTCCGACTGTCCGGAGACCCCCTAATCCAGGACTCCCTCAGGGGCTAATGTATGCCAAAACAATTTCTTATGACTCTAATATATTTCAAGTCCCAAGTACCTTACAAAGTAACAGCACTTGGCACTTGTGGGCTAATGCATGATATTCAAAAAGTCTCTCAAGATTAAGCCGGATTACAATATTTGTTGGGTTCGGCACAAGGCAATTATGAAATTAAAGTACCAGCTCATTTATGATCAAGTGAACCGGCCCTTGGGGACTACAGGTGAAGTTTATTCTACTTTATTGGACTTCAGAAAAATCTAAAGGTAAAGCTTTAGTCTATATCATAAGTCTACAGATCATTCAGGTTTTATCATAATCTAAAGACTTGGGGGCTGGCAGAATATAAGTAAGACGGAAGAGCATACCTCATACTTCAGCTGTAACTGCTTGACCATTTCGATCTCCGAGTCACGTCTGGAGTGCACATGGCTGAGATAGCCAAACAATATGTCATTGGCGTTCAGATGGCTGTAATGAGAAATATCAAAACGCACTTTCTATCTCTCCAGGGCCTCTTGTTTAGCGGTGTGACAATCCAACACGGTGGGATTCCCTGGCTCAACAAAGCGGCTTCCAATGATCAGAACATCCTGGACAGATGATGATGGCGGGTTGGCCGAGCTGGATGGTCCATTAGTAGAAGGGTTAACGATGGTATCGTCAGCTGACGGCTCAGGAGGATCTAATTGGGCATTGGCAGCCGAGTCTTCTGGTACTTCAGTTTGAGGGGGAGAAGGTGGCATGGCCGGTTCAGGTGCAAGGACTGATGGGTCTTCCGCCGGCCTAGTCACCTTGGCCTTCTTGGACTTGGCTTGGCCACTAAGGAAGATGTTATGAAACAGTTAGTATAAAGATGTAGTTTGAAAGACACGGAGGAAAGATGATTTTTTCCTTACCCAGGGGCAGTCTTAAAGGCCGGGAATTGAGTCTGAGACGAGTCGCCAGAAGAGCGAGACACCTCCTGCAAAGATAAAATAAAGTTTGTAATGCAAGGGAGAAGATCCATTAATGGAAAGTAAAAGACGAAGAAATAAAGCTCATGCTGGCGTTTTTGAGGAGTTTGTTGAAGAACGGAAGGCGGTTCATCGTCGTTCCGGGCCTGACGGCAGCTCTCATGTTGCTGCTTTTTCAAAAGAAAATGAGGGTCCAAATAAGCGAAAGGGTGTGAAAACCTTACTTTCCGGGTTACGACTCGAAGTTCCTGTCTTGGCAAATGGGCTGAGTCGGAGGAAATAGTTACCTCTTCTTCCACGGCCTGACTAGCCCCTGTGTCGTCCAGGCAATGATCAGTGTTAATAAGGTTATTAAAAAGCTGACCAAGGGAGTCAAGGGCTACCTCCAACTTAGAAGTATCATTGTCAAGCTTCAACAGATCCTCAGTGGTGGTCTTCTTCTTCTTCTTAGACCTCCGGGTCGTCTTCTTGGCGGTTATGGTGACGGCTCTAGCTTTCTTGGCGGCTTCATGGTCATACTTGGCTTTCCAGAAATCAGATTTGGCCTATAAACAAATAAACAACATGAAAGGTGATGCAGGTATTTAAAATGGCTGAGAAAAGTATAAAGAGAAAGAGATCAGAGGTTCTTTACCTCTGGCGCCGGGTTAAGTTTGCAGAAGGGGTTTAACCCGACTTTACTGCAGTCTTCATATTTTCCGTTCACCAGAAGGGTTGACATTGAAACAATATCTTCTTTAGTTAATTGAACGGAGCTGTGACGAAAAGAGTTGTCTCGGCCTCCCCCATATTCATACATCAATTTGGATCGGCGGCTTAGAGGGATGACCCGCCACGCAACCCAGCAACGGGTCAAGTCAACTCTGGTTAAGCCATTCCCCAACAAAGCATTAATCCTTTTAATGGATGGAATCAGCTTCTTGCGTTCGGTGGTAGTGAGTTTGTCAGGGAGTGCAAACTTGGAGTCGAGAGGCTCTGCGCGATAACCCGACAGTGGCTTCTCATTTGCTGGTGAAGTGTCTTGACAATAGAACCAAGTCTGATTCCAGTCCTTGGGATGACTCGGCAAGACTATTAGGGGGAAGATGGCGGCCTGTCGACGCTGAATTGAGATACCTCCAAGTTCCAAGCAAGGGCCATCGGTGCACTCGTTCTGGCGGTTCAGATAAAAATACTCTCTAAAGAGTTCCACAGTTGGTTCTTCTTAAAGGTACACCTCACAGAGAACTTGGAAGTTGCAGATATTGGATATGGAATTGGGCCCGATATCTTGAGGGTGGAGTTTGAAAAAATGGAGGACGTCTCTGAAGAACTTTGAGTCGGGTGGGGAAAAGCCATGGTTCATGTGGTCAAAAAAGACAATAACTTCGCCATTTTTTGGATTGGGCCGTTCCTCGTCCGGGTCAGGTGCACGGTAAGACATAACATTCTTCCCTGGCCAAAAAACCTATGGCAAAGAATTCCTTCAGATTGTCCTCAGTAACTGTTGAGCGAACCCAGTTGCAGACAGTCGGTGTTTTGGACGGCATGATGTTCAAAATACAAACAGAAAAGTAAGCAACATGCCGGTTCAATTCAATGATAATGGTGAAATTAAGTGATGATGGTACATGGGAGTAATGGCGGCTTAAGTAAGGGCTAATGTCATATAAGGAAAAGTAAGCCGGCGCAATAAGCCGCCATGACTACAGATATTTGAGAAAGCGGATTCGGCTAAGTGTTGAGACAAACAAGTTTCCTAATTACTTGATATTATTCCAGATCAAATGGCAATTCAGAATGGAAAAAAATTCTAGACCTAAAAGTTTAGCGCAGATGAGTTTGTGAGTCCTAATGAGGCCTTTATACTGGGAAAAGGGATCCACTAGTATCAAGAGTAGGCACAAAACAACTATCGCACATGCATATATCTCTTTTTGGATCAAGAAGAGGCTGCAGTGGAAGAACTATGAAGAAACTGCAATGAACTACGAAGAACATGCAGAAACCTAGAAAGCCCTAATGCGGATCTGAGGAGCAAGAAGGGAAACGCTTACAGCCACAGATCTTCTGCGGAGAGTCGTCGCCGTTCTCTGGACTGATTCTGGTCGATGCAGCGGCCAAAGTCGACGGAGGTGAGGTGCTCTCTGACGGCGGCAGAGCTCGAGCGGCAGTGGGGGTTGCGAGAGGAAGAAGACGAAGAAGAGAAGAATGAGAAAGACTGGGGCATTCCTATTTATAAGGGGATAAGCGAACAGGCGGGCGCAAAAATGGAGGAAGACCCGAATAATGATTATCCAACTAAACGGACGCCTCGATTCTTGGAAGGCATTAAAGAATAAAGATCCGTTGAGAGATGACGTCATAATAGTTTTTCGTGTTTTCAAGAAATGACGTCATGGCGGGTTACAAAAATTTCTGCGAAGAAAGGATGATGGATTTTGTTTAAGTATTGAAGATTGACAAAGAACAAAGTTCAGAGTCAACCTGGGGCCTAATGTTGGGGATATAGCTACCAGGTATGACCTGCCCAGGAGGGGCCGGGTCAACCCTAATGGCGGGTCACAAAGGAAGCCCGGTAAAGATTCAAGGCGATAGTTTATTAAGGCTTATAGAAGGCCTAAGCCCAGAGGCGGCTTAAGGCCCAATATTGTAAACCACCGTATGTAAGGAAAGACTTGTAAGGAAAGGCATATAAAAGAAGTCACCGAGCCGGACACGCTTTTATGAGCCGACCGGGACTCCGTAGGCCACCAAGCGTCAACCCATATATATAAGGGGACAACCCGATGGCGGCTTAGGGAAAGAAACAAGAGATCGATAACTAAGCCGATGGATTAGCCTCTTGGTGATCGAAACCCCAGCAATTCTAACATAACTAGATGTAGGATTTTACCTTCATCGTAAGGGGCTGAACTAGTATAAACCTCCCGTGTCCCTTATCCCGATTAACCCCTTTAAGCTTCCTGGTTGCGATGGCCCTACGACTAAGTCCTTTTGCTAGGACATCTGTCGTGACAATTCCACGACAGATCTCGTGTGATGATCACCCATGCTTAGCATCATATTGGGTTTATCTTACTATTGCATTTGTTGTGTGCGTGTCCTTTGTCATATCTATTATATCTAGTTGTTGCATTGTTGTATGTCGATCCATCGTCATGCAAGTGATCTTTCAAGTGTTATGAAGTTCTAAGTGTTATAGTTGCCTAGTTTAGTTCTTCCTTGTAGATGTTTAAGTTCTTTACATCTTGGCCTTAGGAGTGTTTTAATACTTGTTGATATGACTCTTATGCTTAGGAAGAGTCATATGTCATGTCAGTAGAGTTATGCTTTGATGACACACTCAGTGTGTGTATCATGCTTTATTATTGCAAGCATGTGGTGATAATATTGTTGTCGGTGGTCATTAATATTAGTTGTTCTTTATTGTTAAGACCATCTCCCAGTTTAGTATCTTACCAGGGTCACTTATATGTTTGATGCTTGTGTTATTAGTCAAGACATATTTATAACTTATCATTCACATACCTTGTGTAATATGTGTCATGTTGTTTAATTGTGTGGCCATAGTATTGGTTTGATATAATGAAGTTGATCTCATTTTACTTTAGTTTTGCTTTAGGATAGAATCTATATCCAAGTCAATTCATGTGTTGTATGTTGTTTCATTCCTTCAGTACTATGGTTTGTAATGTTGGTTGTTTGTTTTGTGGAACACTTGATTTCGAATTATTATGTAGTTGATGTATATGTTTTTACTGGTATTGACCATTATAGATATTTAGATTCCTTCTAAATATTTATTTGTGGTTAACTTTCACCTTTATCATGCAATGTTGTGATTTGTAGTTAAATACATAAGGCGTTTCCTTTTCATGTGTGTTGATGCCATTGTGTTTGTTATATAGTAGTTTCCTATATAGTTTGTCAAGATGTCTAGTGGGCACTACTAGTGTTTAATTGCATAATTCATATTAGAACGTTAGTCTTGATCGCCAAGTCTTCCTTAGCCGTGTCAACCTAACCAATTTCCTTCGTTGAATCATATCTCTTACCTTCCTATCTTGCTACTTCATTTTGGAATCTCCATCTGGACCAATATCCTATTATCCATCCACTCTTAATTTGTTTTGGATGTTATTTGGATTTACTATTGTTTTGGTATTTATTTGTTTTCCATTTGGTATCGTTACGATGAGTAGGGAGTGACGATGATGTGGGATATGGACAGAACCAAGTTACAGAAGAATGACTCAACAACGAAGGCATGCCTCCTTCTTTGATCATACTTATCCCATGTTTTACAAAATTGCATTGTGTTTTATGGTTACTATATGCATGTTATTTTAATTCTTGTAGCTAGCGTGTTGATTGACACATTACCTTGATCCGCTTGTCACCTATTCACTTGACACCTGAGTAGAATTATAGTATTCTTGTAGAGTAGAAATGCTTAGCCATGCTTATTACCCTATAGGTGCTTTGTTGAATGACCTCTGAGTCATTGACAGTTGAAACTTACCATTGAGCTAGGTCGGTAGGCCCATGTTGACCTCCACTACTCTCTCTACTCTGGGTGAAACTTACCATCTGAATACGGGCGCGGACAACAGCTGAATCAAGGATTGATGGAGCGATTGGCTGTCCTTCATAAGTTGAAGGGGGCAATCAGTCGTTCATGCCACATGAGGCGTAATAAGTCTTGGATTTGAAGATTGTGATAACAGTACAGCCACATGCTATATGGGCAATGGCTTGGTCAAGTAAGCTAGTCAGCCTTAGGTGTCGATGTCGCCGTACCGCAGATGGGATAGCTGCCTTGCGAGGAGTATCCTCGGCACAGATGGGGGGGGGCAGTTTGAGGACATACTCTCAGTTCCGTGCGCCAGAACCGGTGGGCATGTCACATCTTTGGGTGATCTAGTCCAAAGACCTCGTCACAATCTCCCTGCCTGTATACCAAATGGTATACTACGCTAGCGACGGCTAGTGGCAACAAGTCGGGATTGTGTCATGTGGGTAAAGTGTACAACCTCTGCAGAGTGTAAAACTATTCGAATAGCCATATCCACGGTCATGGACAACACATGAATCTTTCTTGACATACGGGACCTATCTTGCTTATTCCCTCTTTGCCCCTATTCTTGGAACCTATGAAGAGTGTGAGTTGATCGAGGATCCTCACTTTGATGAAAGTTATTCTGGAGATAAAACATGTTTTCATATAAAACTACTTTTATCCAACTACTATGCTATTTCAAACAAAATTAGCTTTACGCAAATGAGTCATACAACCTTCCTTTGAAGCCACATGTAGCTATTAGGTCCTTCCCCGAGGGAGGCATGTTGAGTACGTAATGTACTCATGGGAATAATTTTGTTGACAACAGAGTTCCATAAAGACGAAGGTGATGACTACAACAACTATGGCGATTCGTATGAGTGAGGTCACGTGGACTACATCGACTGTCTGTGGCTGAGATGGAGTCGCTATGCATTGTACTTTCCGCTGTTTTTCCGAATGTAATAAGTGTCATGAGACATTTATCTAGGTATGCCTTGCGGAAAGATATATTTAAAATTGTAATACATTCTATGTATTATGCAATGATATCATTTCGCTGTGTTGTCAACAATGATCCTGGGGTTAACAAATATACACAGGAGGGTCTGGAAGTTAATTCCGGGTTCTCACAGAAGTGGTATTAGAGCAGATGTCGACCTAGCCACGTGGCCTTAGTTAGAAATGGAAAGCCTTAGGACTATTTCCATAAGAAAACTATATTGTAAAAGATCATTCTCGTAGTCTTCTTCTTTGCTATTGCTCTTCTTGCCTTATCTTATTCAAATAAGGTTTAAACTCTACTTTCTTACCTTCTTCTTCATAGTTGTGAAACCCTTCCCCTTGCCCATAACGTTTAAAAGTCAGAAGTGTCAGAAGATGCGCCAAGAGTTTCAAGATAACTTCAACCCCTGAAGATCTGAGTAGCAATATTTTGCCAAGAGAAGACACCTCAAGACGTCAAGTGTTCAACAACGGCCGATCATGCTTCAAATGTTAACGTTGAAGATCCGCACCAAGTTATGATGTGACTTTCCTCATAGGGATGGGTTGGTTAGCACCCTTGTAGTGATAGAACTCGTAGCTTGTAGACGCAAAACCTTTCTTGTGTGAGTATTGTCTGCGTATATTTCTTCTGGCTTTTTCCTATGCAGTCATACTAAAACCCTATTTGCAAAAATGAGTTGCTTTTGAGTTTTATTGGATAGCTTCACGATTATCTGGGTGTTATCTTTTGTTTATCTTTCGGGGTACCTCCAACTTCTGTAGGATTATTTACTCGTCTTATGCTCTTTCCCTCTTCTCTATAAACACCGGAGGACAATTTGAGAGGAAAGAAGTTGCAACAGCATGCTTAGAGGTCTATTATCGATGTGAACCCTAGGGGAAACCTCTTTTAAGGGGGTAGTAGATGGTGATTCGGCGAGATTGAATAATTGAAGATCTTCATTCGCAAAGAAGACAAAGATTTGAAGATTTTCAATACATGCACTATAAGTTCAACCTGAAGGAAGAATCAATGTGTCCGGCAGCACCGAAGCTTGACCAAAAGAAGAAGGTCAAGACCGAAGAATGCTCATCCACTCCTAGAGGCTACGTGGTTACCATCGTGAAGATCAAATGATTGTTTCCAAAGCTTGAGCAAGCTAAGGATAGTACAAACAAGAGAAGTATCTACATCCAAGACCTCAAAGTTGTCGATCACGAAGTTTAGAATTGACCATGGATGCATAAGGACCTGTGGAGAAATTGCATCGAAGCTGAAGCTAAACCAAACCCATTCTCTTTAGTCGGCCTGAATCTTGGGGACGAGATTCCTTTTAAGGGGGTAGATCTGTAACATCCCTATTCTTGGAATGTTTAAGAAAAAAAAGTTTTCCAAAAATCAGGGCAAGAAAATTTCATTTGTTTTATTTGTTAACAAAGCTTATATTGGACTTTTATAATTTGGAGGATTTAATTTGACCTAATATGAACTTAAATTAAATTTGAGTTTTGTTCTTTTCTTCTAGTTGGGTTCTATCTTTTGTCTTCAACACATTTAAACATGTGAGTCTGCATTTTCGTGGATTTCTTGGATTGTTTGATATTTGTTTCAGCTTCTATTAGTTCTCTATATTTTCCAAAAAGAGAAGTCATTCTTTTCCATCTGCTAAACTCTAGGCCAAATTTCATAAGCCCATTCTACAACATCTTTATTTTTTTCTATTCCCTGTTCTCTCGAATAGGAATAGGCCAAAGGCTAACTTCTATTTTTTTCCTTCTCTCCCACTTGGGCCTTGCTGAAGTGGGCCAACACCCAGCTGTCCTAGCTAGCACCTCCTCTGCTTCCTGTATGTTCACTTCAACAACTCACCGAAGAGGAAACCTCAACAGCCACCACGCATGTTAACTAATGCCCTTCCTTTAATTCCTCCTCCCTGCCTATTTCTCTTCACTTCCTTTCTCTCCCAACCAGCGCCTCTTCTCCTTCCTCTTCCTTCTTTATGCTACCTCCACACACACACAAAAGAAACATACAGAAAGAGAAATAGCCCTCCCTCTTTCCCATAAATCCCATAAGTTCCCAAAACCGCAGTCCCTCCTTATTGTGCGCCTCCACCTCCTCTTCCACCCCCACAAAAACTCCTGCCTCTCCCTTCCTTGTTCTCTCCAGAACACTCTTCAAAGAAATGGTGCTCCATGGACACTGGTGTTCGACCCCGATGAAGGAGGCCATCCCCATCCAAATCCTTGCGCCAGATGATACTCCTCCATGCCGCAGCTCCATTCAGAGAAGAAGGAATGTATTCCGTCGATCACACGCGAAGAATTTCACATGTCTGTCTAAACTGTTCATCCAGTTCATCACACCATTCCGTCAAATTTGGTGAGGTTCTATCAAATTCCTTTTGCACGCGTACTTGTCATCACCTAGTGTATCCCTTAGACATCATGATTCAACCTATCTATGTCGTTGGCCGCATGTGTCCAAAACCGAATTCGATTTGATGGCATCGACTTGTCTTTTTATTTTCTGTCCATCGAATGATCTTGTGGTCAACATATGAAATGTATCTTGTGGCTGTAGAAACTCAGTGGCGGAGTTAGATTGTTGGTTCTATCTTGTGAATGGTAGAATAGATATAATCATACTTGTTTTTTAGAATTCAACGATCTTTCGAGTATGGTTAACTTCTATGCTAGTATGTTATTTTCATGTGTTCTTGATATTCTTATGAGTGTATGCTAGATATCTCTTAATTTGTGTGTCATGTTATTTGTTAGAATTATTTTACTCTTGTTAAAATTGTTTTGGCTCGATAATTTTTTTGACCACATATAATTATTTTTATGCATGTGCACTATTTTTAGGAATCATTCTCATGTTTAGTGTTTTGTTAGATTTTGTTTGAGTTACTAAATATAGTTATATGTGTTGTCTCATGTTGATATTGTTTTATGTGTCATGGTGTCCTTTCTTATGCATGCGTACAATATTTGGTGAACGTTTGACATGTTTATAATTTTGTAAGATTATTCTAAGCTAAGCTTTGTTTATCGAATCATGAAATACTTCATATCTTGATTATTTAATTTTGTTTAGCATGGTGATATCTTAGATATGGTTTACATATTCATTTCCATCCATGTCGCATGTTCGTTTTATTGGTTTGAAATCATGGCATGCCTCTGATAGTTATTAGGCATCATTTGTAGGTGTTTTGCATAGTTTTCTTTATGCTAGATGTCAAATATATTACATTGTTGTTTGGAAATGAGTGCATTATAGTTTGTTGCTTATAATATAATTCCCAAGTTGTTCCTCTTCTTTCTAGATGTTGTTATCCATGATTTCATGGTTGGATGCTTTATGTCATTCATATTTGTATTGCTATATAGAATCATTCTGATGGAATAACTAGTCTATTGCATATTGATAATTATCATGAGTGTTTATTTATATTAGTTTCTTACCATGCCGTGTTAGCAATTGCTTATAGTAGAATGCATGCTTGGTTGTATGTGTACCATGTACTATATCATTTCTAGTTTGTATTGTATGACTACACATTTGGTTAGCCTTGATTTATGTTATAGTAGTTTGTTGATCTTGTGCATTCTTTTATTGAGCAACTTCTTGCTTTATCAATACTATGCCATGTTGTTGGGATTGTATAAATAGATTGCATAACATGTGTGTAACAACCCGTGTGTTCTATGATGCCTAGGTTGTCCAGTTATGTATTAGAAAGTCTAATTTGTACTAGGTAGAAATACACGTCTTCATGTTATTGCTAGTATAGCACATTGTTTGATGTGATTGATGCCATGACCTAGATGTGTACTTGCTTAGTATGCTTTTCCTTTTTGCTTATAAGTCACAACTAACATGATAGTGTTGTGTGCTAATGCCATTCTTGATAGTCATGTTAGTTGATACTAACTAAGTTATCTCATAGTTATGAGTTGTACTCTATTGGTAGCATATTTTGGGATCTCGTGTGATGATCACCCATGCTTAGCATCATATCGGGTTTATCTTACTACTGCATTTGTTGTGTGCATGTCCTTTGTCATATCTATTATATCTAGTTGTTGCATTGTTGTATGTCTAGCCATCGTCATGCATGTGATCTTTCAAGTCTTATGAAGTTCTAAGTGTTATAGTTGCCTAGTTTAGTTCTTCCTTGTAGATGTTTAACTTTGTTACATCTTGGCCTTAGGAGTGTTTTAATACTTGTTGATATGACTCTTATGCTTAGGACGAGTCATATGTCATGTATGTAGAGTTATGCTTTGATGATACACTCAGTGTGTGTATCGTGCTTTATTATTGCAAGCATGTGGTTATAATATTGTTGTCGGTGTTCATTGGTATTAGTTGTTCTTTATTATTAAGACCATCTCCCAGTTTAGTATCTTGCCAGGGTCACTTATATGTTTTATGCTTGTGTTATTAGTCAAGACATATTTATAACTTATCATTCACATACCTTGTGTAATATGTGTCCTGTTGTTTAATTGTGTGGCCATAGTATTGGTTTGATATAATGAAGTTGATCTCATTTTACTTTAGTTTTGCTTTAGGATAGAATCTATATCCAAGTCAATTCATGTGTTGCATGTTGTTTCATTCCTTAAGTACTATGGTTTGTAATGTTTATTGTTTTTTTATGGAACACTTGCTTTCGAATCATTATGTAGTTGATGTATATGTTTTTACTGCTATTGACCATTATAGATATTTAGATTCCATCTAAATATGTATTTGTGGTTAACTTTCACCTTTATCATGCAATGGTGTGATTGTGTTGTTAAATACATAAGGCGCTTCCTTTTCATGTGGGTTGATGCCATTGTGTTTGTTATATAGTAGTTTCCTATATAGTTTTTCAAGATGTGTAGTGGGCACTACTAGTGTTTAATCGCATAATTCATATTAGAACGTTAGTCTTGATCGCCAAGTCTTCCTTAGCCGTGTCAACCTAACCAATTTCCCTTCGTTGAATCATATCTCTTACCTTCCTATCTTGCTACTTCATTTTGGAATCTCCATCTTGATCAATATCCTGTTATCCATCCACTCTTGATTTGTTTTGGATGTTATTTGGATTTACTATTGTTTTGGTATTTATTTGTTTTCCATTTGGTATCATTATGATGAGTAGGGAGTGACGACGATGTGGGATATGGACAGAACCAAGTTACAGAAGGACTCAACAACGAAGGCATGCCTCCTTCTTTGATCATACTTATCCTATGTTTTGCAAAATTGCATTGTGTTTTATGGTTACTATATGCATGTTATTTTAATTCTCGAAGCTAGCGTGTCGATTGACACATTACCTTGATCCGCTTGTCACCTATTCACTTGATACCTGAGTAGAATTATAGTATTCTTGTAGAGTAGAAATGCTTAGCCATGCTTATTACCCTATAGGTGCTTTGTTGAATGACCTCTAAGTCATTGACAGTTGAAAGTTACCGATGAGCTAGGTCGGTTGGCCCTTTTTGATCTCCTCTACTCTCTCTACTCTAGGTGAAACTTACCATGTGAATACTGGCGCGGGCGACAGCTGTATGTCGCCGTACCGCAGATGGGATAGCTGCCTTGCGAGGAGTATCCTCGGCACAGATGGGGGGTGGTTTGAGGACATACTCTCAGTTTTGTGCGCCAGACCCGGTGGGCATGTCACATCTTTGGCGGATCTAGTCCAAAGACCTCGTCACAATCTCCCTGTTGGTATACCAAATGGTGTACTACGCTAGCGACGGCTAGTGGCAACAAGTCGGGATTGTGTCGTGTGGATAAAGTGTACAACCTCTTCAGAGTGTAAAACTATTCGAATAGCCGTATCCACGGTCATGGACAACACATGAATCTTTCTTGACATACGGGACCTGTCTTGCTTATTCCCTCTTTGCCCCTATTCTTGGAACCTTTGAAGAATATGAGTTGATCGAGGATCCTCACTTTGATGAAAGTTATTCTGGACATAAAACATGTTTTCATCTAAAACTACTTTTATCCAACTACTATGCTATTTCAAACAAAATTAGCTTTACGCAAATGAGTCATACAACCTTCCTTTGAAGCCACATGTAGCTATTGGGTCCTTCCCCGAGGGAGGCATGTTGAGTACGTAATGTACTCAAGGCAATAATTTTGTTGAAAACAGAGTTCCATGAAGACGAAGGTGATGACTACAACAACTATGGCGATCCGTATGAGTGAGGTCACGTGGACTACATTGACTGCCTGTGGCTGAGATGGAGTCGCTACGCATTGTACTTTCCACTGTTTTTCCGAATGTAATAAGTGGCATGAGACATTTATCTAGGTATGCCTTGGGGAAAGATATATTTAAAATTGTAGTACCTTTTATTTATTGTGCAATGATATCATTTCGCTGTGTTGTCAACAATGATCCTGGGGTTGAAAAATATACACAGGAGGGTCTGGAAGTTAATTTCGGGTTCTCACAGTCATGATCCCTTGCTGGACACACCTATTTGAGAGAGCCAAAATTATGCCATGACTTGTTAGAATTGCTCTCGATGCTTCACTTAAATTTTTATGATCTACGGGTTTGCTCTAGTGCTTCACTTATATCTTTTTGAGCATGGTGTGCTTATGTATTTTTGAAGAAATGCTCTCTTGCTTCACTTAGATTTATTTGAGAGTTAGTAAATTTTTTAAGAAATTCTCTCTTGCTTCACTTAAATTATTTTGGGAGAAAGAAATATTATGCTCATGATCTTCACTTATATCTGTTTGAGCTTATCAAAAGAAAGACATGAAAATTAGTTCCAAAGTGATAGATGTCCAAGGAGGATATAATAAAAACTTTCATGAAGATCATTGGACAAAATAAACTTGATTCTTATTAATAGTTTTGAGATATGATGATGTGATATGTGAGTCATCTTGATGAGTAATTATGCTTTAGTAAGAATATTGGTGTTAAGGTTTGTGATTCCCTATGAAAGCACGAAAGTCAATAGTTATGCAATGAAATTATATCCTACGTGTGGTGCATTATTCGGTGTTAATTATGCTTAATGCTCGCTTACAAGATTATTCGTTTCTTGGTTGGTCGCTTCCAATCATTTGCTAACCTTCATTTTGCACTAGGTATGATCACTACTTGTGCATCCAAAATCCTTTAAACCAGTTTTGCCACATGAGTCCACTATATCTACCTATATGCGGTATTCTTTTGCCGTTCTAAGCAAATTTGTATGTGCCATCTCTAATATTCAAAATAAATTTCTCTTTTGTGTGCTCGTACCGCTCGCGAGGCGGTGAGGGGTGGCTAATATTTTCCATGCTAGATGTGTTATTCTCACGATGAGTGTTTATTCACTTGTCATTGCACGAGAGTAAGGCAAAGGTATTAGGGATGCCCAGTCCTGAAATGAAAAATGAATTTACTTTATGTTGTCAAATAATAAATTCCTTGGAAAGTGTTGGTATGGAAGGCACTCATGGATACGGTTAGCCATGGAAAGTGAAAGTATTGTGGAAAAAGGAATACACTTTATTTTTTTTGTTTGGGAACCGCCTATGATATATCTAGAATAGAAAGTGTTGGGAACTCTAAGTCATTTTCGCTAATGGGAAAGGCACACCTCTCAAAATGTTTTTATCTCTCAATTTTCGCTTTGAGCTCTAGCACCTCTACAAATCCCTACTTCCCTCTACGAAGGGACTTTCATTTACTTTATGCAATTTTTATTTTTGAATTCGAGTCTCCATCTTCTCTTATAAAGCACCAACTAGGGGGCACTATGATCGTACTTGAGCATTGGGTGTAGTTAATATGCGAGTGTGTTTCATGAATGGATCACTGATTGAGCATGATGGGCTAGGGATAGCTTATTTTAGCGTTAATATTTTGAAAGACATGGTTGCTTGTTGATATGCTTGAGTATTTAAGATATCATGTCAAAACTAGACTATTGCTTTGAATAATATAAAAGTCCAAATGTCCATGCCATAAAGAAAAGAATATGAGATGACATGTTAGGCAGCATTCCACATCAAAAATTCCGTTTTTACCATTTACCTACTCGAGGACGAGCAGGAATTAAGCTTGGGGATGCTCATACGTCTCCAATGTATCAATAATTTTTTATTGTTCCATGCTGTTATATTATCAATCTTTGATGTTTTATAGTCATTTTATATCATTTTTTGGTACTAACCTATTGACATAGTGCCAAGTTCCTGTTGCTATTTTTTTGCATGTTTTTTACATCGCAGATAATCAATACCAAACGGAGTCCAAACGCAGCGAAATTTTTTGTGGATTTTTTTGGACCAGAAGACAACCAATGGGCCAAAGAAGCACCTGGGGGCTGCTCTGAGGGGAGCACAACGCGCCCTGGTGGGTTGTGCCCACCTCAGGTGCCCCTGGACCACCTCTTTACTCTATAAATACCCCAATATTCTAGAAACCCTAGGGGAGTCGGCGAAAATCAATTCTAGCCGCCGCAGAGTCAAGAACTACCAGTTCCAATCTAGACACAATCACGGAGGGGTTCACCACTTCCATTGGTGCCTCTCCGATGATGCGTGAGTAGTTCTTTGTAGACCTTCGGGTCCGTAGTTAGTAGCTAGATGGATTCCTCTCTCGCGTTTGATTCTCAATACAATGGTCTCTTGGAGATCCATATGATGTAACTCTTTTGCGGTGTGTTTGTTGGGATACAATGAACTTTGAGTTTATGATCAGATCTATCTTTTTTATCCATGAAAGTTATTTGAATTTCTTTGATCTCTTATATGCATGATTGCTTATAGCCTCATATTTCTTCTCCGATATTTGGGTTTTGTTTGGCCAACTTGATCTATTTATCTTGGAATGAGAAGAGGTGCTTTGTAGTGGGCTCGATCTTATGATGCTTGATCCCAGTGACAGAAGGGGAACCGACACGTATGTATCATTGCTACTAAGGATAAACCGATGGGGTCTATTTCTACATAAATAGATCTTGTCTACATCATGTCATCATTCTTATTGCATTATTCCGTTTCTCCATGAACTTAATACACTAGATGCATGTAGCGATCTGACCTCAAACGGTCAAATCTCTGTGTATAAGTGTCATCCCTGGATCGGTAATGCTGACACACATAGTACTTGAAGGATTTATAACAGAGTTCAATCACGCACTTATTACATCGAATATCTCAAAAGAGAGTACTTATTTCAATAATATGGCTAAAGGCCATGTAATGAAGATAACAGCGAAAGCTTCGAAGGTAAAATGAGTCCATGAACTCCAACGGCATAGCTGAGTGCATGACAACGACCTAGCGCACCTTACTCTTCGTCTGAAAACTCTGCAACATAAAACGTTGCAGCCTGTTGTAGTGACCTGACCCGACCCGAATGGGTCAAGTCTCTGTGCTTACGTGTCATCCCTGGATCGGTATGCTGACACACACAGTACTCGAAGGATTTATAACAGAGGTAAATCACATGTATAAAGTAACGTAAATACTATTACCTCAATCCAAATAGTGGAAGCAACAAGGTTGTGGATTCCCATCAACACCAACGACAAAGTTGAGTGTAGAAATCGTAACCCTAACGTATTACTTACTCGTCGTAAGAAACCTGCAACATAAGACGTTGCAGCCCGAAACGGGTCAGTACATTGAATGTACTGGCAAATTCACACCATAGAGAAAATGATGAACAATGGCTACCACTATATGCATATTTGGCTGGTGGAAAGCTCTATGGTTATAAGTTTTTTTGTGTAAAGCAATTTTTCCCTACTGCAAAGGAATAAGGTTATTTAACTATCATGGTGGTGTTAAACATTGAGAATGGGTTGACAGCATTCTCAATCCCAATGAAATAATTAAACCCAACAACATTAATTAGAAGTAACGTGATGAGATTCACATGATATTCAAGTACTAGATACTCAAGTTGTCCATAACCGGGGACACGGCTAGCTAATCATGATTAGTTTGTACACTCTGCAGAGGTTTGCGCACTTTTCCCCACAAGACTCGATCGCCTCCGTTTGGTTTCTCGCACTACATGGTGTTTGAGAAGACGGATGACCGAGACACAGTCTTTCAGAAGCGCTAGCACCTTACATGTGGGGTAGACCGTACCACCTACAACCCCTACATCTGCTAGTCCACCCCGTAAGAGTTCGCACTACTTAGTCAACTATGCCAGAGCCCATAATGGCTTGTGGATGCACACGGAAGTTTCTAGCATGAAAGATCTTATGATCCCTTTGAGCCTGGGTGGCGGTCCGAAAGAAAAACAGGCAAGTCCTGATAGACATCAGGTGCCTCAATCCACCCAGATGTGTGTTTAAGTTGCCACCTTAGATAAACCATTAAAATTATCAACTCACATCTGTCATGGATATCACTCACCCAATCCACGTCTACTAGCATAGCATGGCATAATAAGCAAACGTAGAAGTAACTCCCAAAGGTTTCATAATAATACAGGTAATAGGTACTACCTCATCTACTTCCCATCCCACAGTTTAATTAGATACTAATCATGCAATGTGTGAGGATTGATCTAATGCAAGAAAACTGGGTTGTAGAAAAGGTATGATCAAAGTGTGAACTTGCCTGCAATGTTGATGAAGATGATTCGCACTCAAAACTCGTGATAGATCTACTCGTCACACTCTGGTCAATCTATCGTAAGCAAACAATAGTAACCACACAATAAGTACTCATCTAATGCACAAGTAAAACTCGAACGAGAGAACGAACCAGAAGGTTCAACTTAAGAACTCCGGTTGCAAAGAAAGAACGAACCGAACAAAGAAACGGAAAACAAACAGCGGAAGAAAAACAACTCGGTTCTAGCAAGTTGAAACTAGGTCAAATTTTACCGGGGCAAAAACTTGTTTAAGTTGATTACACGGAACGGCGGTTTCGAAACGAAACTCCAGGCGCTTGAATCGCCTGATTCCGATAAACGAGCGAGAAGAAAGACTAGAACGAAGATCGGATCTGAGATCGCGATCGCGGAATAAATCCGACGAGAAGAAAAAGAAGAACGGTTATATGAACGGACGTTCGTTAACCTAGAAGAATCTGGTGGTCACGTTCGTTAGGACGAACGGTCCGCCGAACGGTCCAAAGGCAACTAAATCGGAAAATAAAACGAATCCGATCTAGGGTTTCGGAGAAGAAAACCGAAACGAAAAACCGATCTAGAAAACGAATCAGAAGAGAAGAAAAGAATCGGAACGATTAGAAGAAAACGATCCGAGGAAAAAAGACGCGGGGCAACCTCCGGCGAGGTCTCCGGCGGCGTGGCGTAGGGCGGCAGTGGCGTGGGCAAGGTGCGGCGGTGGCGCGGGTGTGGGGTGGCGCGGCGGCGGTGTAGAGCGCGGGGTGGGGCGTGGCTTGGGGCTTGGGGGCTTGATTTGATGATTTAGAGGGGGGGTGTTGGGGTATTTATATTGGGGAGGGGAGAGGAGACTTGGGGTAGGGGACAAGAAATAGAGTAGGAATAGGAAATAGACTAAGAATAGGAAAGAATAAACGGAGTAGGACTAGGAATAACGAAACAAGGAAAAAGAGACAAGGGGCTCCCTAGAATCCTAAAAGGATTCGGCAACAGGGAGAGGCGGCAGCGGCCTCCTGGCAGCGCTGGCGCTCGGCGCCTGGCGCCTGGGAGCGCAGGGGCGGCGGCTTGGCTTGGGCCTTTGGCCCAGCTGGCGCTGCTGATTTTTTTTTAACAGATTTCGCGCGCAGAAAACAAAAGGAAAAGAAACTAAACGAACTCTGAAAAATTCTAAAGTAAATTTTCCCCGACTCCTAAAAATGAGCCGAACAAAATGAACTTCACTCCGGACCTAAAATGCAATTTTCGAAAACGCGCATTTTTCCCTATCCAAATAAAATGCAAACAAAACTCCGGCAAAACCAAAATTGATCTATTTATTAAATCTTCATTTTTCCTCAATTTTGGGAAAGTCATATTATTCCCTCTCTTATATTTTTGATATTGGAAAAATAATTGAAGATAAAATAAATAAATCAAATGATCCTCTTTTCAAAATTTGAGAAAACTCAAATATGAAAATAACGAAATCTCCAACTCTCTCCGAAGGTCCTTGAGTTGCGTGAAATTTCTAGGATCGACCAAAAAGCAAGAAAATAAGATATGCATGATGATCTAATGTATAATATTCCAAAATTTAGAATTTTGGGATGTTACACCTGTGTAGGTCAGCACATGGAATATGCTGGCAAGATAACACTATAAAGCAATGAACAAGTAACAACTATAACTATATGCAAATGGTTGGTGGAGGCTCTATGGTTATCTTTGCAGAAAGCTAGTTTTCCCCTACAACAAAGGAATATATTTTATTTAACTACAAAGTTTGTTGAAAACATTGAGAAGGTTCCTCCAACTCAATCCCAAATTAATAATCATCAACCCAACAAATTTATTAATGGAGTGATGAGATCAAATAGAAAATTCAAGTACGAGATACTCAAGATGTCCATAACCGGGGACACGGCTAACCATGACTAATTTATACACTTTGCAGAGGTTTGCACACTTTTTCCCATAAGACTCGATCTTCTTTGTTGGATTGCTCGCACTACATGATGTTTGAGAAATGGATGACCGAGACACAGTCTTTCAAAAGTATTAATTCTTTACTCTGGGTAGACAGTACCACCTACATCCCCAACATCTGCTAGCCTACCACTGAAAGAGGTCACACAACATACTCAACTATGCCAGATCCCATAATGGCTTGTGGCTGCACACGGAAGTTTCTAGCCTGAATAATCTTATGATCCCTTTGAGCCTGGGTGGAAAACCGTAGGATGATCACACGGGTACTTCGGGATATCCCAGGACAACACTGGATTGCTCCAGGTGCCCAGACAACCACTGGGTGCTCCAGGGTGCCTCAACCAATCCACCCAGATGTGTATTAAATTAGCCACCTTAAGTTTAGCCACTAATTAAAACTCTCACATCTATCATGGATCACTCAAACCCAACCACGTCTACGAGCATAGCATAGCAGTATGAGCATAACGTAGAAGTAACTCCCAGGGTTTGAAAATAAAGGCAATAGGTACTACCTCATCACTACTTCCCAATACCCACAAGTATTCAAGTCCTAACCATGTAGTGTTTGAGAATTGAACTAATGCATAAAAACTAGGTAATAAGGAGTATGATCAAAGTGTTACTTGCCTTGTTGATGGTCTGAAAACCCTAGTGACTCGTAGTAGAATGCTTCGCACTCCGGAAACTCTATCATAAACAAACAATAGCATACATGACCAATCAAGCATAGGATGCAAGGGTAAAACTCCAATGAAAAGATCCAAACTAAAAGTTCAACTGAAGAGCTTCGATTTGCAAGAAGAATCAATCAAATCGGAGCTACTAAACTCAAACTACGATCAAAATAAGTTCCAATTCAAATCAGCTTGAAACCAAATTCTAAATTGTCAAAACCATGTTCAGGTTGATTATCTGGAAAGAGGGGAACAAGACGAAGATGTTGGCATTAGTTTCACTGGATTTGGACGAGCGAGCAAAAAGTTGCGAGGGTTTGAAGATCAGGGGCTAATCTACGATAAAAATAATCACGGATAGGTCCCTAGCCGAAAATAAAATAAAAAGGAAAGGCTATAGAATGAACGTTCGCTATCAAGGACAAACGAACGAATACGTTCGCTAATAGAGACGTTCGAGTGAATGCTCGCTAATTAGCAAACTCGAAAAAAAACCGATCTAAACCAACAGACAAAACCCTAAAAAATAAACCGGAGAAACCAAGGAAACCGAGATTGGTTTTACCGGTTCGGCGGCGGCGGCGGTCAACGACAGCAGCGGCGGCTCCGGCGCGGGCGAGGTAGGGGCATCGGCGGCGCGGGCGCGAGCTGCGGCGGCGGCGGTGGCTAGCGGCGGCTGTGGTGGGGTGGTGTGGAAAAGAGGCGGCGGGGCGGCGGTATTTAAAGGCCAGGGAGCGGTGCCTTGGGGAAGGGGACGACGCTGGGTGAAGTCCGGCTCGGACTCCTCTCGGCTTCCGTGCGGCGATAGGGCTCTACGCGGGAAGGAGGCGGCGCGCAGGCGGGCCGACCTGCTCGGCTGGGCTTCGGCCTAGTCGGGCGCGAAAAGTTTAAAAATAAAATTCCGCCCGAATAAAATCCTAATAAGCTATAAAAAAATTCTGAAAATGCCAAAAACAATTTTCACCGTCTAAACCTATTATTTAGAACAAAGTGAACATTTTTCTGGCCTAAAATGCAATTTTCAAAAATGCATATTTTTTTCTAATTCAAATAAAATAGCAAATAAAATCCAAATAAAATATAAATTTTATTTTAAATTTTCTTCTCCAATATTCCTTCTCTTTTGAAGAAGTCATTTTATCTTCTCTCTTTTAATTTAAATATTAGAAATAATTGGAGAGAAAAACATTAAAACCAAATTGATCCTCTTTTCAAATTTAAGAAAATTTCAAATATGAAAATTTATGAAATCCCCAACTCCCTCCTTGGGTCCTTGAGTTGCTTAAGATTTCTAGGATGTCAACCCAAAAAATGCAAATAAAATATGATATGCATATGATGACCTATGTATAACATCCAAATTGAAAATTGGGATGTTACAAACCTACCCCCCTTAAGATGAATCTCGCTCTCGAGATTCGGGTTGGCTAGAATATAGGTGTGGGTGGTCTTTACATAGGTCTTCTTCTTGCTCCCAGGTGGCTTCATCCTAGGTGTGGTGGCTCCACTGAACCTTGCAAAACTTGATAACCTGTTTGCGTGTAACTCGGCTGGCAAACTCAAGAATCTTGACAGGTCTCTCCTCGTAGGTCAAATCACTCTCCAACTAAATTGCTTCCAGGGGCACTGTATCTCTTAGAGGAATATTGGCCATCTCCGCATGGCACTTCTTCAACTGGGAAATGTGAAACACATCATGAACTCTTGACAATCCTTCGGGTAACTCCAACTTGTAGGTAACCTTTCCCATACGTTCCATAACTCGGTATGGTCCTAAAAATCTCGGGGCTAACTTTCCCTTAACTCCAAATCGTTTAACTCCTCGGAGTGGTGACACACGAAGATATGCTCTGTCTCCAATTTCATAGACTACCTCCTTGCATTTAGTATCGGCATAACTCTTCTGTCTGGACTGAGCTACCTTGAGTCTATCACGAATCAACTTAACTTTCTCTTCGGACTCTTTGATCAAATCTGGTCCAAATAACTGACGGTCTCCAACTTCATCCCACATTAACGGTGTCCTGCATCTCCTTCCATACAAGGCTTCAAAAGGGGCCATCTTCAAACTAGCCTGATAACTGTTGTTGTATGAGAACTCTGCGTACGGTAAATTTTCATCCCAACTAGATCCATAATCTAGCGCACACTCTCTCAACATGTCCTCCAGAATCCGATTGACTCTCTTGGTCTGTCCATCTGTCTGCGGATGAAAGGTTGTACTGAACTCCGGCCTAGTACCCAAAGTCTGGTGCAGCTGATTCCGAAACTTCGAGGTAAACTGTGTCCCTCTATCTGATACGATGGTCCTCGGAGCTCCATGCAGACATACGATCCTGGTCATATATATCTTGGCCAACTTTGCGCTTGTATAGGTGGTTTTCACTAGGATAAAGTGAGCTATCTTGGTCAAGCGTTCAACTACTACCCAGATAGAATCATAACCCGATCGGGTCCTGGGTAATCCGGTGATAAAGTCCATACCAAGTTTATCCCACTTCCAATCGGGTATCGGCATAGGCTGTAATAATTCGGCTGGCTTCTGATGCTCTGCCTTCACTCTCTGACATACATCACATACTGCTACATACTCGGCAATATCCTTCTTCATACTTGTCCACCAGAAACGTTCCTTCATATCCAAATACATCTTGGTGTTTCCGGGATGAATCGAGTATGGCGAATCATAAGCTTCCTGAAGTATTAACTTCCTGATCTCCGCATTATTGGGCACATATACACGATCCTCAAACCATAAAGTCTCGTTCTCATCCTCATGAAAACCTTTGGATTTTCCCTTGCTCATTTTCTCCTTTATCTCTGCAATTTCCTTATCATCCTTTTGAGCTTCTCGAATCTTTCCCAATAATGTAGAGTGAACCTCCATTATTGCAACAAAACCTCTTGGAACTATCTCCAAACGAAGTTCCTTGAGATCGTCAACTAACTCATGCGGTAATCCTCCGCTTACCTGGGTATTAGCATAACTTTTGTGGCTCAAAGCGTCTGCTACGACATTGGCCTTGCCTGGATGATAGTGCAACTTCATATAATAATCCTTTATGAGCTCCAACCATCTCCTCTGCCTAAGGTTCAACTCCTTCTGCGTGAAAATGTACTTTAAACTCTTATGATCCGTGTACACATCACATCTATTTCAAATCAGGAAATGTCTCCAGGTCTTGAGCGCATGCACTACGGCTGCTAACTCCAAATCATGTGTGGCATAATTCAACTTGTGAGGTCGAAGCTGCCATGAGGCATATGAAACCACTCTTCCGTCTTTCATAAGTACACCTCCAAGTCCCGAGCGAGAAGCGTTGCAATACACTTGGACATCCTTGCGTATATCCGGAAGAATCAGCACTAGGGCCGTAACCAAACGTTTTTTCAACTCCTGAAAACTGGCCTCACAATCTTCGGTCCATTTGAACTTGGTATCCTACTTTAACAACTATGTCATGGGTTTCGCAATCTTGGAGAAATTCTCAATGAACCTCCTATAATATCCTGCGAGTTCAACCACTCAGTGACAGACTGAACCTTCGTAGGGTCTACGGCTATACCTTCTCCTAATATAACATGTCCAAGAAATCCAACTTCCTTTAACCAAAACTCACACTTGTTAAACTTGGCATATAGCTGATGTTCCCTGAGCTTCTCGAGAACTAGGCGCAAGTGTTCCTTGTGTTCCTCTTCATTCTTCGAGTACACCAAAATACCATCAATGAATACCACAACAAACTTATCCAAAAACTCCATGAATACCTTGTTCATCATACTCATAAAATAGGCAGGGGCATTAGTCAATCCAAATAACATGACCGTGTATTCATATAGCCCGTACCTTGTGGTAAAAGCTGTCTTAGGTATATCCTGTTCTTGGATCTTCAACTGGTGCTATCCTGATCGAAGATCGATCTTGGAGAACACTCTATCTCCTTGCACTGGTCAAACAAATCATTGATCATCGGTAGTGGGTACTTGTTCTTGATCCTTACTTCATTCAATGTCCGATAATCGACAACCATTCTTAACGATCCATCCTTCTTCTCAACTAAGAGCACTGGGGCTCCCCAAGGTGATGAACTCGGTCAGATGTAACCTTTCTCCAATAACTCCTCAATCTGCTTCTTAATTTCCTCTAAATCATTTGCGGGCATCCGATACGGTCTCTTCGATATTGGTCTGATGCCTCACAACAGCTCTGTCAAAAATTCTATGTCTCGATCTAGCGGCATGCCTGGTAATTCCTCTGGAAATACATTCGGGTAATCCTTCACAATAGGAACTTCTTCCTGAACAACCCCCGAGAGAGAATTCACTTGGGTCCTCCTTGGTGCATGCCTAGACACGTACTTGATCCTTTTTCCCTCCGGGGTGGTAAGTAAAATTGACTTACTAGCACAATCGATGTTTCCTCCATACTTTGATAACCAATCCATGCCTAATATTATATCCAATCCTTGGGACTCCAAAATTATTAGGTCTGAGGGGAAAACTGAAGGAAATATGCCCTAGAGGCAATAATAATGTTATTATTTTATTTCCTTATATCATGATAAATGTTTATTATTCATGCTAGAATTGTATTATCCGGAAACATAATACTTGTGTGAATACATAGACTAACTAAACATCACTAGTATGCCTCTACTTGACCAGCTCGTTAATCAAAGATGGTTATGTTTCCTAACCATAGACATGTGTTGTCATTTGATCAACGGGATCACATTATTAGAAGAATGATGTGATTGACATGACCCATTCCATTAGCTTAGCACCCGATCATTTAGTATGTTGCTATTGCTTTCTTCATGACTTATACATGTTCCTATGACTATGAGATTATGCAACTCCCGTTTGCCGGAGGAACACTTTGTGTGCTACCAAACGTCATAACATAACTGGGTGATTATAAAGGAGCTCTACAGGTGTCTCCAAAGGTAAATGTTGGGTTGGCGTATTTCGAGATTAGGATTTGTCACTCCGATTGTCGGAGAGGTATCTCTGGGCCCTCTCGGTAATGCACATCACATAAGCCTTGCAAGCATTGCAACTAATGAGTTGGTTGCGAGATGATGTATTACGAAACGAGTAAAGAGACTTGCTGGTAACGAGATTGAACTAGGTATTGAGATACCGACGATCGAATCTCGGGCAAGTAACATACCGATGACAAAGGGAACAACGTATGTTGTTATGCGGTCTGACCGATAAAGATCTTCATAGAATATGTGGGAGACAATATGAGCATCCAGGTTCCGCTATTGGTTATTGACCGGAGACATGTCTCGGTCATATCTACATTGTTCTCAAACCTGTAGGGTCCGCACGCTTAAGGTTTCGATGACAGTTATATTATGAGTTTATGAGTTTTGATGTACCAAAGTTAGTTCGGAGTCCCGGATGTGATCACAGACATAACGACGAGTCTCGAAATGGTCGAGACATAAAGATTGATATATTGGACGGCTATATTCGGACACCGGAAGTGTTCCGGGTGATTTCGGAGAAAACCGGAGAGCCGGAGGGTTACCGGAACCCTACCGGGAGAAGTAATGGGCCATATGGGCCTTAGTGGAGAGAGAGAAGGGCGCCAGGGTGGGCCGCACGCCTCCTCCCCCCTTGGTCCGAATTGGACTAGGAGAGGGGGGGCGGTGCCCCCCTTTCCTTCTCCCTCCCCACTTCTTTCCCCCTCCTAGTAGGAGTCCTACTCCTACTAGGAGGAGGACTCCTCCTGGCGCGCCTATAGGGGCCGGCCGGCCTCCTCCCCTTGCTCCTTTATATACGGGGGGGGGGGCACCCCTAGACACACAAGTTGATCCACGTGTTCATTTTCTTAGCCGTGTGCGGTGCCCCCTTCCACCATAATCCTCGATAATATTGTAGCGGTGCTTAGGCGAAGCCCTGCGACGGTAGAACATCAAGATCGTCACCACGCCGTCGTGCTGATGGAACTCTTCCCCGACGCTTTGCTGGATCGGAGTCTGGGGATCGTCATCGAGCTGAACGTGTGCTAAAACTCGGAGGTGCCGTAGTTTCGGTGCTTGATCGGTCGGGCCGTGAAGACGTACGACTACATGAACCGCGTTGTGCTAACGCTTCCGCTGTCGGTCTATAAGGGTACGTAGATCACACTCTCCCCTCGTTGCTATGCATCACCATGATCTTGCGTGTGCGTAGGAATTTTTTTTGAAATTACTACGTTCCCCAACAGTGGCATCCGAGCCTAGGTTTTATGTGTTGATGTTATATGCACGAGTAGAACACAAGTGAGTTGTGGGCGATATAAGTCATACTGCTTACCAGCATATCATACTTTGGTTCGGCGGTATTGTTGGACGAAGCGGCCCGGGCCGACATTACGCGTATGCTTACACGAGACCGGTTCTCCCGACGTGCTTTGCACAAAGGTGGCTAGCGGGTGTCAGTTTCTCCAACTTTAGTTGAACCGAGTGTAGCTATGCCCGGTCCTTGCGAAGGTTAAAACAGCACCAACTTGACAAACTATCGTTGTGGCTTTGATGCGTAGGTAAGATTGGTTCTTGCTTAAGCCCGTAGCAGCCACGTAAAACTTGCAACAACAAAGTAGAGGACGTCTAACTTGTTTTTGCAGGGCATGTTGTGATGTGATATGGTCAAGACATGATGCTAAATTTTATTGTATGAGATGATCATGTTTTGTAACCGAGTTATCGGCAACTGGCAGGAGCCATATGGTTGTCGCTTTATTGTATGCAATGCAACTGCGCTGTAATGCTTTACTTTATCACTAAACGGTAGCGATAGTCGTGGAAGCATAAGATTGGCGAGACGACAACGATGCTACGATGATGATCAAGGTGTCGCGCCGGTGACGATGGTGATCATGATGGTACTTCGGAGATAGAGATCACAAGTACAAGAAGATGATGGCCATATCATATCACTTATATTGATTGCATGTGATGTTTATCTTTTATGCATCTTATCTTGCTTTGATTGATGGTAGCATTATAAGATGATCTCTCACTAATTATCAAGAAGTGTTCTCCCTGAGTATGCACCGTTGCGAAAGTTCTTCGTGCTGAGACACCACGTGATGATCGGGTGTGATAGGCTCTATGTTCAAATACAACGGGTGCAAAACAGTTGCACACGCGGAATACTCAGGTTATACTTGACGAGCCAAGCATATACAGATATGGCCTCGGAACACGGAGACTGAAAGGTCGAGCGTGAATCATATAGTAGATATGATCAACATAGTGATGTTCACCAATGAAACTACTCCATCTCACGTGATGATCGGACATGGTTTAGTTGATTCGGATCACGTAATCACTTAGAGGATTAGAGGGATGTCTATCTAACTGGGAGTTCTTTAGTAATATGATTAATTGAACCTAAATTTATCATGAACTTAGTACCTGATAGTATCTTGCTTGTTTATGTTTGATTGTAGATAGATGGCCCGTGCTGTTGTTCCATTGAATTTTAATGCGTTCCTTGAGAAAGCAAAGTTGAAAGATGATGGTAGCAATTACACGGACTGGGTCCGTAACTTGAGGATTATCCTCATTGCTTCACAGAAGAATTACGTCCTAGAAGCATCGCTGGGTGCTAGGCCTGCTGCTGGAGCAACACCAGATGTTATGAACGTCTAGTAGAGAAAAGCTGATGACTACTCGATAGTTCAGTGTGCCATGCTTTACGGCTTAGAATCGGGACTTCAACGACGTTTTGAACGTCATGGAGCATATGAGATGTTCCAGGAGTTGAAGTTAATATTTCAAGCAAATGCCCGGATTGAGAGATATGAAATCTCCAATAAGTTCTATAGCTGCAAGATGGAGGAGAACAGTTCTGTCAGTGAGCATATACTCAAAATGTCTGGGTATAATAATCACTTGATTCAATTGGGAGTTAATCTTCCAGATGATTGCGTCATTGACAGAATTCTCCAATCACTGCCACCAAGCTACAAGAGCTTCGTGATGAACTATAATATGCAAGGGATGAATAAGACTATTCCCGAGCTCTTCGCAATGCTGAAAGCTGCGGAGGTAGAAATCAAGAAGGAGCATCAAGTGTTGATGGTCAACAAGACCACTAGTTTCAAGAAAAAGGGCAAAGGAAAGAAGAAGGGGAACTTCAAAAAGAACAGCAAGCAAGTTGCTACTCAAGAGAAGAAACCCAAACCTGGACCTAAGCCTGAAACTGAGTGCTTCTACGGCAAGCAGACTGGTCACTGGAAGCGGAACTGCCCCAAGTATTTGGCGGATAAGAAGGATGGCAAGGTGAACAAAGGTATATGTGATATACATGTTATTGATGTGTACCTTACTAATGCTCGCAGTAGCACCTGGGTATTTGATACTGGTTCTGTTGCTAATATTTGCAACTCGAAACAGGGACTACGGATTAAGCGAAGATTGGCTAAGGACGAGGTGACGATGCGCGTGGGAAATGGTTCCAAAGTCGATGTGATCGCGGTCGGCACGCTACCTCTAAATCTACCTTCGGGATTAGTATTAGACCTAAATAATTGTTATTTGGTGCTAGCGTTAAGCATGAACATTATATCTGGATCTTGTTTGATGCGAGATGGTTATTCATTTAAATCAGAGAATAATGGTTGTTCTATTTATATGAGTAATATCTTTTATGGTCATGCACCCTTAAAGAGTGGTCTATTCTTATTAAATCTCGATAGTAGTGACACACATATTCATAATGTTGAAGCCAAAAGATGCAGAGTTGATAATGATAGTGCAACTTATTTGTGGCACTGCCGTTTGGGTCATATCGGTGTAAAGCGCATGAAGAAACTCCATACTGATGGGCTTTTGGAACCACTTGATTATGAATCACTTGGTACTTGCGAACCGTGCCTTATGGGTAAGATGACAAAAACACTGTTCTCCGGTACTATGGAGAGAGAAATAGATTTGTTGGAAATCATACATACATATGTATGTGGTCCGATGAATGTTGAGGCTCGTGGCGGATATCTTTATTTTCTCACCTTCACAGATGACTTAAGCAAATATGGGTATATCTACTTAATGAAACATAAGTCTGAAACATTTGAAAAGTTCAAAGAATTTCAGAGTGAAGTTGAAAATCATCGTAATATGAAAATAAAATTCCTATGATCTGATCGTGGAGGAGAATATTTGAGTTACGAGTTTGGTGTACATTTGAAACAATGCGTAATAGTTTCGCAACTCACGCCACCCGGAACACCACAGCGTAATGGTGTGTCCGAACGTCGTAATCGTACTTTACTAGATATGGTGCGATCTATGATGTCTCTTACTTATTTATCGCTATCGTTTTGGGGTTATGCTCTAGAGACGGCCGCATTCACGTTAAATAGGGCACCATCAAAATCTGTTGAGACGACGCCTTATGAACTGTGGTTTGGCAAGAAACCAAAGTTGTCGTTTCTGAAAGTTTGGGGTTGCGATACTTATGTGAAAAGCTTCAACCTGATAAGCTCGAACCCAAATCAGAGAAATGTGTCTTCATAGGATGTCCAAAGGAAACTATTGGATACACCTTCTATCACAGATCCGAAGGCAAAACCTTTGTTGCTAAATTCGGAAACTTTCTAGAGAAGGAGTTTCTCTCGAAAGAAGTGAGTGGGAGGAAAGTAGAACTTGATGAGGTAACTGTACCTGCTCCCTTATTGGAAAGTAGTACATCACAAAAACCAGTTTCTGTGACACCTACACCAATTAGTGAGGAAGCTAATGATGATGATCATGAAGCTTCAGAACAAGATACTACTGAACCTCGTAGATCAACCAGAGTAAGATCCGCACCAGAATGGTACGGTAATCCTGTTCTGGAAGTCATGCTACTAGATCATGATGAACCTACGAACTATGGAGAAGCGATGATGAGCCCAGATTCCGCAAAATGGCTTGAAGCCATGAAATCTGAGATGGGATCCATGTATGAGAACAAAGTATGGACTTTGGTTGACTTGCCCAATGATCGGCAAGCAATTGAGAATAAATGGATCTTTAAGAAGAAGACTAACGCTGACGGTAATGTTACTGTCTACAAAGCTCGACTTGTCGCAAAAGGTTTTCAACAAGTTCAAGGGATTGACTACGATGAGACCTTCTCACCCGTAGCGATGCTTAAGTCTGTCCGAATCATGTTAGCAATTGCCGCATTTTATGATTATGAAATTTGGCAGATGGATGTCAAAACTGCATTCCTGAATGGATTTCTACAAGAAGAGTTGTATATGATGCAACCGGAAGGTTTTGTCGATCCAAAGGGAGCTAACAAAGTGTGCAAGCTCCAGCGATCCATTTATGGACTGGTGCAAGCCTCTCGGAGTTGGAATAAATGCTTTGATAGTGTGATCAAAGCATTTGGATTTGTACAGACTTTTGGAGAAGCCTGTATTTACAAGAAAGTGAGTGGGAGCTCTGTAGCATTTCTGATATTATATGTAGATGACATATTACTAATCGGATATGATATAGAATTTCTGGATAGCATAAAGGGATACTTGAATAAGAGTTTTTCAATGAAAGACCTCGGTGAAGATGCTTACATATTGGGCATTAAGATCTATAGAGACAGATCAAGACGCTTAATTGGACTTTCACAAAGCACATACCTTGACAAAGTTTTGAAAAAGTTCAAAACGGATCAAGCAAAGAAAGGATTCTTGCCTGTGTTACAAGGTGTGAAATTGAGTAAGACTCAATGCCCGACCAATGCAGGAGATAGAGAGAAAATGAAAGATGTTCCCTATGCTTCAGCCATAGGCTCTATCATGTATGCAATGTTGTGTACCAGACCTGATGTGTGTCTTGCTATAAGTCTAGCAGGGAGGTACCAAAGTAATCCATGAGTGGATCACTGGACAGCGGTCAAGAACATCCTGAAATACCTGAATAGGACTAAGGATATGTTTCTCATATATGGAGGTGACAAAGAGCTCATCGTAAATGGTTACGTTGATGCAAGCTTTGACACTGATCCGGACGATTCTAAATCGCAAACCGGATACGTGTTTACATTAAATGGTGGAGCTGTCAGTTGGTGCAGTTCTAAACAAAGCGTTGTGGCGGGATCTACATGTGAAGCGGAGTACATAGCTGCTTCAGAAGCAGCAAACGAAGGAGTCTGGATGAAGGAGTTCATATCCAATCTAGGTGTCATACCTAGTGCATCGGGTCCAATGAAAATCTTTTGTGACAATACTGGTGTAATTGCCTTGGCAAAGGAATCCAGATTTCACAAGAGAACCAAGCACATCAAGAGACGATTCAATTCCATCCGGGATCTAGTCCAGGTGGGAGACATAGAGATTTGCAAGATACATACGGATCTGAATGTAGCAGACCCGTTGACTAAGCCTCTTCCACAAGCAAAACATGATCAGCACCAAAGCTCCATGGGTGTTAGAATCATTACAGTGTAATCTAGATTATTGACTCTAGTTCAAGTGGGAGACTGAAGGAAATATGCCCTAGAGGCAATAATAATGTTATTATTTTATTTCCTTATATCATGATAAATGTTTATTATTCATGCTAGAATTGTATTATCCGGAAACATAATACTTGTGTGAATACATAGACAAACTAAACGTCACTAGTATGCCTCTACTTTACTAGCTCATTAATCAAAGATGGTTATGTTTCCTAACCATAGACATGTGTTGTCATTTGATCAACGGGATCACATTACTAGAAGAATGATGTGATTGACATGACCCATTCCATTAGCTTAGCACCCGATCATTTAGTATGTTGCTATTGCTTTCTTCATGACTTATACATGTTCCTATGACTATGAGATTATGCAACTCCCGTTTGTCGGAGGAACACTTTGTGTGCTACCAAACGTCACAACGTAACTGGGTGATTATAAAGGAGCTCTACAGGTGTCTCCAAAGGTAAATGTTGGGTTGGCGTATTTCGAGATTAGGATTTGTCACTCTGATTGTCGGAGAGGTATCTCTGGGCCCTCTCGGTAATGCACATCACATAAGCCTTGCAAGCATTGCAACTAATGAGTTGGTTGCGAGATGATGTATTACGAAACGAGTAAAGAGACTTGCCGGTAACGAGATTGAACTAGGTATTGAGATGCCGACGATCGAATCTCGGGCAAGTAACATACCGATGACAAAGGGAACAACGTATGTTGTTATGCGGTCTGACCGATAAAGATCTTTGTAGAATATGTGGGAGCCAATATGAGCATCCAGGTTCCGCTATTGGTTATTGACCGGAGACATGTCTCGGTCATGTCTACATTGTTCTCGAACCCGTAGGGTCCGCATGCTTAAGGTTTCGATGACAGTTATATTATGAGTTTATGAGTTTTGATGTACCGAAGTTAGTTTGGAGTCCCGGATGTGATCACGGACATAACGAGGAGTCTCGAAATGGTCGAGACATAAAGATTGATATATTGGACGGCTATATTCGGACACCGGAAGTGTTCCGGGTGATTTCGGAGAAAACCGGAGAGCTGGAGGGTTACCGGAACCCGACCGGGAGAAGTAATGGGCCATATGGGCCTTAGTGGAGAGAGAGAAGGACGCCAGGGTGGGCCGCGCGCCTCCGCCCCCCCTTGGTCCGAATTGGACTAGGAGGGGGGGGCAACGCCCCCCTTCCCTTCTCCATCCCCACTTCTTTCCCCCTCCTAGTAGGAGTCCTACTCCTACTAGGAGGAGGACTCCTCCTGGCACGCCTATAGGGGCCGGCCGGCCTCCTCCCCTTGCTCCTTTATATACGGGGGCAGGGGCACCCCTAGACACACAAGTTGATCCACGTGATCGTTTTCTTAGCCGTGTGCGGTGCCCCCTTCCACCATAATCCTCGATAATATTGTAGCGTGCTTAGGCGAAGCCCTGCGACGGTAGAACATCAAGATCGTCACCATGCCATTGTGCTGACGGAACTCTTCCCCGACGCTTTGCTGGATCGGAGTCCGGGGATCGTCATCGAGCTGAACGTGTGCTAAAACTCAGAGGTGCTTGATCGGTCGGGCCGTGAAGACGTACGACTACATCAACCGCGTTGTGCTAACGCTTCCGCTGTCGGTCTACAAGGGTACGTAGATCACACTCTCCCCTCGTTGCTATGCATCACCATGATCTTGCGTGTGCGTAGGAATTTTTTTTGAAATTACTACGTTCCCCAACAAAAACGTGGCTACCAATGGTTAGGGGTAACCAATCACACCATCGGCTGGCCCTATACTCTGCTCCTGGCGAGCTTACTAACATGGGTGACCTAAGGGCTAAGGTTGGCAACTTAAACTTGTCCACAAATCCCCTTGATATGTATGAATGTGATGCACTAGTGTCAAAAAGAACGAGAGCGATAAATGACTTAATCAAAAACTTATCGATCACTGCATCAGGTTGTTCTTCAACCTCCTCCACATTGATGTGGTTCACCTGACCTCTGGTGAAAGGGTTTGGCTTCTTCCCTGAGCTTCCATTGCCATTTCCATTCTTTGCTTTAGGACATTCAGTGGCGTAGTGCCCAGTCTTCCCGCACATGAAACAAGTACTGTGACTTAGATCCTTCCTGGCGGGTGTTGCTGGGTTGGAACGGTTCTGTCTGTTGCTTCCTCCATTCCCATTCCCATTCCCATTCTTGGGGCCACTATGGTTATGCGAAGTCCCTCCATTATGAGTATGGCCTCCATGCTTATGTGTGTGTCTGCTATGTCTTGAGCTTGCGTTGGTTTTCCCCGAAGAGGAAGGGATGATGCAGCAGAGTAGCGTAAGTATTTCCCTCAGTTTTTGAGAACCAAGGTATCAATCCAGTAGGAGGCCACCCTCAAGTCCCTCGTACCTGCACAAAGCGATAGCTACTCGCAACCAACGTGATTAGGGGTTGTCAATCCCTTCACGGTCACTTACGAGAGTGAGATCTGATAGATATAATATTTTTGGTATTTTTGGTATAAAGATGCAAAGTAAAAAGTAAAACCAAAGTAAAAAACAAAGCAAGATTAAAGTGATGGAGATTGATATGATGAGAATAGACCCGGGGGCCATAGGTTTCACTAGTGGCTTCTCTCAAGAGCATAAGTATTCTACGGTGGGTGAACAAATTACTGTTGAGCAATTGACAGAATTGAGCATAGTTATGAGAATATCTAGGCATGATCATGTATATAGGCATCACGTCCGTGACAAGTAGACTGAAACGATTCTGCATCTACTATTATTACTCCACTCATCGACCACTATCCAGCATGCATCTAGAGTATAAGTTAAAAACAGAGTAACGCCTTAAGCAAGATGACATGATGTAGAGAGATAAATTCATGCAATATGAAATAAACCCCATCTTGTTATCCTCGATGGCAACGATACAATATGTGCCTTGCTGCCCCTTCTGTCACTGGGTAAGGACACCGCAAGATCGAACCCAAAGCTAAGCACTTGTCCCATGGCAAGAACTACCAATCTAGTTGGCCAAACCAAACGGATAATTCGAAGAGACTTGCAAAGATAACCAATCATACATAAAAGAATTCAGAGAAGATTCAAATATTATTCATAGATAGACTTGATCATAAACCCACAATTCATCAGTCTCAACAAACACACCGCAAAAAGAAGATTACATCGAATAGATCTCCACAAGAGAGGGGGGGACTTCGTATTGAGATTCAAAGAGAGAGAAGAAGCCATCTAGCTACTAACTATGGACCCGAAGGTCTGAGGTAAACTACTCACACTTCATCGGAGGGGCTAGGATGATGTAGAAGCCCTCCGTGATGATGGCCCTCTTCCGGCGGAGCTCCGGAATAGGCCCCAAGATGGGATCTCATGGATACAGAAAGTTGCGGAGGTGGAATTAGATTTTTGGCTCCTGTTCTGATCGTTTGGGGGTACGTAGGTATATATAGGAGGAAGGAATACATCGTGGAGCACCGAGGGGCCCACGAGGCAGGGGGGCGCGCCCCCCACCCTCGTGACCTCCTCTTTGACTCCCTGGAGTAGGGTCCAAGTCTCCTGGATCACGTTCGGTGAGAAAATCACGTTCCCGAAGATTTTATTCTGTTTGGACTCCGTTTGATATTCTATTTCTTTGAAACACTGAAATACGCAAAAAAACAGCAATTCTGGGCTGGGCCTCCGGTTAATAGGTTAGTCCCAAAAATAATATAAAAGTGGAAAATAAAGCCCAATATAGTCCAAAACAGTAGATAATATAGCATGGAGCAATCAAAAATTATAGATACGTTGGAGACGTATCAGGCATCCCCAAGCTTAATTCCTGCTCGTCCTCGAGTAGGTAAATGATAAATAGAGAATTTTTGATGCGGAGTGCTACTTGGCATAATTTCAATGCAAATCTTCTTAATTGTGGTATGAATATTCAGATTAGAAAGATTCAAGACAAAAGTTTATATTGACATAAAAATAATAATACTTCAAGCATACTAACAAAGCAATTATGTCTTCTCAAAATAACATGGCCAAAGAAAGTTATCCCTACAAAATCATATAGTCTGGCTATGCTCCATCTTCACCACACAAAGTATTTAAATCATGCACAACCCCGATGACAAGCCAAGCAATTGTTTCATACTCTAACTTTTTCAAAACTTTTTCAATCTTCACGCAATACATGAGCGTGAGCCATGGATATAGCACTATAGGTGGAATAGAATGGTGGTTGTGGTGAAGACAAAAAAGGAGGGGAAGATAGTCTCACATCAACTAGGCGTATCAACGGGCTATGGAGATGCCCATCAATAGATATCAATGTGAGTGAGTAGGGATTGCCATGCAACGGATGCACTAGAGCTATAAATGTATGAAAGCTCAACAAAAGAAACTAGTGGGTGTGCATCCAACTTGCTTGCTCACGAAGATCTAGGGCAC
Source organism: Triticum urartu (assembly GCF_003073215.2). Lineage (NCBI taxonomy): Eukaryota > Viridiplantae > Streptophyta > Magnoliopsida > Poales > Poaceae > Triticum > Triticum urartu. Next base: position 408,696,281 of record NC_053027.1, on the reverse strand, counting down.
TTGAGGAGGCCCATCATTGGAATATACAAGCCAAGTTCTATAATGTAAAATTCCCACTAGTATATGAAAGTGACAACATAAGAGACTCTCTATATGAAGAACATGGTGCTACTTCGAAACACAATATATGAGACTCGCTATATCATGGTGCTACTTTGAATCACAAGTGTGGAAAAAAGGATAGTAGCATTGCCCCTTTTTATTTATTTTCTTTTTTTGGGCCTTCTTTTTTTTCTTTGGCCTTTCTTTTTTGGGGGGGACAATGCTCTATTGAATGATGATCATCACACTTTTATTTATTTTAAACTCAATGATTACAACCCGATTCTAAAACAAAGCATGACTCTATATGGATGCCTCCGGCGGTGTACCGGGATATGCAATGAATCAAGAGTGACAAGTATAAAAAAATTATGAACGGTGGCTTTGCCACAAATACTATGTCAACTACATGATCATGCTAAGCAATATGACAACGATGAATGTGTCATGAGGAACTAGATGCTGGAAAGTTGCATGGCAATATATCTCGAAATGGCTATGGAAATGCCATAATAGGTAGGTATGGTGGCTGTTTTGAGGAAGGTATATGGTAGGTGTATGATATCAGCGAAAGGTGCGCGGTATTAGAGAGGCTAGCAAAGGTGGAAGGGTGAGAGTGCGTATAATCCATGGACTCAACATTAGTCATAAAGAACTCATATACTTATTCCAAAAATCTAGAAGTTATCAAAGCAAAGTATTACGCGCATGCTCCTAGGGGGATAGATTGGTAGGAAAAGACCATCGCTCGTCCCTGACTGCCACTCATAAGGAAGACAATCAATAAATAAATCATGCTCCGACTTCATCACATAACGGTTCACCATACATGCATGCTACGGGAATCACAAACTTTAACACAAGTATTCTTTAAATTCACAACTACTCAACTAGCATGACTTTAATATTATCACCTCCATATCTCAAAACAATTATCATGTTTCAATCTTTTCTTTGTATTCAACACACTCAAAATAAAGTTTCACAAATCTTGAATACCAAGGATATTATTACTAAGAAAATTACCATGCTATTAAGAGACTCTCAAAATAATTTAAGTGAAGCATGATAGATCAATAGTTTCTTTAAAACAAATCCACCACCGTGCTCTAAAAGATCTAAGTGAAGCACATAGAGCAAAATTATAACGCTCAAAAGATATAAGTGAAGCACATAGATCAAAATTATCTAGCTCAAAAGATATAAGTGAAGCACATAGAGCAAAACTACTTAGCTCAAAAGATATAAGTGAAGCACATAGAGCAAAACTACATAGCTCAAAAGATATAAGTGAAGCACATAGAGTATTCTATCAAATTTTAATTCATGTATGGCTCTCTCAAAAGGTGTGTAAAGCAAGGATGATTGTGGCATACTAAGACACAAAGACACAAATAATACAAGACGCTCCAAGCAAAACACATATCATGTTGGTGAATAAAAATATAGCTCCAAGTAAATTACCGATGGAAGTGGACGAAACAGGGGATGCCTTCCGGGGCATCCCCAAGCTTTGACTTTTTGGTGTCCTTGGATTATCTTGGGGGTTCCATGGGAATCCCCGAGCTTAGGCTCTTGCCACTCCTTGTTCCATGATCCATCAAAAGAATTCACCCAAAACTTGAAAACTTCACAACACAAAACTCAAAATAGAAAACTCGTGAGCTCCGTTAGCGAAAGAAAACAAAAGACCACTTCAAGGTACTGTAATGAACTCATTCTTTATTTATATTGGTGTTAAACCTACTGTATTCCAACTTCTCTATGGATTATAAACTATTTTACTAGGCATAGATTCATCAAAATAAGCAAACAACACACGAAAAACAGAATCTGTCAAAAACAGAACAGTCTGTAGTAATCTGTAGCTAGCTCAAGATCTGGAACCCCAAAAATTCTAAAATAAAATGATGGACGTGAGGAATTTATATATTAATCATCTGCAAAAAGAATTAACTAAATAGCACTCTTCAAATAAAAATGACAGAAGTTCTCGTGAGCGCTAAAGTTTGTGCTTTTTACAGCAAGTTCAACAAGACTTTCCCCAAGTCTTCCCAGCGGTTCTACTTGGCACAAACACTAATTAAACACAAAAAACACAACCAAAACAGAGGCTAAATAATTTATTTATTACTAAGCAGGAGCAAAAATCAAGTAATAAAAATAAAATTGGGTTGCCTCCCAACAAGCGCTATCGTTTAACGCCCCTAGCTAGGCATAAAAGCGAGGATAGATCTAGGTATTGCCATCTTTGGTAGGCAATTCTTCGATGAGGCATCTGTTTCCCTTATGAATTTCTTTCTTTCTAGTGATTATTAAACTTTTAGGCACAAGATCAAAAAAATTCATGTGTAGCAATTGGTTCCTTAATGATATCAAAAAGATTGGGATGAATACTTATAGATTTAAGATCCGCAGTTTCCTTAGATGATTCACCCTTATTTTTAGGAAAATACATAAGCTTGGAAATTTATTAGGAGGACTTGGAGTATTCTTTATGGAAGATAATGTGGTTCCCAAGTTTGTAATGATACCCTCAAGTTTATCAATTCTAGTAGAATCTAAGTTCATTTTCTCATTAACTATGGGTTCTTTTTCCTTAATATTTTTCAAAGTCATTCCTACCTTAGATCCATATTGAGTAATTTGATTGTGGATCTTTTTATCTAGATTTTCAACTGATTCAATAGTAGCAACTTTATTTTCAATAATTTCAAGTCCTTGCATAACATGCTCCAAAGTTAACATGGTTCCAATAACCAAAAGTTATAAGAATCAAAAGTATGGCTACCCAAGAAGTTCCCTCCGGTAATGGTATCGAGGATATATCTATACCAAGGATTAACACCTACATAAAAATTGCGGAGAAGAACTAAGGTAGATTGCTTCCTGGTAGATCTATTTTGAGAATTGCAAATTCTATACCAAGAATCTTTTAGATTTTCTCCCTCCCTTTGTTTAAATTTAGAACTTCACTCTCGGGAGACAACGGAGAAGATATGACACTAGTCATGACGACAAGCAAACAAACTAGCACACAAGCAAACAAGATCAAACAGGCAAAAGAGGCAAATAGAGAGAGAGAGGGCGAATAAAACGGCAAGGGTGAAGTGGGGGAGAGGAAAACGAGAGGCAAATGGCAAATAATGTAATGCTAGAGATAGGGATTGCGATGGGTACTTGGTATGTTGACTTTTTGCGTAGACTCCCCGGCAACGGCGCCAGAAATCCTTCTTGCTACGTCTTGAGCTTGCGTTGGTTTTCCCCGAAGAGGAAGGGATGATGCAGCAGAGTAGCGTAAGTATTTCCCTCAGTTATTGAGAACCAAGGTATCAATCCAGTAGGAGGCCACACTCAAGTCCCTCGTACCTGCACAAAGCGATAGCTACTCGCAACCAACGCGGTTAGGGGTTATCAATCCCTTCACGGTCAATTACGAGAGTGAGATCTGATAGATATAATATTTTTGGTATTTTAGGTATAAAGATGCAAAGTAAAAAGTAAAAGCAAAGTAAAAAACAAAGCAAGATCAAAGTGATGGAGACTGATATGATGAGAATAGACCCGGGGGCCATAGGTTTCACTAGTGGCTTCTCTCAAGAGCATAAGTATTCTACGGTGGGTGAACAAATTAATGTTGAGCAATTGACAGAATTGAGCATAGTTATGAGAATATCTAGGCATGATCATGTATATAGGCATCATGTCCGTGACAAGTAGACCGAAACGATTCTGCATCTACTACTATTACTCCACTCATCGACCGCTATCCAGCATGCATCTAGAGTATTAAGTTAAAAACAGAGTAACACCTTAAGCAAGATGACATGATGTAGAGAGATAAATTCATGCAATATGAAATAAACCCCATCTTGTTATCCTCGATGGCACGATACAATACGTGCCTTGCTGCCCCTTCTATCACTGGGTAAGGACACTGCAAGATCGAACCCAAAGCTAAGCACTTCTCCCATGGCAAGAACTACCAATCTAGTTGGCCAAACCAAACGGATAATTCGAAGAGACTTGCAAAGATAACCAATCATACATAAAAGAATTCAGAGAAGATTCAAATATTATTCATAGATAGACTTGATCATAAACCCACAATTCATCGGTCTCAACAAACACACCGCAAAAAGAAGATTACATCGAATAGATCTCCACAAGAGAGGGGGAGAACTTTGTATTGAGATTCAAAGAGAGAGAAGAAGCCATCTAGCTACTAACTATGGACCCGAAGGTCTGAGGTAAACTACTCACACTTCATCGGAGGGGCTAGGATGATGTAGAAGCCCTCCGTGATGACGGCCCTCTTCCGGCGGAGCTCCGGAACAGGCCCCAAGATGGGATCTCATGGATACAGAAAGTTGCGGCGGTGGAATTAGATTTTTGGCTCCTGTTCTGGTCGTTTGGGGGTACGTAGGTATATATAGGAGGAAGGAGTACATCGGTGAAGCACCGAGGGGCCCACGAGGCAGGGGATGCGCCCCCCACCCTCGTGACCTCCTCTTTGACTCCCTGGAGTAGGGTCCAAGTCTCCTGGATCACGTTCGGTGAGAAAATCACGTTCCCGAAGATTTTATTCCGTTTGGACTCCGTTTGATATTCTGGTTCTCCAAAACACTGAAATAGGAAAAAAGAACAGCAATTCTGGGCTGGGCCTCCGGTTAATAGGTTAGTCCCAAAAATAATATAAAAGTGAAAAATAAAGCCCAATATAGTCCAAAACAGTAGATAATATAGCATGGAGCAATCAAAAATTATAGATACGTTGGAGACGTATCAATGTCCTCCCGAGTTTGGTGTGAAACAAGGCTTCTGTTGAGCTCCATAATTGTACTTCCCTTATCCATACATCCTTTTGCGGCTCTCTATCTATTGCTGCTTGCCTTCAATCATAAGGGCCCTGTCTACCAAATCCTGGTAGTTATTGAATGTTGCTACCATCAACTGCATACTCAGCTCATCATTCAGCCCGTCCATAAACTTCTCCTGCTTCGCGGCATCTGTGGCTGCATCATTTGGGGCATAGCGAGCTAACTTACTAAACTCATCCACGTATTGCCCCACAGTACAATTTCCCTGGCGTAAGTTTCGAAACTCACGCTTCTTCATACTCATTGCTCTAGTTGAGACATGGGTTATACGGAAAGCTTGCTGAAACTGATCCCATGTGACATTGGCTATGGGAAAAGTGGCCGTGTAATTCTCCCACCATGAGGTTGCGGGTCCATCCAATTGATGTGCGGCAAAGCGCACCTTCCCAGTATCTGTGCAACATGCAGTGGTCAGCTCCCTTCCAATCCTACGGAGCCAGTCATCAGCAACTATCGGCTCGGTGCTACTGGAAAACACCGGCGGATTCAACCTCAGAAAACGGGCTAAGTTGTCAACTAGAGATGGTGGCGGTGGATTGTTGTTGTTGTTGTTGTTTTTGTTGTTGCCTTGGTTCTAGACTACTAGCTGCATCAAGGTATTCTGTGTTGGATCAACTGAGTGAGATCCGGTGCGAAGACAAAACCGGGGTCACGTCTCAGAGGCATCTGATAGGTTTAGAGGGGAGAGATTAGAATAGAGTGGGGAATAAGGAGAAAGTCACTACCCATATGAACATGAGACAAACACATTCAAATCACACCACTCAATTAAAACAAGGGCATACAATCGATCTAGTTATCGTTACAAAATACAGAGACTACTACTATATACATGGGGGGAATACTACTGATAATATGGTGGTCGACTAGAAATTTTTATCGGAGGAAGACTCCATGATATCTGCTCCAGCTTCGTCTTCATAATCATCATCACTGTCGGGGTCGGAGTCGGTGTCGCCGATAATGATGTAGTCTTCAGAATGGTTGTCACCTCCTGGTGCAGGGTCTCCCATGAATACTCCTAGCTTCTTCTCCAGGTCTTCATTCTTCTCCAGTAGTACTGAAATTTTCTCTTCATATCCATCGCGTGTAGACTTGAGTTCCTCTTCTAGCTCCATGTTCCTGGTCATCACCTTCTTCAGGTCTATCATGTTGGCGCACATCTGGTTCTCCTGACAACGAATGTGTTGGTTCAACTACTGGATGTAGGCTGCAATGGACTTGCCCCTCCTGGTGAAGATCATCTCCCATTGCTCATCTCGGCGTCCACATATCTGGTAGATGGTGTCCTTAAGATCCTTGTGGTAAACTTCGTCGATGTGTCCCATGGCGATGTGAGCTACCATGCTCTTTCCTAGATTCCAGGTTGGTGCATCAAAAGAAAACTCTATGGGCTCCGTAACTAGTGTGAATGTCCTTCCTGGAACATGTACTCGAACTATCCAGTGCTCTTCTTCCGGTAGAGTGGCGGTGTAGGTCCCCGTGAAGCTTGGTATTCCGATGTTCAGGTATCTAGTGGCCTCCTTCAAGTGTTGTCCAAAAGGGGTGCCTTCATCCGGTTGAGCAAACTTGTTCCTTGGGTCCGCCATCTATAGAGTGGAAAGTGGAGAAGAGTCAGAAATGAGTAGAGAAGAGGGGCATATGGCTTATCTTAGTGGTCGCATCCTATAGTTAGCGTGTGCTCTAATACCATCTTGTAGCGATCCGACCTCAAACGGTCAAATCTCTGTGTATAAGTGTCATCCCTGGATCAGTAATGCTGACACACACAGTACTTGAAGGATTTACAACAGAGTTCAATCACACACTTATTACATCGAATATCTCTAAAGAGAGTACTTATTACAATAATATGGCTGAAGACCATCTAATGAAGATAACAGAGGAAGCTTCGAAGGTAAAATGAGTCCATCAACTCCAACGGCATAGCTGAGTGCATGACAACGACCTAGCGCACCTTACTCTTCATCTGAAAACTCTGCAACATAAAACGGTGCAGCCTGTGTAGGTCAGCACATGGAATATGCTGGCAAGATAACACTATAAAGCAATGAACAAGTAACAGCTATAACTATATGCAAATATGTCTGGTGGAGGCTCTATGGTTATTTTTGTAGAAAGCTAGTTTTTCCCTACAACAAAGGAATATATTTTATTTAACTACAAAGTTTGTTGAAAACATTGAGAAGGTTCCTCCAACTCAATCCCAAATTAATAATCATCAACCCAACAAATTAATTAATAGAGTGATGAGATCAAATCATAAATTCAAGTACCAGATACTCATGATGTCCATAACAGGGGACACGGCTAACCATGATTAGTTTATACACTCTACAGAGGTTTGCGCACTTTTCCCCACAAGACTCGATGTCCTCCGTTGGATTTCTCGCACTACATGGTGTTTGAGAAATGGATGATCAAAACACAGTCTTTCAGAAGTATTAACTCTTTACTCTGGGTAGACAGTACCACCTACATCCCCTACATCTGCTAGCCTACCACTGAAAGAGGTCACACAACATAATCAACTATGCCAGAGCCCATAATGGCTTGTGGATGCACACGGAAGTTTCCAGCCTGAATAATCTTATGATCCCTTTGAGCCTGGGTGGCAAACCGTAGGATGATTACACAGGTACTCTGCGATATCCCAAGACAACACTGGATTGCTCCAGGTGCCCACGCAACCACTGGGTGCTCCAGGGTGCCTCAACCAATCCACCCAGATGTGTATTAAAGTAGCCACCTTAAGTTTAACCATTAATTAAAACTCTCACATCTGTCATGGATCACTCAAACCCAACCACATCTACGAGCATAGCATAGCATAACAGTATGAGCATAACGTAGAAGTAACTCCTAGGGTTTGAAAATAAAGGCAATAGGTACTACCTCATCACTACTTCCCAATACCCACAAGTATTCAAATCCTAATCATGCAGTGTTTGAGGATTGAACTAATGCATAAAAACTGGGTAATAAGGGGTATGATCAAAGTGTTACTTGCCTTGCCGACGGTCTGAAAACTCTAGTGACGGTCGAAAACTCTATCTTAAACAAACAATAGCATACATGAGCGATCAAGCATAGGATGCAAGGGTAAAACTCAAATGAAAAGATCCAAACTGAAAGTTCAACTGAAGAGCTTCGATTTGCAAAAATAATCAATCAAATCAAACCTACAAAACTCAAACTACGATCAGAAGAAGTTCCAATTCAAATCTGCTTGAAACCAAATTTTAAATTGTCAAAACCATGTTCAAGTTGATTATCTAGAAAGAGGTGAACAATACAAAGATTTTGGCGTTGGATTCACTGGATTTTGACGAGCTCGCAAAAAGTTGCGAGGGTTTGAAGATCAGGGGCTAATCTGTGATAAAAATAATCACGGATAGGTCCCTGGCCGAAAATAAAATAAAAAGAAAAGGCTATCGAACGAACGTTCGCTATCAGGGACAAACGAACGAATACGTTCGCTAATAGAGACGTTTGAGTGAACGCTCGCTAATTAGCGAACTCAAAAAAACCGATCTGAACCAACCGACAAAACCCTAAAAAAATAAACCGGAGAAACCAAGGAAACCGAGATCGGTTTTACCAGTTCGGCGGCAGTAGCGGTGGCTCCGGCGCGGGCGAGGCAGGGGCGGCAGTGCCGTGGGGCGGTGGTTGCGGCGCAAGCGGGCGGCGGCGCGGCAGCAGCACCGCCAGCGGCGGCGAGCGGCGTGGGCGCGAGCTACAGCGGCGGTGGTGGCTAGCGGCGGCTGCGGTGGGGCAGGGTGGAGAGGAGGCGACGGGGCGGCGGTATTTAAAGGCCGGCGGGCGGCGCCTTGGGGAAGGGGGCGGCGCGGGGTGGAGTCCGGCTCGGACTCCCCTCGGCGTCCGTGCGGCGGCGGGGCTATGCGCGGGAGGGAGGCGGCGCGCAGGCGGGCCGGCCTGCTCGGCTGGGCTTCGCCCCAGTCGGGCAGGAATAGTTTTTTAAAATAAAATTCCGCCCGAATAAAATCCTAATAAAATATTAAAAAAATTCTAAAAATGCCAAAAACAATGTTCACTGTCTAAACCTATTATTTAGAACAAAGTGAATATTTTTCTGGCCTAAAATGCATTTTTTCTAATTCAAATAAAATAGCAAATAAAATCCAAATAAAATATAAATTTGATTTTAAATTTTCTTCTCCAATATTCCTTCTCTTTTGAAGAAGTCATTTTATCTTCTCTCTTTTAAGTTAAATATTGGAAACAATTGGAGAGAAAAATATTAAAACCAAATTGATCCTGTTTTCAAATTTGAGAAAATTTCAAATATGAAAATTTATGAAATCCCCAACTCTCTCCTTGGGTCCTTGAGTTGCTTAAGATTTCTAGGATCTCAAAAAAATGCAAATAAAATATGATATGCATATGATGGCCTATGTATAACATCCAAATTGAAAATTGGGATGTTACAATGCATGTTGGATAGCCGTCGATGTGTGGAGTAATAGTAGTAGATGCAGGAAGGAGTCGGTCTACTAATCTTGGACGTGAAGCCTGTGTAATGATCATTGCCTAGATATCGTAATGAGTATTTGAAGTTCTATCAATTGCCCAACAGTAATTTGTTCACCCACCGTTTGCTATTTTTCTCGAGAGAAGCCACCAGTGAAACCTACGGCCACCGGGTCTCTTCTTCATATTATTTGCCTTTGGGATCTATTTTCCTTCGCCTTTCTTTTCAGATCTACTAAACCCAAAAATACAAAAATACCTTGCTGCAATTTATTCTTATTTATTTTATTTGGCGTTCGATCTATCAATCTACTACAATTTATTCACGTTTGTTTTGCCTATCTTGGGCACCGTGCCCGAAAGGGATTGACAAACCCTTTTACACGTCAGGTTGCGAGTGTTTGTTATTTGTGTGGAGGTGTTGTTTACGTTGTGTTGTTTGGTTCCCCTACTGGTTTGATAACCTTGGTTTCATCACTAAGGGAAATACCTACCATCGATGTGTTGCATCATCCCTTCCTCTTTGGGGAAATACCGAAGTAGCTTCAAGCCGCTATCAATAGCCCTCCCCCTTTTCCCTCCCTAGGGCTGGCCAAACAAGGGACGGGGCGCACCAGCCCCCGTGTGGGCTGGTTTTTCCCCTCCTTTGGCCCATAAGGCCCATAACTTGTCGGGGGGGCAGAACCCCTTCCGGTGACCCGATTCCTTCTCGGTACATCTCGAAACACTTCTGGTGTCCAAATACCATCGTACTATATATCAATCTTTACCTTTCGAACATTTCGAGACTCCTATAACATTATATCGGGACTTCGAACAACATTTGATCACCAAAACATATAACTCATATAACATTATATCGTCAACGAATGTTAAGCATGCGGACCCTACGGGTTCGAGAAGTATGTACACATGACCGAGACACCTCTCCGATCAATAACCAATAGCGGAACCTGGATGCCCATATTGGGTCCTACATATTATACGAAGATCTTTATCGGTAGAATCGTTATTACAACATACGTAATTCCCTTTGTCCATCGGTAGGTTACTTGCTCGAGATTCGATCGTCGGTATCTTCATACCTAGTTCAATCTCATTACCGGCAAGTCTCTTTACTCATTCCTTAATACATCACCTTGTGACTAACTCCTTACTCATTTGCTTGTAAGCTTATGATGTGTATTACCGAGAGGGCCCAGAGATACCTCTCCGATACTCGGAGTGACAAATCCTAATCTCGATTTATGCCAACTCAACAAACACCTTCGAAGATACCTGTAGAGCATCTTTATGATCACCCAGTTACATTGTGACATTTGATAGCACACAAGGTATTCCTTCGGTATCTGGGAGTTGCATAATCTCATAGTCGAAGGAATATGTATTTGACATGAAGAAATCAATAGCAGTACACTGAACGATCATTATGCTAAGCTAACGGGTGGGTCTTGTCCAACTTAGCATAATGATCGTTTAGTTTATTGCTATTGATTTCTTTATTTCAAATACATATTCCTTCGACTATGAGATTATGCAACTCCTGGATACCGGAGGAATACCTTGTGTGCTATCAAACGTCACAATGTAACTGGCAGATCCTGTTATCAAATGACAACACATGTCTATGGTTAGGAAACCGTAACCATCTTTGATCAATGAGCTAGTCTAGTAGAGGCTTACTAGGGACATGATATTTGTTTATGTATTCACACATATATTTAAGTTTCCGATCAATACAATTATAGCATGAATAATAAACCATTATCATGAATAAGGAAATATAATATAAAATAACAACTTTATTATTGCCTCTAGGGCATATTTCCTTTAGTAGCAACATCGTGGTCGTCAAAGGAGTCATAGCACGCCTCGTAGCATCACTATGGTCGTCGAAGCAGTCATAGCATGCCTCGTAACATCAGTGTGGTCATCAATGTCGTCGATGAATCACCCGGGCCACTGTCACAGAGCCACCAACGCTAGGTGGAGGTTTTAGTTCTCTTGAATGGAACACCGGACAGTGGTTGGAACCTCTGAGTTGTCGATCTTGTGTATGCGTGAGGAATTTGTTAGTAGTACGTCGCAACAGGGAGCATTTTTTCTTTTTGTTGAGAAGACGCAACAGGGAGCCTGCACAAGATGTTAGTGACGAGCTTGGACGGGATCTCAGTGGGCCGATCCAACGGACCTGAGCATCACTATCGTACGGCTAGGGGCCGGGGGTGCTGATTTTCCCTAGTTATCAGACCGTAGATTCATAGTGTTGGCCTTTGTTTTGTCCCTGTAGGTAACTCGTGGATGCGACAGTGCGGTGTTCTTTTTCTTGAGGGAAGACCATCACGCCTAGTTGTGACCATGCGACGTTTCTTTACTCGCCAAAGATTTTTTTTTCTTTAAAAGAAATCCCCGAGCCTATGTATTCATCATCAACCACAAAGTTTACATAGTCCGGATGCCCCAACAGCCAAGTATGCCGACCTGGCATTAGCCCTGAAGAGTTCTTAGCAATACTTTGAGCATCACCACTACATTATCTTATTTCAAACCTAAATGAAGATCTCCTATCTCAGCCTTCAAACTACCGATCTCCTTGATTATCATAACATGTCCTCCTTTGCTTCCTTACTTTGTAACCCGGACGACTTCTTTGTGTTGGGGAACACAGTATTTCAAAAAATTTACGTACGATCACACAAGATCTATCTAGGAGATGTATAGCAATGAGAGGGGTGAGTGTGTCTACGTACCCTCATAGACCGAAAGCGGAAGCGTTTAGTAACGCGGTTGATGTAGTCGAACGTCTTCACGATCCAGCCGATCCAAGTACCGAACACACGACACCTCCATGATCAGCACACGTTCATCTTGGTGACGTCCCTCGTACTCTTGATCCAGCTGAGGCCGAGGGTGAGTTCTGTTAGCACGACGGCGTGTTGACGGTGATGATGAAGTTACCGACGCAGGGCTATGCCTAAGCACTACAACGATATGACCGAGGTGTGTAACTGTGGAGGGGGCACCGCACATGGCTAAAAGATCAACTTGTATGTTTATGGGGTGCCCCCTGGCCACGTATATAAAGAAGGGAGAGGGAGAGGCAGCCGGCCAAGGGAGGCACCAAGGTGTGGAGTCCTACTAGGACTCCCTAGTCCTAGTAGGATTCCACCTCCCACACAAAGTAGGAAAGGGGGAAGGGAGAAGGAGAAGGAAAGGGGGGCAGCCCCCTTCTCCTAGTCCTAATCGGCTTCCTACCCTAGGGGGCGCACTAGCCCCTTGTGGGCTGGTGTGCTTCCCTCTTATGGCCCATAAGGCCCATAACTTCTCCCGGGGGGTTCCGGTAACCTCCCGGTACTCCGGAAAAATGCCCGAACCTCTCAAAACCATTCCGATGTCCAAATGCAACCTTTCAATATATGAATCTTTACATCTCAACCATTTCGAGACTCCTCTTCATGTCTGTGATATCATCTGGGACTCCGAACAAACTTCGATTCATCAAATCACATACCTCATAATTCAAATCGTCATCGAACGTTAAGCGTGCGGACCCTATGGGTTCGAGAACTATGTAGACATGACCGAGACACATCTCCGGTCAATAACCAATAGTGGAACCTGGATGCTCATATTGGACCCTACATATTCTATGAAGATCTTTATCGGTCAAACCGCATAACAACATACCTTGTTCCCTTTGTCATCGGTATGTTACTTGCCCGAGATTCGATCGTTGGTATCATCATACCTACTTCAATCTCGTTACATGCAAGTCCCTTTACTCGTAATGTAATGCATTATCCCGTAACTAACTCATTAGTCACATTGCTTGCAAGGTTTATAGTGATGTGCATTAACGAGAGGGCCCAGAGATACCTCTCCGAAACACCGAGTGACAAATCCTAATCTCAATCTATGCCAACTCAACAAACACCATCGGAGACACCTATATAGCATCTTTATAATCACCCAGTTACGTTGTGACGTTTGATAGCACACTAAGTGTTCCTCCGGTATTCGGGAGTTGCATAATCTCATAGTCATAGGAACATGTATAATTCATGAAGAAAGCAATAACAATAAACTAAACGATCATAGTGCTAAGCTAATGGATGGGTCTTGTCCATCACATCATTCTCTAATGATGTGATCCCATTCATCAAATGACAACACATGTCTATGGCTAGGAAACTTAACCATCTTTGATTAACGAGCTAGTCAAGTAGAGGCATGCTAGGGACACTCTGTTTTGTCTATGTATTCACACATGTACTAAGTGTCCGGTTAATACAATTCTGCATGAATAATAAACATTTATCATGACATAAGGAAATATAAATAACAACTTTATTATTGCCTCTAGGGCATATTTCCTCCAGTCTCCGACTTGCACTAGAGTCAATAATCTAGCTCACACCGTCATGTGATTTAACATCAATAGTTCACGTATTTATGTGATTAATTCACATCTCCATGTGACTAACACCCAAAGGGTTTTACTAGAGTCAATAATCTAGTTCACATCGCTATGTGATTAACACCCAAAGAGTACTAACACCCAAAGGGTTTTACTAGAGTCAATAATCTAGCTCACACCATTGTCCAGTGATCCACTCTTGGATCAATATCGTACCGCCTTGCCAAACTCATGGCAAGGAACACAATATGTTTGGTACACAACATAGCATACTTTATAGAACCTATGGCTGAGGCATAGGGAATGACTTTCATTCTCTTTCTATTTTCTGTCGTGGTCATGTTTTGAGTCTTGCTCAACTTTACACCTTGCAATACAGGAAAGAACTCCTTCTTTGACTGTTCCATTTTGAACTTCAAAAATATTGTCAAGGTATGTACTTATTGAAAAATCTTATCAAGCGTTTTGATCTATCTTTATAGATCTTGATGCCCAATATGTAAGCAGCTTCACCGAGGTATTTCTTTGAAAAAATCCTTTCAAACACTCCTTTATGCTTTCCAGAAAATTCTACATCATTTCTGATCAACAATATGTCATTCACATATACTTATCAGAATGTCTGTAGTGCTCCCACTCACTTTCTTGTAAATACATGCTTCTCCAAAAGTCTGTATAAAACCATATACTTTGATCACACTATCAAAGCGTATATTCCAACTCCGAGAGGCTTGCACCAGTCCATAAATGGATCGGTGGAGCTTGCACACTTTGTTAGCACCTTTAGGATTGACAAAACCTTCTTGTTGCATCATATACAACTCTTCTTTAAGAAATCCATTTAAGTAATGCAGTTTCGACATCCCTTTGCCAGATTTCATAAAATGTGGCAATTGCTAACATGATTCGGACAGACTTAAGCATCGCTATGAGTGAGAAAAATCTTATCGTAGTCAACACCTTTAACTTGTCGAAAACCTTTTTGCGACAATTCGAGCTTTGTAGATAGTAACACTACTATCAGCGTCCGTCTTCCTCTTGAAGATCCATTTATTCTCAATGGCTCGCCGATCATCGGGCAAGTCAATCAAAGTTCATACTTTGTTCTCATACATGGATCCCATCTCAGATTTCATGGCCTCAGGCCATTTCGTGGAATCTGGGCTCATCATCGCTTCCTCATAGTTCATAGGTTTGTCATGGTCTAGTAACATGACTTCCAGAAAGGATTATCGTACCACTCTGGTGCAGATCTTACTCTGGTTGACCTATGAGGTTCAGTAGTAACTTGATGAGAAGTTTCATGATCATTATCATTAGCTTCTTCACTAATTGGTGTAGAAATCACTGTAACTGATTTCTATGATGAACTAATTTCCATTAAGGGAGAAGGTACAGTTACCTCATCAAGTTCTACTTTCCTCCCACTCACTTATTTTGAGAGAAACTCCTTCTCTAGAAAGAATCCATTCTTAGTAACAAATATTTTGCCTTCAGATCTGTGATAGAAGGTGTACCCAACAGTTTCTTTTGGTTATCCTATGAAGATGCACTTGCCCGATTTGGGTTCGAGCTTATCAGGTTGAAACTTTTTTATATAAGCATCACAGCCCCAAACTTTAAGAAACGACAACTTAGGTTTCTTGCTAAACCACAATTCATATGGTGTCGTCTCATTTAGATGGTGCCCTATTTAACGTGAATGCAGCTGTCTCTAATGCATAACCCCAAAATGATAGTGGTAAATCAGTAAGAGACATCATAGATCGCACCATATCTAATAAAGTATGGTTACGACATTCGGACACACCATTACACTATGGTGTTCCATGTGGCGTGAGTTGTGAAACTATTCCACATTGTTTCAAAGAAGACCAAACTCATAACTCAAATATTTTGTCTCCGCGATTAGATCATAGAAACTTTATTTTCTTGTTATGATGATTTTCCACTTCACTCTAAAATTCTTTAAACTTTTCAAATGTTTCAGACTTATGTTTCATTAAGTAGATATACCCATATCTGCTCAAATCATCTGTGAAGGTCAGAAAATAACGATACCCGCCGCGAGCCTCAACACTCATCGGATCACATACATCAGTATGTATTATTTCTAGTAAGTCAGTTGCTTGCTCCATTGTTCCGGAGAACTGAGTCTTAGTCATCTTGTCAATGAGGCATGGTTCGCAAGCATCAAATGATTCATAATCAAGTGATTCCAAAAGCCCATCAGCATGGAGTTTCTTCATGCGCTTTACACCAATATGACCTAAACGGCAGTGCCATAAATATGTTGCACGATCATTATCAACTTTGCATCTTTTGGCATCAATATTATGGATATGTGTATCAACACGATCGAGATTCAATAAACCATTTATTTTGAGTGTATGACCATAGAAGGTTTTATTCATGTAAATAGAACAACAATTGTTCTTTGACTTAAATGAATAACCATATTGCAATAACATGATCCAATCATATTTATGCTCAACGCAAACACTAAATAACATTTATTTTAGGTTCAACACTAATCCTAAAGATAAAGGGAGTGTGCGATGGTGATCTTTATCATACTTGGAATCACACATCGTCACCTCGCTCTTAACTAGTCTCTGTTTATTTTGCAACTCCTGTTTCGAGTTACTACTCTTAGCAACTGAACCAGTATCAAATACCGAGGGGTTGCTATAAACACTAGTAAAATACACATCAATAACATGTATATCAAATATACCTTTGTTCACTTTGCCATCCTTATTATCCGCCAAGTATCTAGGGCAGTTCCACTTCCAATGATCATTTCCTTTGCAGTTAGAAGCACTCAGTTTCAGGCTTGGGTCTAGATTTGGGCTTCTTCATGGGAGTGGCAACTTTCTTGCCATTCGTCTTGAAGTTCCCTTTCTTTCCCTTGCCCTTTTAATTGAAACTAGTGGTCTTGTCAACCATCAACACTTGATGCTTTTCTTGATTTCTACCTTCGCCGATTTCAGCATCGCGAAGAGCTTGGGAATCGTTTCCGTTATCCCTTGCATATTATAGTTTATCACAAAGTTCTAGTAACTTGGTGATAGTGACTAGAGAACTCTGTCAATCACAATCTTATCTGGAATATTAACTCTCACTTGATTCAAGTGATTGTAGTACTCAGACATTCTGAGCACATGCTCACTAGCTGAGCTATTCTCCTCCATCTTGTAGGCAAAGTACTTTGTCGGAGGTCTCATACCTCTTAACACGGGCATGAGTCTGAAATACCAATTTCAACTCTTGGAACATCTCATATGCTCCATGTCGTTCAAAATATTTTTAAAGTCCCGGTTCTAAGCCGTAAAGCATGGTGCACTAAACTATCAAGTAGTCATCATACCGAGCTTGTCAAACGTTCATAATGTTTGTATCTGCTCCTACAATAGGTTCGTCACCTAGCGATGCATCAAGGACATAATTCTTCTATGCAACAGTGAGGATAATCCTCAGATCACGGACACAGTCCACATCATTGCTACTATCATCTTTCAACTTATTTTTCTCTAGGAACATATCAATAATAAAACAAGGGAGATATACGCGAGCTATTGATCTACAACATAGATATGCAAAAACTATCAGGACTAAGTTCATGATAAATTAAAGTTCAATTAATCATATTACTTAAGAACTCCCACTTAGATAGACATCCCTCTAATCATCTAAGTGATCACGTGATCCAAATAAACTAAACCATGTCCGATCATCACGTGAGATGGAGTAGTTTTCAATGGTGAACATCATTATGTTGATCATATCTACTATATGATTCACGCTCGACCTTTCGGTCTCAGTGTTCCGAGGCCATATCTGCATATGCTAGGCTCGTCAAGTTTAACCTGAGTATTCTGCATGTGCAGAACTGGCTTGCACCCGTTGTATGTGAACGTAGAGCTTATCACACCCGATCATCACGTGGTGTCTCGGCACGACGAACAGTAGCAACGATGCATACTCAGGGAGAACACTTATACCTTAAAATTTAGTTAGAGATCATCTTATAATGCTACTGTCGTACTAAGCAAAATAAGATGCATAAAGGATAAACATCACATGCAATCAAATAAGTGATATGATATGGCCATCATCATCTTGTGCTTTTGATCTCCATCTCCAAAGCACCGTAATGATCACCATCGTCACCAGCTTGACACCTTGATCTCCATCGAAGCATCGTTGTCGTCTCGCCAACTATTGCTTCTACGACTATCGCTACCTCTTAGTGATAAAGTAAAGCAATTACATGGCGATTGCATTTCATACAATAAAGCGACAACCATATGGCTCCTGCCAGTTGCCGATAACTGTTACAAAACATGATCATCTCATACAACAATTTATATCATCACATCTTGACCATATCACATCACAACAAGCCCTGCAAAAACAAGTTAGACGTCCTCTACTTTGTTTTTGCATGTTTTACATGGCTGCTACGGGCTTCTAGCAAAACCGTTCTTACCTACGCATCAAAACCACAATGATTTTTCGTCAAGTGTGCTGATTTAACCTTCAACAAGGACCGGGCGTAGTCAAACTCGATTCAACTAAAGCTAGAGAAACAGACACCCACTAGCCACCTGTGTGCGAAGCACGGCGGTAGAACCAGTCTTATGAACATGGTCATGTAATGTCGGTCTGTGCCGCTTCATCCAACAATACCGCCGAATCAAAGTATGACATGCTGGTAAGCAGTATGACTATTATCACCCACAACTCTCTATGTTCTACTCGTGCATATAACATCTACGCTTAGACCTAGCTCGGATGCCACTGTTGGGGAACACAGTATTTCAAAAATTTACCTACAATCACGCAAGATCTATCTAGGAGATGTATAGCAACGAGAGGGGTGAGTGTGTCTATGTACCCTCATAGACCGAAAGCGAAAGTGTTTAGTAACGCGGTTGATGTAGTCAAACGTCTTCATGATCCAACCGATTCAAGTACCGAACGCACGACACCTCCATGATCAGCATATGTTCAGCTCGGTGACGTCCCTCGTACTCTTGATCCAGCTGAGGCCGAGGGTGACTTTCGTCAGCGGGATGGTGACGATGATGATGAAGTTACCGGCGCAGGGCTTCGCCTAAGGACTACAACGATATGACCGGGGTGTGTAACTGTGGAGGGGGGCACCACACATAGCTAAAAGATCTACTTGTGTGTCTATGGGGTGCCTCCTGGCCACATATATAAAGGAGGGAAAGGGATAGGCAGCCAGCCCTAGGGGGGCGCCAAGGTGTGGAGTCCTAGTAGGATTCCACCTCCCACACGGAGTAGGGAAGGGGGAAGGGAGAAGGAGAAGGAAAGGGGGGCCGGGCGGCCCCATTCTCCTAGTCCTAATCGGCTTCCTGCCCTAGGGGGGCACAGCAGCCCCTTGTGGGCTGATGTGCTTCCCTCTTATGGCCCATAAGGCCCATAACTTCTCCCGGGGGGTTCCGGTAACCTCCCGGTACTCCGGAAAAATGCCTAAACCTCTCAGAACCATTTCAATGTTCAAATGCAACCTTTCAATATATGAATCTTTACCTCTCAACCATTTCGAGACTCCTCGTCATGTCCGTGATCTCATCCGGGACTCTGAACAAACTTCGGTTCATCAAATCACATAACTCATAATACAAATCGTCATCGAACGTTAAGCGTGCGGACCCTACGGGTTCGTGAACTATGTAGACATGACCGAGACACATCTCCAGTCAATAACCAATAGCGGAACATGGATGCTCATATTGGCTCCTACATATTCTATGAAGATCTTTATCGGTCAAACCGCATAACAACATACGTTGTTCCCTTTGTCATCGGTATGTTACTTGTCCGAAATTTGATCGTTGGTATCATCATACCTATTTCAATCTCGTTACCGGCAAGTTTCTTACTCGTTCTGTAATGCATCATCTCGTAACTAACTCATTAGTCACATTGCTTGCAAGGCTTATAGTGATGTGCATTACCGAGAGGGCCCAGAGGTACCTCTCCGAAACACGGAGTGACAAATCATAATCTCGACCTATGCCAACTCAACAAACACCAACGGAGACGCCTGTAGAGCATGTTTATAATCACCCAGTTACGTTGTGACGTTTGATAGCACATTAATGTTCCTCCGGTATTCGGGAGTTGCATAATCTCATAGTCATAGGAACATGTATAAGTCATGAAGAAAGCAATATCAATAAACTAAACGATCATAGTGCTAAGCTAACGGATGAGTCTTGTCCATCACATCATTCTCTAATGATGTGATCCCGTTCATCAAATGACAACACATGTCTATGGCTAGGAAACTTAATCATCTTTGATTAACGAGCTAGTCAAGTAGAGGCATAGTAGGGACACTCTGTTTTGTCTATATATTCACACATGTACTAAGTTTTCGGTTAATACAATTCTAGCATGAATAATAAACATTTATCATGCTATAAGGAAATATAAATAACAACTTTATTATTGCCTCTAGGGCATATTTCCTTCACGAAAATTTTGAAACACGAACATTTTTTGCAAATCTGAACAAAATTTGAAAACGAGAATTTTTTTTTTAAATTACTGAAAAAAATTGAACCATGAATATTTTTAAAATTATGAGCAAAAGTTTGAAACAAGGAATTTTTATAAAATTTCTAAAAAGACTTTTTGAAACACGAACATTTTTTGAAATTGTGAACAACATTTGTAAAAAGAGCATTTTATGAAATTTCTAAAAAGACTTTTTGGCACACAAACATTGTTTGAAATTCTGAACAAAATTGGTAAACGAGAACATTTTTTCCAAATTACTGAACATTTTTTAAAACACGAACATTTTTAAAATTCTGAACAAGATTCAAAAACAAGAATGTTTTATTAAATTTCGAAAAATACTTTTTGAAACACGAACATTTTTTAAAATTCTAAACAAAATTTGAAAATGAGAACATTTTTTGTAATTTCTTATATATTTTTAAAATTTGGAGCAAATATTGAAAACAACAACATGTTATAAAGTTCTGCATAAATATTTGAAATTTTCAAAAAAAGAAACAAGAAAGGGAAAAAAACGAAATGGCAAAGAAAAGAAAACAGAAAAATAAAAAGAAAAAAACTAAAACGAAAAGAAGAAACAGAAAAAGAAAAGAAACAAAAAGGGAAATGAGGAAATACAAAAACCGGTCCAGGAACCTTCTAGAAGGTTTTCAAAACTCGAAAAAACCGGCTGGAAACCAGAAGATTCCCAAAACAGGAATCTCTCAATCGTTTGAACGGGCCCTCCCATCCGAACGCTCGTCGATGTGCCCCTGTGTGTCGCCTTGACTACTTGCGGCAGTGAGGCAGATGGGAACTTCCTTATATCTCCCTTATAGGGAGTTGTACGTACCCGTCGCCTAAGGCGTAAGGCGCAAAGCGACCGGGCCGGCCCTGTACTGTAGCAGGTTGTGAGTTTGTTCTTTCTCTTTTCCGGTTTTCAGTGTTTTCGGCCCAGTTTTTTTTGTGTGGGTTTCTTCCCCGGTTTTCACTGCTGGTGGCCGGGTTTTTTCGTTCTGTTTTTTCCCTGGTTTTCTATTTCTTCACTGGGGTTTTTCGGTTACTTGTTTCCTTTTTCTCTTTGGTTTTACTTTTTTATTCCCTTTTTACAACACATATCTACATTTTTGTTACACATTACACATTTTTCATATACGTCAACATATTTTAATACACGTTTAACATTTTTAAATACACATGATTAACAACTTTTTTAATTAGTGTCATCAATGTCTATTGTTTTCATACATATTGTACATTTTTGGTATATATCTAAAATATTTTTTATACAAATTAAATATTATATATAATCATTTTTTGCAAGTATATGTTTTGGTGTCTACTTTTCTTCATAGACATCATACATTTTTCTTATACATCTGATACAATATTTATACAAGTTTAACATTTATATATACACGTTTACATTTTCCAAATACATGATTAATATTTTAAAACATATAGTTTCGGGTGTCTAATTTTCCACACATATTTATCCATTTTTTTATACATCAGGAACATTTTTATATACATGTTCCAAACATATAATTAACATTTTTGAATACTTATACTTTTTTATGTCTACTTTTTCAGTACACATTTGTACATTTTGTGTATACCTTCCAATCATTTTATCTATACACATTTAACATTTTTCCATTGCATGATTAACCTTTTCCAAATTTATGTAAATGTTTTTCATAACATATATATTTACAATATTTGGAAGTATAAACAAAAGCAAAAGAACTAAAACAAAAAACATGAAGAAAAAAATGAGCATTGGCCTTCCCGCGCTCTGGGCCGGCCTATTTAGGCAAGCGAGGTTTCGAGCCCTAGTTGGACCGACCCATTGGCGAGCTCCTTCATGCCAGAGCTGACTTTGTCTCCTAGAAGCGAGGCATAGTCGCTCCCACGTTGTCTCAAGAAAAAAGTCGCTCCCAAGATGCACCGGAAAAATCATGATTTTTGACGAGCAAATGCCCACCAGGCAGGCCCACGCCAACATACATATTAGATGAAGCCCCAGGTCCATGAAGATTACGGTTCATGGGGCAGCTTATCGGAGAAGTTGCTATAGATCGCCTGTAGTGATCCCACATAGAGTGATCGCTCACAAAATCCTTAAATCGGCCAACAACACTCGCCGGCTCCGCTCGCACATACGGGTTGCTCACACGAGTATAATTTCGTATATTTTTTACCATCTTTAAGAATTCGTTCGATAATGAGTTAACTTGTTGATTAATCCCTACTCATAGGGTCACCGACCAGCCGATAAACTAATACATTAGTTGATTAATTGATTAACTTGCGGATTAACTTCCATTACCTGACGTACATACTCTCGAGGATTCGAGCGTACCGGAGAGATGCTCCTTCACACTCAAAGGAGTTCAACATACGATGACGCTTGAGCAGTGGTGCAACGCCTTTGGGTTCGAGAAGTTCTTGACACTAGGGGTGTGCCCATCGCTGATGTGTTGGGTATGTGGGAGCTCATCTCCGTTAAGGATGAGCACGACCTCTCCGGCAAGAAGGTATCAAGAATACACAACCCCGCCATTCGTTACTTCATGATATTCCTTGCAAATACTATTTTCGGCAGGGAGAACATCGGGGGCATGTCGAGCTATGACATGTGTGTGCTCCACATAACACTTCACCCCAACTACACTACCAAGCCTAACATGGGAGCTTTCCCGATGCACCACCTCGACCGACGGCACAAGCAGCCGAGGGGCGTTGTTGTGGTGGGAGGTATAGTGGCTCGGCTCGCCGAGCACTTTGGCCTCGATGTTGATGAGATGCAACATGTCCAAGGTCCTAAGGTGCTCAACCGTAGGATCATGACTAACATATATTTTATTGGACCTGTGCAAGGGGAGCATTGCTACAAATGCCCCCTACCTAACACGCAAACTATCGATGTGCGCTTGCCCTTGCCGCAAGCTTTTGTTTCTATGCATGATATGTGTCTACTCTCCATTGATGAAATCAATGAGTACAGGCACGCAGTCATGTTCGGGAACAATGTTCAACCCGTACCCGCTCATGAGTGGGATTCCGCAGCAGCAGGGCATGCCCGCGGTTGGGGTGCATGGGGCAATGCACCCCAGTATGCACCAAACTTTCTTCCACAGCCTGCACCGCAATTCACATCGTAGGTTCACTTTGGACAGCCAGACGACTATGTGCCTAGGGTTGAGTTTCAGCAGCCGCAGCCACAGGTACAAGGGATCCTTACAGACCTCCGAGAGGCCAACAACAACATTAACCTGCTCAATGGGAACATATAGTCCCTCTTTTCGCTTTTGGCAGCCACACCCTGGCACGAGAGGCCAATCCTCTAGTGGCCCCTCTCAGATGCAGTGGCCACACTTTGGCCGGAGGGGTAATGATGACGAGGACATGGACTAGAGAGTAGGCTCAGAGCCTAAGCTTGGGGGGATCTCATCCCCAAGTTATCCATGTATGCATATTTTATTTTTCCTCTTTTTCTGTTTCTTTTTGTTCTTAGCATGTTTAATTTCACTTTGCATAATAAATTTGAGGAGCAAGCTTTTTTATTTCCTTGTTGGAATTATCTTCATTTGTGTTTTGTTTCTTCAAGCCCACAGGTTTATTCTCCACTAGCAACTTGAAAATGAAGAGAATGAAGTGGAAAGTTTGACTGAGGGAAGAGGTGAGCCATTGCGAGAAGGTATAACATATGCATAATCCCTTGTCTCACAATATTATTTGAGAAAGAACTTTCAGTTGACTGGTTGCACTTAAGTGAGTTCCCCGCGTTAGTTGAATATTATTTTGTAATAAGTCCGAACTTCAGATTTTGCTAGCGGGACCTTGTGGTAAGCATGTTTTTGTTCCAGTAAAAGTTACAGAAAACTTAGGGGTTTCAATTCTTGAACACAACGAGTAGTCAAGTAGTTCAACTCCACTTGCTAAATTTTATTGACTTAATGACACCTATTGATAGAGTTAATTGGGTGAATGAATATTTAAAGTGATTGAGGTTATGCCAAAATTTATTCAGGATACCAAAATCGTGGAGCTTCAACCCTAGGCTAGTTTTACGTCCCGTTGCTATATGTTGAGATTGTTGGAAATATGCCCTAGAGTCAATAATATAGTAGTCATTATTATATTTCCTTAATCATGATAAAGGTTTATTATTCATGCTAGAATTGTATTGACCAGAAACTTAAATACATGTGTGGATACATAAACAAATACCATGTCCCTGGGATGCCTCTACATCATTCTCGAACCCGTAGGGTCGGCACGCTTAACGTTCGTTGGCGATATAGTATTATATGAGTTATGTGAATTGGTGACCGAATGTTGTTCAGAGTCCCAGATGAGATCACGGACATGACGAGGAGTTCCGGTATGGTCCAGAGGTAAAGATTGATATAGGATGATAGTATTTGGTCTCTAGAAGAGTTTCAGAATACATTGGAGTATTATTGGATCACTGGAAGGGGTTCCGGGAGGCCACGGGAGCATATTGGACCAAACGGGCCAACGAGTGAGAGCACACCAGCTCACATAGGCTGGCGCACCCCTACCTTATGGCACGCAATCCTAGGGAATGAAGGGAGATGGCTAGCCTCCTCTTTCCTTCTCTTCCACATGCAGGAAAAGAAAAGGGGGCGCCTCCCCTCCCGCCTTCCCCCCAAGCGCCAGGAAGGAAGGAGGGGTGTGGCCACGACAGGCGCCTAGGGCAGCCGCTAACCCCCCTTGGGGGCGCCCTAGGCTGCCTCCCTCCTCCCTCCACCTATATATATGTGAGGAGGGATAGGGGCAACACACTCCACGATCCCCAAGCCGTGTGCGGCACACCGTCTCCCTCTAGTTCTACTTCCTCCTCCGTCCATGTTCGTTGCGCTTGGCGAAGCCCTGCAGATTGTTTCACCACCTCCGCCACAACACCATCATGTTGCCAAAACTCATATACTACTTCACCTCTTTTTCTGGATCGAGAAGGCGAGGACGTCTTTGAGCTGAACATATGCTGAACACGGAGGTGTCGTATGTTTGGTACTTGATCGGGACGAATTGTGAAGGTTTATGACTATATCAACCGCGTGGATAAACTCTTCCGCTTGGCGATCTACAAGGGTATGTAGATGCTCTCTCCCTCTCGTAACTATGCATCTCCATGGATAGATCTTGCGTGTGCATAGATTTTTTTTCCATGCAACGTTCCCCAACAGTGGTATCAGAGCCAGGTCTTTGAGTAGATGATATGCACGAGTAGAACACAAAGGAGTTGTGGGCGGTGATGTTCATACTGCTAACCACCAACGTCTTATTTTGATTCGACGGCATTGTGGGATGAAGCGGCCCGAACCAACCTTACATGTCCACAAACATGAGACCGGTTCTACCGACTAACATGCAACTTGTTTTGCATAAAGGTGGCTAGCAGGTTTTGTTTCTCCTACTTTAGTTGAATCGAATTTGACTACGGCCAGTCCTTGCAGAAGGTTAAAACGACAAACTTAATAATCACCGTTGTGGTTTTGCGTAGGTAAGGAAGGTTATTGCTAGTTGCCCGTAGCAGCCACGTAAAACTTGCAACAACAAAGTAGACGACGTATAACTTGTTTTGCAGGGCATGTTGTGATGTGATATGGTCAAGATGTGATGTGATATATGTTGATGTATGAGATGATCATGTTTTGTAATAAGTTCATGACTTGCTTGTCGATGAGTTCGACAACCGGCAGGAGCCTTAGGTTGTATTTAATTATTGTATGACCTGCGTGTCAATCACTAAGCACCATGTAATTGCTTTACTTCATAACTATGTGTTAGCAATAGTTGGTGAGACGACCCCGACGCTAGGATGGAGATCAAGGTGTCGTGTTGGTGACAATGGATATCATGCCGATGCTTTGGAGATGGAGATCAAAAGCACAATATGATGATGGCCATATCATGTCACATATTTTGATTGCATGTGATGTGTATCCTTTATGCATCTTATTTTTCTTAGAATGATGGTAGCCTTATAAGATGATCCCTTCACTTAATTTCAATATAGAAGTTCTCCTTGAGTATCCACCGTTGCCAAAGTTTGTCGTTTCGAAGCACCTCGTGATGATTGAGTGTGGTAGACTCTACGTTCACATACAATGGGTGTAAGACCGTTTTGCACATGCGGAATACTTGGGTTAAACTTGACGAGGCTAGCATGTACAGACATGGTCTCGGAACACTGGAGACCGAAAGGTCGAACGTGAGTCATATATTAGATATGATCAACATAGTGATGTTCACCATTGTAGACTAGACTACCCCATCTCACGTGATGATCGGACATGGGTTAGTTGATTTGGATCATGTATCACTTAGACAACTTGAGGGATGTTGATTTAAGTGGGAGTTCATTAGTAGTGTGTTCCTTGAGAAAGCTAAGTTGAAAGATGATGGTAGCAACTACACAGACTGGGTCCATAACTTGAGGATTATCCGCATTGCTGCATAGAATAATTATGTCCTTGATGCACTGTTAGGTGACATACCTACTGCGGGAGCTACTACAGATGTTACTAATGTCTGGCAGGCTCGATCTGATGACTACTCAATAGTTTAGTGTGCCATGCTTGACGGCTTAGAACCGGGACTTCAGAAGATGTTTTGAACGCCACAGAGCATATGATATGTTCCAAGAGCTGAAGTTGATATTTCAAGCTAATGCCCGGGTTGAGAGATTTGAAGTGTCCAACAAGTTCTATAGTTGTAATATAGAGGAGAACGGTTCTATCAGTGAACACATACTCAAAATGTTTGGGTATCATAACCACTTGAATCAACTGGGAATTGATCTTCCAGTTGAGAGTGTTATTGACAGAGTTGTTCAGTCACTGCCACCAAGCTACAAAGGCTTTGTGATGAACTATAATATGCAAGGGATGACAAAAACGATTCCCGAGATCTTCGCGATGCTGAGATCAGCGAACGTAGAAATCAAAAAGGAGCATCAAGTGTTGATGGTTAACAAGACCACTAATTCAAAGAAAAGGGGCAAGGGAAAGAGAGGGAACTTCAAGAAGAATGGCAAGCAAGTTGTCACTCCCGTGAAGAAGCCCAAAGCTGGACCCAAGCTTACTGCAAAGGAAATGGTCACTGGAAGCGGAACTGCCCCAAATACTTGGAAGATAAGAAGGATGGCAAAGTGAACAAAGGTATATATATATACATGTTACTGATGCTCGTGGTAGCGCCTGGTGATGAAGCTATGTTCCTAGGGTAGGGTCATAGGCCTGACCTAGACACACTCCTCTAGGACATCACCTTAAAGTCAGAAGCGTTCAAAGGATACCGTCATCCACTCGACTAGAAGCATTCCACTCGGAAGACTCAATGGCACTTGACCATAGCAATAATCACTCGACGGACAGAAGATCGAAAGCCACTCTGAACAACAACGGTCAGACGTTTACTATGTAGACTTAATGGTCATTTATGTCACTTTATTACTAGCGTTACCAGAAACGCCCCATCCTTATGTACCTTAAACCCTGTGTAACTGAGGGCGGGAGGGGCCTGGCAAACTCTATATAAGCCACCCCCTCCTCAGGGACAAGGGTTCGCACCCCCTGTAACTCCACCACACACATATAATCCAGTCGGCCGCCTCCGGGCACCGAGACGTAGGGCTATTACTTCCACCGTGAAGGGCCTAAACTCGTAAGTCTTGTGTGTACTGTTGGGGAACGTAGTAATTTCAAAAAATTTCCTACGCACACGCAAGATCATGGTGATGCATAGCAACGAGAGGAGAGTGTGATCTACGTACCCTGTGTAGATCGACAACGGAAGCGTTTGGTTGATGTAGTCGTACGTCTTCACGATCCGACCGATCAAGCACCGAAACTACGGCACCTCCGAGTTCTAGCACACGTTCAGCTCGATGACGATCCCCGGACTCCATCCAGCAAAGTGTCGGGGAAGAGTTCCGTCAGCACGACGGCGTGGTGACGATCTTGATGTACTATAGCAGCAGGGCTTCGCCTAAACTCCGCTACAATATTATCGAGGACTATGGTGGCTGGGGGCGCCGCACACGGCTAAGGAAAAGATCACGTGGATCAACTTTTTGTTCATGGGGTGCCCCTTGCCTCGGTATATAAAGGATGGAGGAGGAGGAGGCCGGCCAAGGCTAGGTGCGGCCAGGATGTGGAGTCCTACTAGGACTCCAAGTCCTAGTAGGAGTCCACCAAGAGGGGAGGAAGGGAGAAGGAAGTGGAGGAGAAGGAGAGGTGGCCGGCCCCCTTTTCCCTAGTCCAATTCGGACTAGAGGGGAGGGGGGCGCAGCAGCCCCTTGGCCCTTTCTCCTCTTCCCACTAAACCCCATCAAGGCCCATTGCTTCTCCCGTAACTACCTGGTACTCCGAAAAATACCCGAATCACTCGGAACCTTTCCGATGTCCGAATATAGTCTTCCAATATATCAATCTTTACGTCTCGACCATTTCAAGACTCCTCGTCATGTCCCCGATCTCATCCGGGACTCCAAACTCCTTCGGTACATCAAAACTCATAAACTCATAATATAACTATCATCGAAACCTTAAGCGTGCGGACCCTACGGGTTCGAGAACAATGTAGACATGACCGAGACACGTCTCCGGTCAATAACCAATAGTGGGACCTGGATGCCCATATTGGCTCCTACATATTCTACGAAGATCTTTATCGGTCAGACCGCATAACAACATACGTTGTTCCCTTTGTCATCGGTATGTTACTTGCCCGAGATTCGATCGTCGGTATTCCAATACCTAGTTCAATCTCGTTACCGGCAAGTCTCTTTACTTGTTCTGTAATACATCATCTCACAACTAACTCATTAGTTGCAATGCTTGCAAGGCTTATGTGATGTGCATTACCGAGAGGGCCCAGAGATACCTCTCCGACAATCGGAGTGACAAATCCTAATCTCAAAATACGCCAACCCAACATTTACCTTTGGAGACACCTGTAGAGCTCCTTTATAATCACCCAGTTACGTTGTGACGTTTGGTAGCACACAAAGTGTTCCTCCGGCAAATGGGAGTTGCATAATCTCATAGTCATAGGAACATGTATAAGTCATGAAGAAAGCAATAGCACCATACTAAACGATCGGGTGCTAAGCTAATGGAATGGGTCATGTCAATCACATCATTCTCCTAATGATGTGATCCCGTTAATCAAATAACAATTCTTTTGTTTCTGGTTAGGAAACATAACCATCTTCGATTAACGAGCTAGTCAAGTAGAGGCATACTAGTGACACTTTGTTTGTCTATGTATTCACGCAAGTATTATGTTTCCGGTTAATACAATTCTAGCATGAATAATAAACATTTATCATGATATAAGGAAATAAATAATAACTTAATTATTGCCTCTAGGGCATATTTCCTTCGGTCTCCCACTTGCACTAGAGTCAATAATCTAGTTCACATCGCCATGTGATTTAACAGCAATAGTTCACATCACCATGTGATTAACACCCATAGTTCACATCGATATGTGATCAACACCCAAAAAGGGTTTACTAGAGTCAGTAATCTAGTTCACATTGCTATGTGATTAACACCCAAAGAGTACTAAGGTGTGATCATGTTTTGCTTGTGAGATAATTTTAGTCAACGGGTCTGCCACATTCAGATCCGTAAGTATTTTGCGAATTTCTATGTCAACAATGCTCTGCATGGAGCTACTCTAGCTTATTGCTCCCACTTTCAATATGTATCTAGATCGAGACTTAGAGTCATCCAGATCTGTGTCAAAACTTGCATCGACGTAACTTTTTACGACGAACCTTTTTGTCACCTCCAAAATTGAGAAATATTTCCTTATTCCACTAAGGATAATTTTGACCGCTGTCCAGTGATCTACTCTTAGATCACTATTGTACTCCCTTGCTTAACACAGTGTAGGGTATACAATAGATCTGGTACATAGCATGGCATACTTTATAGAACCTATGGCTGAGGCATAGGGAATGACTTTTATTCTATTTCTATCTTCTGCCGTGGTCGGGCTTTGAGTCTTACTCAATTTCACACCTTGCAACACAGGCAAGAACTCTTTCTTTGACTGTTCCATTTTGAACTACTTCAAAATCTTGTCAAGGTATGTACTCATTGAAAAAACTTATCAAGTGTCTTGATCTATCTCTATAGATCTTGATACTCAATATGTAAGCAGCTTCACCGAGGTCTTTCTTTGAAAAACTCCTTTCAAACACTCCTTTATGCTTTGCAGAATAATTCTACATTATTTCCGATCAATAATATGTCATACACATATACTTATCAGAAATGTTGTAGTGCTCCCACTCACTTTCATGTAAATACAGGCTTCACCGCAAGTCTGTATAAAACTATATGCTTTGATCAACTCATCAAAGCGTATATTCCAACTCCGAGATTCTTGCACCAGTCCATAGATGGATCGCTGGAGCTTGCATATTTAGTTAACACCTTTAGGATCGACAAAACCTTCTAGTTGCATCGTATACAACTCTCCTTTAGTAAATCCATTAAGGAATGCAGTTTTGTTTATCCATTTGCCAGATTTCATAAAATGCGGCAATTGCTAACATGATTCGGACAGACTTAAGCATAGATACGAGTGAGAAAATCTCATCGTAGTCAACACCTTGAACTTGTCGAAAACCTTTTGCGACAATTCTAGCTTTGTAGATAGTAGCACTACTATCAGCGTCCGTCTTCCTCTTGAAGATCCATTTATTTTCTATGGCTTGCCGATCATCGGGCAAGTCAACCAAAGTCCATACTTTGTTCTCATACATGGATCATATCTCAGATTTCATGGCCTCAAACCATTTCGCGGAATCTGGGCTCATCATCACTTCCTCATAGTTCGCAAGTTCGTCATGGTCTAGTAACATGACTTCCAGAACAGGATTACCGTACCACTCTGGTGCGGATCTCACTCTGGTTTACCTACGAGATTTGGTAGTATCTTGATCTGAAGTTACATGATCATCATCATTAGCTTCCTCACTAATTGGTGTAGTAGTCACAGGAACAGATTTCTGTGATGAACTACTTTCCAATAAGGGAGCAGGTACAGTTACCTCATCAAGTTCTACTTTCCTCCCACTCACTTCTTTCGAGAGAAACTCCTTCTCTAGAAAAACTCCGAATTTAGCAACAAAAGTCTTGCCTTCGGATTTGTGATAGAAGGTGTACCCAACAGTCTCCTTTGGGTATCCTATGAAGACATATTTCTCCGATTTGGGTTTGAGCTTATTAGGATGAAACTTTTTCATATAATCATCACAACCCCAAACTTTAAGAAACGATAACTTTGGTTTCTTGCCAAACCACAGTTCAGATTGTGTCGTCTCAACGGACTCAGATGGTGCCCTATTTAACGTGAATGCAGTTGTCTCTAATGCATAACCCCAAAACGATAGTGGTAGATCGGTAAGAGACATCATAGATTGCACTATATCCAATAAAGTACGGTTATGACATTCGGACACACCATTATGCTGTGGTGTTCCATGTGGCATGAGTTTGTGAAACTATTCCACATTGTTTTAATTGAAGACCAAACTCGTAACTCAAATATTTGTCTCCGCGATCAGATCGTAGAAACTTTATTTTCTTGTCATGATGATTTTCCACTTCACTCTAAAATTCTTTGAACTTTTCAAATGTTTCAGACTTATGTTTCATCAAGTAGATATACCCATATCTGCTCAAATCATCTGTGAAGTTCAGAAAATAATGATACTTGCCATGAGCCTTAACACTCATCGGACCGCATACATCAGTATGTATTATTTCCAATAAGTCAGTTGCTCGCTCCGGAGAACGGAGTCTTAGTCATCTTGCCCATGAGGCATGGTTCGCAAGCATCAAGTGATTCCAAAATCCCATCAGCATGGAGTTTCTTCATGGGCTTTACACCAATATGACCTAAACGGCAGTGCTACAAATAAGTTGCACTATCATTATTAACTTTGCATCTTTTGGTTTCAATATTATGATTATGTGTATCACTACGATCGAGATCCAACGAACTATTTTCATTGGGTGTGTAACCATATAAGGTTTTATTCATGTAAACAGAACAACAATTTATTCTCTTAGTTAAATGAATAACCATATTACAATAAACATGATCAAATCATATTCATGCTTAACGCAAACACCAAATAACACTTATTCAGGTTCAACACTAATCCCGAAAGTATAGGGAGTGTGCGATGATGATCATATCAATCTTGGAACCACTTCCAACACACATCGTCACTTTACCCTTAACTAGTCTCTGTTTATTCTGCAACTCCCGTTTCGAGTTACTAATCTTAGCAACTGAACTAGTATCAAATACTAAGGGGTTGCTATAAACACTAGTAAAGTACACATCCATAACATGTATATCAAATATACTTATGTTCACTTTGCCATCCTTCTTATCTGCCAATCACTTGGGGTAGTTCCGCTTCCAGTGACCAGTCCCTTTGCAGTAGAAACACTTAGTCTCAGGCTTAGGACCAGACTTGGGCTTCTTCACTTGAGCAGCAACTTGCTTGCTGTTCTTCTTGAAGTTCCCCTTCTTCCCTCTGCCCTTTTCTTGAAACTAGTGGTCTTGTCTACCATCAACACTTGATGTTTTTTTCGATTTCTACCTTCGTCAATTTCCGCATTACGAAGAGCTTGGGAATCGTTTCCGTTATCCCTTGCATATCATAGTTCATCACAAAGTTCTACTAACTTGGTGATGGTGGCTAGAGAATTCTGTCAATCACTATGTTATCTGGAAGATTAACTCCCACTTGATTCAAGTGATTGTTGTACTCGGACAATCTGGGCACATGCTCACTAGTTGAGCGATTCTCCTCCATCTTTTAGCTATAGAACTTGTTGGAGACTTCATATCTCCCAACTCGGGTATTTGCTTGAAATATTAACTTCAACTCCTGGAACATCTCATATGCTCCATGACGTTTAAAACGTCTTTGAAGTCCCGATTCTAAGCCATTAAGCATGGTGCACTAAACTATCAAGTAGTCATCATATTCAGCTAGCCAAACGTTCATAACGTCTGCATCTGCTCCTGCAATAGGTCCGTCACCTAGCGGTGCATCAAGGACATAATTCTTCTGTGCAGCAATGAGGATAAACCTCATATCACGGATCCAATCCGCATCATTGCTACTAACATCTTTCAACACAATTTTCTCTAGGAACATATCAAAATAAACACAGGGAAACAACAAACGCGAGCTATTGATCTACAACATAATTTGCAAAATACTACCAGGACTAAGTTCATGATAAATTTAAGTTCAATTAATCATATTACTTAAGAACTCCCACTTAGATAGACATCCCTCTAATCCTCTAAGTGATTACGTGACCCAAATCAACTAAACCATGTCCGATCATCACATGAGATGGAGTAGTTTCATTGGTGAACATCATTATGTTGATCATATCTACTATATGATTCACGCTCGACCTTTCGGTCTTCGTGTTCCGAGGCCATATCTGTATATGCTTGGCTCGTCAAGTATAACCTGAGTATTCCGCGTGTGCAACTGTTTTGCACCCGTTGTATTTGAACGTAGAACCTATCACACCCGATCATCACGTGGTGTCTCAGCATGAAGAACTTTCGCAACGGTGCATACTCAGGGAGAACACTTCTTGATAATTAGTGAGAGATCATCTTATAATGCTACCGTCAATCAAAGCAAGATAAGATGCATAAAAGATAAACATCACATGCAATCAATATAAGTGATATGATATGGCCATCATCATCTTGTGCTTGTGATCTCCATCTTTGAAGCACCGTCATGATCACCATCGTCACCGGCGCGACACCTTGATCTCCATCGTAGCATCGTTGTCGTCTCGCCAATCTTATGCTTCCACGACTATCGCTACCGCTTAGTGATAAAGTAAAGCATTACAGCGTGATTGCATTGCATACAATAAAGCGACAACCATATGGCTCCTGCCAGTTGCCGATAACTCGGTTACAAAACATGATCATCTCATACAATAAAATTTAGCATCATGTCTTGACCATATCACATCACAACATGCCCTGCAAAAACAAGTTAGACGTCCTCTACTTTGTTGTTGCAAGTTTTACGTGGCTGCTACGGGCTTAAGCAAGAACCAATCTTACCTACGCATCAAAACCACAACGATAGTTTGTCAAGTTGGTGCTGTTTTAACCTTCGCAAGGACCGGGCGTAGCCACACTCGATTCAACTAAAGTTGGAGAAACTGTCACCCGCAAGCCACCTATGTGCAAAGCACGTCGGGAGAACCGGTCTCGCGTAAGCGTACGCGTAATGTCGGTCCGGGCCGCTTCGTCCAACAATACCGCCGAACCAAAGTATGACATGCTGGTAAGCAGTATGACTTATATCGCCCACAACTCACTTGTGTTCTACTCATGCATATAACATCAACATATAAAACCTGGCTCTGATTCCACTCATGGGGAACGTAGTAATTTCAAAAAATTTCCTACGCACACGCAAGATCATGGTGATGCATAGCAACGAGAGGAGAGTGTGATCTACGTACCCTGTGTAGATCGACAACGGAAGCGTTTGGTTGATGTAGTCGTACGTCTTCACGATCCGACCGATCAAGCACCGAAACTACGGCACCTCCGAGTTCTAGCACACGTTCAGCTCGATGACGATCCCCGGACTCTGATCCAGCAAAGTGTCGGGGAAGAGTTCCGTCAGCACGACGGCGTGGTGACGATCTTGATGTACTATAGCAACAGGGCTTCGCCTAAACTCCGCTACAATATTATCGAGGACTATGGTGGCTGGGGGCGCCGCACACGGCTAAGGAAAAGATCACGTGGGATCAACTTTTTGTTCATGGGGTGCCCCTTGCCTCGGTATATAAAGGATGGAGGAGGAGGAGGCCGGCCAAGGCTAGGTGCGGCCAGGATGTGGAGTCCTACTAGGACTCCAAGTCCTAGTAGGAGTCCACCAAGAGGGGAGGAAGGGAGAAGGAAGTGGAGGAGAAGGAGAGGTGGCCGGCCCCCTTTTCCCTAGTCCAATTCGGACTAGAGGGGAGGGGGGGCGCAGCAGCCCCTTGGCCCTTTCCCCTCTTCCCACTAAAGCCCATCAAGGCCCATTGCTTCTCCCGTAACTACCCGGTACTCCGAAAAATACCCGAATCACTCGGAACCTTTCCGATGTCCGAATATAGTCTTCCAATATATCAATCTTTACGTCTCGACCATTTCGAGACTCCTCGTCATGTCCCCGATCTCATCCGGGACTCCGAACTCCTTCGGTACATCAAAACTCATAAACTCATAATATAACTGTCATCGAAACCTTAAGCGTGCGGACCCTACGGGTTCGAGAACAATGTAGACATGACCGAGACACGTCTCCGGTCAATAACCAATAGCGGGACCTGGATGCCCATATTGGCTCCTACATATTCTACGAAGATCTTTATCGGTCAGACCGCATAACAACATACGTTGTTCCCTTTGTCATCGGTATGTTACTTGCCCGAGATTCGATCGTTGGTATTCCAATACCTAGTTCAATCTCGTTACCGGCAAGTCTCTTTACTCATTCTGTAATACATCATCTCACAACTAACTCATTAGTTGCAATGCTTGCAAGGCTTATGTGATGTGCATTACCGAGAGGGCCCAAAGATACCTCTCCGACAATCGGAGTGACAAATCCTAATCTCGAAATACGCCAACCCAACATTTACCTTTGGAGACACCTGTAGAGCTCCTTTATAATCACCCAGTTACGTTGTGACGTTTGGTAGCACACAAAGTGTTCCTCCGGCAAATGGGAGTTGCATAATCTCATAGTCATAGGAACATGTATAAGTCATGAAGAAAGCAATAGCAACATACTAAACAATCGGGTGCTAAGCTAATGGAATGGGTCATGTCAATCACATCATTCTCCTAATGATGTGATCCCGTTAATCAAATAACAACTCTTTTGTTTATGGTTAGGAAACATAACCATCTTCGATTAACGAGCTAGTCAAGTAGAGGCATACTAGTGACACTTTGTTTGTCTATGTATTCACACAAGTATTATGTTTCCGGTTAATACAATTCTAGCATGAATAATAAACATTTATCATGATATAAGGAAATAAATAATAACTTTATTATTGCCTCTAGGGCATATTTCCTTCATGTACAACTTCACCATAGCTGGGATCTTGCCTCCTCATACCTACCCCCATTCTACTATCAGTCTTAGAACCACAACAGTTGGCGCCCATCGTGGGGCAGGTGTCTTAGCGACTTTTGTTTGAAGTTGTGATTTTCCGATTCCCATCATCATGGTTTCCGGCGGTGGATTGGTTGAGGGCCGCGAGATCCGTCTCGGCGCGCTCGTCTTCGTTGTCGACGACTCCGCCTGGCTTCAGGAAGCTCCCCTCGACGACGAGGCGCTCCCCGTCCGTGGGGCGATGCACTTTCGCGCATGCGCTCGCGGCGTCCTTCTCCGGCAGCCGTTGACCCAGTATCGGTCGGCTCCCGTGGTGTCCTCGCTCCCCGCTGTTCGTCGACGCAAGCGATCTGGTCGATCGCGGCTTCAGCAGTGGGTGAAACACGCGGTGGCTCGTCAGTCGGCCACCCCACAAGTTGCAGCAATCGAGCCCGACGAAACTCTCTATGGCCTGTTTGACCTGTTGACTGGCTCCGTCGAGACCGCATCCGAATGCGATAGCAGCGATCCTGTGGCTGAAGTCTTGATGGTCGACGGACCACATAGTCCTCCTAGCTTCCGTCGCGACGACGGCGGTGATGGTGGCGGTGATCCATCACATGTTCGCGAGGAGTACCTCCCTGAACCCCTTTCTTTGCAGCAGAGAGAAGAGCTTCGCCGCCGCAACATGGATGCGCTCCACACGCTCATCGTTGGGGAAACCTCCGAGGCCCGGGCCTTGGAGGAGGCGCGCTTGGCCAACTTGGCTGAGCGCACTCGACTGGAGAACCTTCAGGGTGCACTCGACGAGTGTGCTCGGCAGCGGGTTCCTGAGTCCAGTCGACGACAACTTTTTCCGCCTCAACCTCAGGTATACCGCACTCCAATTCAAAATCTCACAGTTGCAGCCCGTATAGCAGAGTCAATTCAGCCTTCCCAGTCGGAGGCTGGCAGAGGTTTGATGTAGATCCGGGCCTTGCCCCGGGCAGCAGGAGAGTAGAACACAATAGTGTCTCAGTCGCGGAATAGGATTCATAGCAGATCCGTGATGGCAGACACAGTTCAGTCGACCCACATCCCAAGATCGCCCCCGCGACGTGAGGGGCGTGGGCACCGGCAGGATCAGTACAGAAACCACGAGCAGTATGATCACCGACTCGGTCGTGATGACCGTCGTCAAGTGCCCACACCTCCTCCGAGGAGTGGATCATATGTGCCTCGGCAATATGATAACAGACTCCCTCACAGTGACGAGCGAAGAATACCAGTCGACCCAAGGGAGCCAGGCTTTGATGCGAGATCTATTCTCGTTCAAGGTCTAGTTGACAGGAACAAAGCACACAGGGAGGGCCTTGACAGGGATCACCTGATTGGCAGCAGAGTTCATGTTTCAGGTCCAGAGTGTTTCAGCCGAGCCATGAGAGCCACGGTGATTCCTCCCAACTTCAGGTTGGCGACTGGAGTCAGCAAGTTCACTTCAGGATGAGGACAAGGATGAGGACAAAGAGGAAGATGATGGTTTTCCCGATGTCAATTCCACCCTAGTGATTTTTGCTGATGTTGGGAGCAAAAGTCGACTAAAAGTGATCAGCAGAGAAGTGAATATGGTTGCTCCGGCAATGACAACATACCTGAAGTGGTCACAAACAGCTATCACATTCGACCAGTCTGACCACCATGCTCGCATAGCCACTCCAGGGAGGCAAGCGTTGGTCGTCGACCCAGTTGTTGGGGGTACTTGATTGACCAAAGTGTTGATGGATGGTGGTAGTGGTTTGAATATTCTTTACGCTGAAACCTTGAAAGGGATGGGCATTCCGATGTCCAAACTTAGTGAGAGCAACATGAGCTTTCACGGTGTCATCCCTAGGAAGAAGGCTAAATCACTCGGCCAGATAACCCTGGACGTGGTTTTCAGTGATTCAAAGAATTACCGTAAGGAAAAGTTGACATTTGAAGTAGTGGATTTCCAGAGTGCTTATCATGCAATTTTGAGGAGGCCTGCATACGCGCGCTTTATGGCTCGACCATGTTACGTGTATCTCAAGTTGAAAATGCCTGGTTCTAGGGGAGTGATCACGGTCACTGGCAATCGGCAGAAGGCAGAGGAATGCTTCCAAAAGGGTTCTAAAATTGCCGATGCACAAATGACAGAAGTTGACATGCAAGAGTATCAGAAAAACGCAGATCTGAGTGATTTGTTGCAAGCCAAGAAGCCTGCCGATTCTGCATTTCAGTCGTCCGGAGAAACAAAGCCGATTCATATTCACCCCACCGATCCTAATGCTGCTCCTACTCATATCTCAACATCACTCGACAGCAAATAGGAAGAAGCGCTCATCCAGTTCCTCCGTGAGAACTGGGACATCTTTGCATGGAAACCTTCTGATATGCCGGGTGTACCCAGGGGACTGGCTGAGCACCGTTTGCGAGTCGACCCAAAAGTGAAGCCAGCCAAGGAACATCTTAGACGGTTTGTCATACAGAAGAGAAAGGCAATTGGCGAGGAAGTGTCTTGGCTCCTAGCAACTGAGTTCATCCGAGGGATTTACCACTCCGAGTGGTTCGCCAATGTTGTCATGGTCACTAAGAAGGACGATTAACTTCGTATGTGCATCGACTTCAAGCATATCAATCGGGCATGCCCGAAAGGTCATTTCCCTCTCCTCCGTATCGACCAAATCGTCGACTCGACTGCGGGGTGTGAGAATTTGTCTTTTCTAGACGCCTATTCTGGGTATCAGCAGATCCGATTTGTATGGACCCGATGAGATAAAAACAAGTTTCATCACTCCATCCGGGTGCTTTTGTTATGTCACCATGTCATTCGGTCTCAAGAACGCTGGGGCCACATTTATGAGGATGATTTAGAAGTGCCTTCTCACTCAAATCAGTTGGAATGTGGAAGCATATATGGATGACATTGTGGTCAAGTTGCGTAAAGGTTCCGACCTTCTAACTGACCTCGCTGAAACCTTTACCAACCTAAGAATGTATGATATCAAGCTTAATCCATCGAAATGCACATTCGGAGTTCCAGGAGGAAAGTTACTCGGTTTCCTCATTTCTGAACGAGGGATCGATGTGAACCCAGAGAAAGTTGGGGCCATACTCCGGATGAAACGCCCTGTGCGTGTGCATGAAGTTCAAAAGCTTACTGGTTGTTTGTCCGCCTTGAGTCGATTCATCTCTCACCTCGGTGAAAAGGCATTGCATCTTTACCGACTAATGAAGAAATCTGATAAGTTCGAGTGGACTCTTGAAGCTGATGCAGCGTTTGCAGAGCTCAAAACCCTGCTTTCCACCCAACCGGTGCTTGCTGCCCCAATCAACAAAGAGCCTTTACTACTTTATATTGCAGCCACTGGACAAGTTGTCAGTACAGTACTTACGGTCGAGCGAGATGAAGAAGGAAAAACCTATAAAGTTCAGCGTCCAATGTACTGTATTTCTGAAGTCTTGACTCCATCCAAACAAAGATATCCACATTATCAGAAGCTTGTCTATGGAATTTATATGACCACAAAGAAGGTTGCACATTATTTCTCTGGTCACTCCATTACAGTCGCCAGCGACGCACCATTGTCAGAAATTCTGAACAATAGAGATGCAACTGGTCGAGTGGCAAAGTGGGCAATTGAAATCCTTCCCTTGGATATCAAGTTTGAGGCAAAGAAAGCTATCAAGTCCCAAGCAATAGCAGATTTCCTCACCGAGTTGGTCGAGCAGCAAGAACCGACTCAGATTCACTCAGAGCATTGGACCATGTTCTTTGATGGATCCAAGATGCTGAATGGTTCTAGTGGTGGGGTGGTATTGGTATCCCCTTGAGGAGACAAACTCAGCTATGTTCTTCAGATCCATTTTGATTCCTCCAACAACGAGGCTGAATATGAAGCACTTTTGTACGGGTTGCGTATTGCCATTTCACTCGGCGTCCGTCGCCTAATGGTCTACGGCAACTCAGATTTGGTGGTTAATCAGGTAATGAAGGAGTGGGATGTCAGAAGCCCAGCTATGACTGGCTATTGCAATGTAGTGAGAAAGTTAGAGAAGAAGTTTGAGGGGTTAGAGCTCCATCATATACCCCGACTGAAAAATTGAGCAGCTGATGATTTGGCAAAGATAGGCTCCAAGCGTGAGCCTATTCCCAGTAATGTGTTCTTGGAGCATCTTCACACGCCGTCCGTCCAAGAGGATCCCTTCACGGAGGAGCCCCCATAACCTAAGAGCCCTACTGATCCGACTGAAGTTGAAATCCCAGCCGTGGTCGACTTGGTCATGGAAGTTTTGGTCACCATACCCGATTGGACAGTGTCGTACATTGCATATATTCTCAGGAAAGAGCTCCCAGAGGATGAATAAGAGGCCCGTCAGATTGTCCATCAATCTAAAGCTTTCACAGTAATGGGTGGACAACTTTACAGAGAAAGCGCCATCGGAGTTTCTCAGAAGTGCATAACACTGGAAGAAGGTCGAGTGATCCTCAACGACATCCACTCGGGGACCTGTGGTCACCATGCGTCCTCTCGGACCATTGTGGCCAGAGCATACCGAGCGGGATTTTATTGGCCACGAGCAAATGAAATGGCAAAAGACATAGTTGACAAATGTGAAGGTTGCCAGTTCTACTCCAACATGTCTCACAAGCCTGCATCAGCTCTGAAGACCATTCCACTCTCTGGCCCTTTGCTGTTTGGGGATTAGATATGGTTGGACCTCTAAGGACTAGCAGAAGTGGCTTCACCCATGTGCTCATAGCAGTCGACAAGTTCACCAAATGGATTGAAGCCAAGCCTATCAAAAACCTCGAAGCAAGTACTGCTGTCAGCTTCATCAGGGAGTTAACATTCAGATATGGTGTCCCACATAGCATCATCACAGATAATGGATTGAACTTCGATTCTGATGAGTTCAGAGCCTTTTGTGCTTCCCAAGGCACTTGGGTTGACTACGCTTCAGTCGCCCATCCCCAGTCGAATGGACAAGCTGAAAGAGCAAACGGATTGATTCTCAAAGGACTGGAACCCCGATTGATGCGTGACCTCAAGCATGCAGCGGGCACCTGGGTCGATGAACTTCCATCAGTGCTTTGGGGATTGAGGATAACTCCTAATCGGTCGACTGGCTGAACTCCATTCTTCTTAGTCTATGGGGCTGAAGATGTGCTTCCGAGTGACTTGCTTCATAATGCCCTGCGAGTAGAAATCTTCTCAGAAGATGAAGCAGAGCAAGCCCGTCAGGATGCTGCTGACCTTCTGGAAGAAGAAAGAGAGATGGCGCTAATCCGGTCGACCATGTATCAGCAAGACCTGTGTCGATTCCATGCCAGAAACATGAGAGGTCGAGCATTTCAAGAGGGAGACCTGGTTCTTCGAGTGGATCAGCAGAAACCACACAAGCTCGCTCCTGCTTGGGAAGGCCCCTTCATTATCACCAAAGTGCTTCGCAACAGAGCTTATCGCATCTACGATGTGGAGCACAATAAAGACGAGCCATGCGCTTGGAATGCGGAGTTGCTCCGCCCCTTTTATACTTAAGCATTTAGATTGTTGAGATGTAATAAGAAATACATTCTAGTTTGATTATCAAAGACACAGTTTCACAGTCTCCTAGATGATTGTTGTTCCTCTTTTAAGTGTTCCAAATCCCCCGGTGGGTGTCTTATATGCGAATCCGCTTCGCCTAAGTTCCAAAAAAGAAAATCCTATCGAGTGATGAGCAAGTCTCTCACTCAGGGGCTTAGCTGCGAATCCGTTTCGCCTAGGTTTAAAAAAATCATACCGAGTGGTGAGCAACCCTCTCACTCGGGGGGCTTAGCTGCAGTCCAGTACTCGCCTAAGTATAAAAAAATCCTACTGAGTGGTGAGCAACCCTCCCACTCAGGGGCTTAGCTGCAGTCCAGTACTCGCCTAAGTATAAAAAATCATACCGAGTGGTGAGCAACTGTGATGCCCCCGATTCAATCATACACTAATCATACACGCAAATGTGTACGATCAAGATCAGGGACTCACGGGAAGATATCACAACACAACTCTACAAAAAAATAAGTCATACAAGCATCATATTACAAGCCAGGGGCCTCGAGGGCTCGAATACAAGAGCTCGATCATAGACGAGTCAGCGGAAGCAACAATATCTGAGTACAGACATAAGTTAAACAAGTTTGCCTTAAGAAGGCTAGCACAAACTGAGATACAGATCGAACGAGGCGCAGGCCTCCTGCCTGGGATCCACCTAAACTACTCCTGGTCATCGCCAGCGGGCTGCACGTAGTAGTAGGCACCTCCTGAGTAGTAGTAGTCATCGTCGACAGTGGCGTTTGGCTCCTGGGCTCCAACATCCGGTCGCAACAATCGGATATAGGAAGGGGGGAAAAGGGGGAGAAAAGCAATCGTGAGTACTCATCCAAAGTACTCGCAAGCAAGGAGCTACACTACATATGTATGCATTGGTATCAAATGGAATAAGGGTATCATATGTGGGCTTAACTGTAGAATGCCGGAATAAGAGGGGGATAGCTAGTCCTGTCGAAGACTATGCTTCTGGTAACCTCCATCTTGCAGCAAGAGAAGAGAGTAGATGGTAAGTTCACCAAGTAGCATCGCATAGCATAACCCTAACCGGCGATCCTCTCCTCGTCGCCCTGTTAGAGAGCGACCACCAGATTTTATCTGGCACTTGGAAGGGTGTCTTTTATTAAGTATCCGGTTCTAGT
This sequence comes from Triticum urartu, assembly GCF_003073215.2. Classification (NCBI taxonomy): domain Eukaryota; kingdom Viridiplantae; phylum Streptophyta; class Magnoliopsida; order Poales; family Poaceae; genus Triticum; species Triticum urartu. The sequence goes on along the minus strand of NC_053027.1, from coordinate 408,652,965 downwards.
TGTCATAAGGTCAAGGTACAACTCCAAGTCGTCCTGTTACCGAAGATCACGGCTATTCGAATAGATAAACTTCCCTGCAGGGGTGCACCACATAACCCAACACGCTCGATCCCATTTGGTCGGACACACTTTTCTGGGTCACGCCCGGCCTCGGAAGATCAACACGTCGCAGCCCTACCTAGGCACAACAGAGAGGTCAGCACACCGGTCTAAATCCTATGGCGCAGGGGTCTGGGCCCATCGCCCATTGCACACCTGCACGTTGCGAGGGCGGCTGGAAGCAGAACTAGCCCCCTTAATACAAGAGCAGGCTTACGTTCCAATCCGGCGCGCGCCGCTCAGTCGCTGACGTCACGAAGGCTTCGGTTGATACCACGACGTCGAGTGCCCATAACTGTCCCCGCGTAGATGGTTAGTGCGTATAGGCTAGTAGCCAGACTCAGATCAAATACCAAGATCTCGTTAAGCGTGTTATTTTGAAATAACCGCAAACGCCGACCAGGGCCAGGCCCACCTCTCTCGTAGGTGGTCTCAACCTGCCCTGTCGCTTCGCCACAAAGATCCACTCGCGGGTAATCCTACGAGCCGACCTGTCTTTTAGTCATCACATATATCATGTATAAAGTATTTAGTATATACCCGTGATCACCTCCCGAGTGATCACGGCCCGATAGTATAGCATGGCAGACGGACAAGAATGTAGGGCCACTGATGGTAAACTATCATCCTATACTGAGCATTAGGATTGCAGGTAAAGGTAACAACATTAGTAGTAAGGACAGGCTATGCATCAGTATAGGATTAACGGAAAGCAGTAACATGCTATACTACTCTAATGCAAGCAGTATAGACGAGAGTAGGCGATATCTGGTGATCAAGGGGGGGCCTGCCTGGTTGCTCTGGCAAGAGAGAGGGGTCGTCAACACCGTAGTCGTACTGGGTAGCAGCGGCGTTGGTCTCGGTGTCTAGCGAGAGAAGAGGGGGAAGAAACAATAAATATTTAAGCAAACAGATGCATAGCGATGCATGATAAAGCAAAGCATGATGCTAGGCGTGCCCTAACGCGGTATGAGGTGATACCGGTGAAGGGGGGAAACATCCGGGAAAGTATCCCCGGTGTTTCGCGTTTTCGGACAGAGGAGCCGGAGGGGGAAAGTTGCGAGTTTGCTATGCTAGGGATGCGTGGCGGACGAACGGGCTGCGTATCCGGGTTCGTCTCGTCGTTCTGAGCAACTTTCATGTTGAAAATAATTTAATCCGAGTTACAGATTAAAAGATATGATTTTCTAAAGATTTTATTAATTTCTGGAATTTAATTAATTATTTAGTTTAATTCGAAAATGGATTTATGACATCAGCATGATGTCATGCTGACGTCAGCAGTCAACGAGGGTTGACTGGTCAACCTGACCAGCGGGTCCCGCCTGTCATTGACTCATCACCCTAACTAACAGATTAGTTAGGTTAATTAGATATTTAGGTTAATCAAATTTAATTAGTTTAACTAAACATGATTAATTAAGTTAATTATTTAATTAATTAATTAATTAATTAATTTTATTATTAATTATTTATTTATTATATTTTTTTAATTCTTTATATATATATAAACCGTTCTATGCAGGGGCCCACTGTCATAGGGCCAGAGGGGGTTTAGCAGATTGGGCGTTAGCGGGGCCATGGGCGCCAGCCCGTTTGGGCCCTGGCGAGGACGCCCGTTGGGGCGGGTTCGAGCGCCGGAGTTGGCCGCGGGCATGGCGGCGTCGTTGGCGCAGGGGGGGTGCAGGACGGGGCGGCGAATGCAGCGGCGGGGAGCAGGGGAAGGGAGGAGCAGTGAGAGGAGCAGGGCGGCGCACGCGCGTGCACGTGGTGGCCGGGGGCGACAAGCGGCGCCCGCAGTGGGGCAGAGCGGGCCGGCGGTGTGCGCATGAGGAGGAGGGCGCGGACGGCGTGGTCAGAGAAGCGGGGCTGGCACGCGACGAGGGAGATCCGGGGCGCGGGCGACACACGAGGGCGCGGGCGACGCACGAGTGCGCGCGTGCGCAGTGCGGGGCGAGCGGCGGCGCTTCGGGTGGAGGGCGCGGGCAGGTATGGGGCGCGGCCAGCGCGCGCAGCCGTGGCAAGGGTGCGCTCGGGCACGGCAGTAGCGAGCATAGGGCTTGCGGCGCACAGGGGGGAGGGCGTGATGGTGAGCGCGTCAGGGGCGCGGAGCACCGGAGGCTCGGGCGCGGCAGTGGTGGCGTCCTACAGCGATGAGAGCGGAGGAGAAGGGGGGAAATGGAGGAGGGGCTCACAGGGAGCTGTAGGGAGGTGGTAGTGGGCTCGAGGTGGCCGGAGTCCATGACGGTGAGGCAAACGACGTCGGGGACGAAGAGGTCGAGGAGGTCCGGCGACGGAGAGGACGGTGGCGTCCGACGCGGGGCGCGGCATGGCGACGCCGGTGAAGTCGGTGGGGCGGCGTCGACGCGACTGGGAGACGGGGACGGGGCGCCGTGCACCGATCCAGATCGGGCAGAGGGGGGCGAGGAGCGAGGGGAGTGGGGGTTGCGTCCCTCGATCCAGATTGGATCCGGAGGGGGAGAGAGGGAGTGGCGACATGGGGGTGTCAGTTAGGGTTTGGTGCCCCCATGGGGTTATAGGCCAGGGGAGGGAGTGGGCCGGCCTGGCAGGGCACTGACTGGCCCGAGGCCCAGTTGGCCTAGGGGGTTTTCTTTTTATTTCTATTTTATCTTTCCTTTTATATTCTGTTTATTCTCTATTCTTTTCTATTTTAATCTTATATTTTAAATACATTAGTTTTATAAAATACACTAGTTGTACCTAAATTAGTATGAACAAATATGCCAGCACCACAATTAACTTGGCACCTAAAATAAATTAGTTTGTAATTGTTTATTATTTTAAAAGCATTTAAATAATTGTTCTCGCCACATTTTATTCATTTTAGAGTAATTAAACAACTTATAAAAGTGTGGTCTCTCCACCATAATTACCTATGCATTATTTGGCACAAACCGAACATTTTAGTTTTAACATTTGAAAACTTTAATTGTTTGACTTGATTTTGAATTTGAATTTTGAATCGGTTTTTTGAACTAACCCGAGATTAACTACAGTGATAGAGGTTACGTGTCATCATTAACGAGGGGTTACTGTAGCCTAATTATCCGGGCGTCACAGCAACCCTCCCACTCGGGGGCTTAGCTGCAGTCCAGTACTCGCCTAAGTATAAAAAATCCTACCGAGTGGTGAGCAACCCTCCCACTCGGGGGCTTAACTGCAGTCCAGTACTCACCTAAGTTTTAAAAAAATCCTCCCGAGTGGTGAGCAACCCTCCCACTCGGGGACTTAGCTGTAGTCCAGTACTCGCCTAAGTTTAAAAAATCCTACCGAGTGGTGAACAACCCTCCCACTCGGGGGCTTAGCTGCAGTCCAGTACTCACCTAAGTTTAAAAGATCCTACCGAGTGGTGAGCAACCCTCCTACTCAGGGGCTTATATGCAGTCCAGTACTCGCCTAAGTTTAAAAAATCCTACCGAGTGGTGAGCAACCCTCCCGCTCAGGGGCTTAGCTGCAGTCCAGTACTCGCCTAAGTTTAAAAAATCCTACCGAGTGGTGAGCAACCCTCCCACTCGGGGGCTTAGCTGCAGTCCAGTACTTGCCTAAGTATAAAAAGCCTACCGAGTGGTGAGCGACCCTCCCACTCGGGGGCTTAGTTGTAGTCCAGTACTCGCCTAAGTTTAAAAACATGCTCCATCCTTATCCGCAAGGACGACGAGGTGCAGGTCGACCACGATCTGTCCTCGGAGCTTCGACACAAATACAACGTCCTCTCCATCCTTATCCGCAAGGACGACGAGGTGCAGGTCGACCACGATCTGTCCTTGGAGCTTCGCTACAAATACAACGTCCGCTCCATCTCGACTCGTAAGGACGACGAGGTGCAGACCATGGGCAACACCAAGCACCCCTGCCCATGATACTCTCGACTGAGCTGCATCACAGAGTTAGTGGCAATTAAAACAGAAGAAACAAGTTCTACTCAAAGAGTTGAAAGATTCAAAAGCAACCAAAGTTCAGATAAATCCTAGGGTTCCAGAACATGGATTAAAGTACTCGGGCATCAGGTCCGAAGGAGATTAACGGTTACAAAATCACTCGGCATTCCGAGGCAAATTTAAAGCGGGGCATAAAGTTTGTTCACTCCACAGGAGGAGGGCTAGCAGGCTCGACGAACTCGTCCAGATCAACTCCGTCAGCAATCCGAATGGCAGCAGGAATGAAGGTTTCCATGAAGGACTGGAAGTCATGCCTTTTGGTATTGGCAACCTTGATTGCTGCCAGCTTCTCTTCTCATGATTCCTTGCAGTGGACACAAACCAGCGACAGAGCCACGTCAGCACCGCATCGGGCAGAAGACTTCTTCCATTCCTGCACTCGACCAGGGACCTCATTGAGTCGAGCCATCAGAGACTCGAGGTCATTTTGAAGTGTCGCCCTGGCCAGAGTGATGTATCGATGCGCGAAACCGCAACCTTCAGGCGAGCAAGATAGTCTGTAACAATGGAAACACGGGATTCCAGTCGGAGCACGTTCATAGCAGCTTCATCACCGATAGAGGAAAGGATGGGGTCCAGACCTGTCTCGACCCGTCCAGTTTCTTCTTCAAAGTTTTGGCAGAATTCTACAAACACAAATAAATAATGAGTCGACGAATGCGTGGTGAATCGACAATAGCTAAACAGTCGGACAAAGAAAAATACCTTCGAGCGTAAGGAAGAGCTTCTTGGCGAGTGCTTCCAGATAAGCTTCCAGGTTATTTCTCTTATGAGAAATGCCTTCAATCTTCTTGTTCAAAGCCACCTTGTCTTTCTTCAGACGAGTCACTTCTCGGTTGGACTCGTTAAGGGACGTCTTCAACTTGGTGTTTTCTTCCTCCAGTGCACCGACTAAAGCCAACTTCTTGTCAGCAAGCGCAGTCTTCTCCTGAGCCTCCTTTTGTGCAGCAACAAGATTAAGGTCCTTTTTCGCCAGAGCCTGCTTCATTTTATCTAAAAGATATGCACTTGGGTCAGACAGAATAATGAGGAGATGACTTGTGGGTCGGCCAATATAAACAAACGACTAGTTGATTACCTTCCATACCGGCTGTTTCATCTTTGGCCTTCTGCAAGTTCTGCTTAGCCAGCTCCAAGTCAAGATTGAGTTGTCTCTGCTTCTCCTCGAATTCGGAAAATTTGGAGATGAGCTCACAAGATTTCTGAAGTCAACAAAAGTTATATCAGCGGATAGAATCAAAAGTTATTCACTCCCGAGTGAAAAGAATTCTCAGACTACTACCGAATCAAACATTCAACAGTAGTCTCGGGGACTACACCCATTGGGTGCACTTAGCGTGCCCCCACTGGTGCAAGATACACTTGGCATGATCCGATCAGACCGACCGAAGAAGTTATGATTCTCAGACCGTAGCCGACTACCAGCAGTCAACTACGGTCTCAGGGACTACACCCAGTGGGTGCACTCAGCGTGCCCCCACTGGTTCAAAGACTCAATCGACACAATCTAGTCGACTCAAGAAACAAAATTATTCAACAGTACTATTCAGCAATAAACACCCAGTGGGTGTACAAACACAAAAAGCGGACTTACGAGAAGATGCACAAGGAAAATTTTCAGGTAGCATATTCTAACAGAACAAGCGACAAGCTAAGGGATCAGTCGGTAATCGACCAACCTTGACGTTGCTCCGAAGAGCTGCGCTAGCGTCATAAGTAGCTTGACTGCCCCCCCCCCCCCCCCCCCCCCCCCCCCCCCCCCCCGAACCACCTTCATCTGCTCCATCATGATGCCCGCCTGGCGTATAGCTTCCCTGGAAGCTCCCACTTGGTCCTCCGGGATAGGATGCACAGTGAAGAGTGAAGATGGTGTATCGGCTGGAATCTGTGCAGTCGACGCTGAAGGCTGAGCACTCGACAATGGTATGGCAAAAGTAACAGAAGCCCGGTTGGCATCACCGATCTCCTGGATCACCGGTTCCGTCACTAGTGTCGACTGGGGCACCTTGCCAGTTGATGTCTTCTTATTCCTCTTGGGTCTCAGTGGCACATCCTCATCGTCATCTAGAAGATCAATGACATTGGGAGGAGCTGCAAAAAGAATTAACTGTCAGGATTCAGTCGACCAACAAAATGGCTGAGAAAGCAAAAGACAAGTTTGCGAAAATCATACCCGGGTTAGAAGTGACCGCGTCTTCCACATCCGCGCCATCATCCATGTAAGCAGAAGTCCCAGAAGTAGCAGCTCTGCAAGTTTCAAGATTCACTCAGACATATGAGAAGGAGAGTCGACAGCACAAGTCCTTGCTCGAAAGATGGAGGCAAGACACTTACGCAGAAGCGACATGAACGTCGATCTTGATCTTGGGCAGGGTCTTCCGAGGCTTTGGTTTTGCAACTTTTGGCTGCTTAGGAGCTTTCTCAGTCGGCACAGGGGAAGAGGTCCGAGTGCGCTTGGAAGTCTGTCCGGTCGGCTTAGCTCCTTTGCCGCGGATACTTGCTGGGTCGTGCTTATGTTTGGAGCGCTTTTCGTTGCGAGGTGGGGACTCGACTTCTTCACCACTGCTCGAGTCCTCGCTTTCCTCCTCCTCTTCTCCTCCATCAGATTGCCAATCCATACTTTCTCCTCTGCTTTCTTCTCCCTCATGGTACTGCCCTTGCTCTCCGTTCGGCATTGAATACGTCTCCGTATAAACCTACGAAACAAAAGAGGTGATCAAAGGATGGTCGACTCAGTAAGCAACTGCACGTCCGAATGGAAAACACTCGAAGATAAGAGACAGACTAAGGGAGTCCTGGATTAGGGGGTGTCCGGATAGCCGGACTATACCTTCGGCCGGACTCCTGGACTATGAAGATACAAGATTGAAGACTTTGTCCCGTGTCCGGAAGGGACTTTCCTTGGCGTGGAAGGCAAGCTTGGCGATACAGATATGTAGATCTCCTACCATTGTAACCGACTCTGTGTAACCCTAGCCCTCTCCGGTGTCTATATAAACCGGAGGGTTTTAGTCCATAGGACGAACAACAATCATACCATAGGCTAGCTTCTAGGGTTTAGCCTCCTTGATCTCGTGGTAGATCTACTCTATTACTACCCATATCATCAATATTAATCAAGCAGGAGTAGGGTTTTACCTCCATCGAGAGGCCCGAACCTGGGTAAAAACATCATGTCCCTTGTCTCTTGTTACCATCCGCCTAGACGCACAGTTCGGGACCCCCTACCCGAGATCCGCCGGTTTTGACACCGACATTGGTGCTTTCATTGAGAGTTCCTCTGTGTCGTCACTTTTAGGCCCGATGGCTTCTCCGATCATCAACAGCGATGCGATCCAGGGTGAGACCTTTCTCCCTGGATAGATCTTCGTATTCGGCGGCTTGCACTGCGGGCCAATTCGCTTGGTCATCTGGAGCAGATCGAAAGCTACGCCACTGGCCATCAGGTCAGATTTGGAAGTTTGAACTACACGGCCGACCTCCGCGGAGACTTGATCTTCGACGGATTTGAGCCGCAGCCGAACGCACCGCACTATCTGGGCATGATCTAGCTCTGCCGCCGAATAGTGCCCTGGAGGTCGCACCTGCATCAGCTCCGACCCTTAATTCGGAGCCAACTGCGCCAATCGAGGATGGGTGGTTGGACACCGCCTCGGGGGCTGCAATCTCTACGGCGATCGAGCCGAACACCAGCCCTATTCTCTGCGAAGCCCGTGACTCCAAGGAGCCGGACTCCTCTTCAGACTCCAAGCTCTCTGCGCCCCTACCGATCGAACCCGATTGGGCACCGATTATGGAGTTCACCGCCGCGGACATCTTTCAGCACTCGCCCTTCGACGATATTCTAAATTTACTAAAGTCTCTCTCTTTATCAGGAGAGCCCTGGCCGGACTATGGTCAGCAAGGTTGGGATGCGGATGATGAAGAAATTCAAAGCCCACCCACCACCCACTTCGTAGCCACTGTCAATGACTTAACCGACATGCTCGACTTCGACTCCGAAGACATCGACGGTATGGACGCCGATGCAGGAGACGATCAAGAACCAGCGCCTATAGGGCACTGGAAAGCCACCTCGTCGTATGATATATACATGGTGGACACTCCAAAAGAAGGCAGTGGCGATGAAACAGCGGAGGATGACCCCTCCAAGAAGCAGCCTAAGCGCCGGCGTCAGCGACGCTGCTCTAAATCCCGCCAAAGCAAAAACGGTGATTCCGCCACGGGAGATAATAACACCCCGGACAGTGCCGAAGACAACCACCTCCAGCAAGATTTAGCACAGGAGGATGGAGAATCCAGCCCTCATGAGAGAGCGACAGACAGAGAGGTCGAGGACGATAATTATATGCCTTGCTCCGAAGATGAGGCAAGCCTCGACGATGAAGAATTTGTCGTGCCGGAGGATCTCGTCGAACAAGAGTGTTTAAAACGAAGGTTTATGGCCACGGCGAGCAGCCTCAAGAAAAAACAGCAACAGCTTAGAGCTGATCAAGATTTGCTAGCCGACAGATGGACTGAAGTCCTTGCGGTCGAAGAGTATGAACTCGAACGCCCCTCCAAGAGCTACCCAAAGCAGAGATTGCTACCCCGATTAGAGGAGGAAGCACATAAACCTACATCACCAGCGCATGATGCGGCCGACCGGCCACCTCGTGGCCGCGATAGAGAGGCCTCTCGACCCTCCACTCAAGCCGCACCCCGACGCCGCTCAAAAAATACCAAGGCACCAGAAAATGCGCCAGACCTGCGAGATATATTGGAGGACAAGGCAAGGCAAACAAGATCGATCTACGGATCGCGTGGGCGCCCCACAGCACGAGACCGTAATCGTCCCTCCGGATACAATAAATCCGGCCGGGCCGAACACAGTAGACAAAGCTCGTTTGAGTTGCGTCGTGATATAGCCCAATACAGAGGCGCCGCACACCCACTATGCTTCACAGATGAAGTAATGGATCATCAAATCCCCGAGGGTTTCAAACCCGTGAACATCGAATCATACAATGGCACAACAGATCCTGCGGTATGGATCGAGGACTATCTCCTTCATATCCACATGGCCCGCGGTGATGACCTACATGCCATCAAATACCTCCCACTCAAGCTTAAAGGACCAGCTCGGCATTGGCTTAACAGCTTGCCAGCAGAATCAATTGGTTGTTGGGAGGAGCTGGAAGCCGCATTCCTCAACAATTTCCAGGGCACTTATGTGTGACCACCAGACGCCGATGACCTAAGCCACATAATTCAGCAGCTAGAGGAATCGTCCAGACAATTCTGGACACGGTTCCTAACCAAGAAAAATCAAATCATCGACTATCCGGACGCAGAGGCCCTAGCAGCCTTCAAGCATAACATCCGTGACGAGTTGCTTGCACGGCACCTAGGACAGGAAAAGCCGAAATCTATGGCAGCCCTCACGACACTTATGACCCGCTTTTGCGCGGGAGAAGACAGCTGGCTAGCTCGCAGCAATAACATGACCAAGAGCCCTGGTAATTTAGATACCAAGGACAGCAGTGGCAGGTCGCATCGCAACAAGCAAAAGCGCCGCATTAACGGTGACAATGCTGAGGATACGGCAGTTAATGTCGGATTCAGAGGCTCTAAACTCGGTCAGCAGAAAAAGCCATTCAAAAGAAATACTCCGGGCCCGTCCAGTTTGGACCGAATACTCGACCACTCATGCCAGATACATGGCACCCCCGAAAAACCAGCCAATCACACCAACAGGGATTGTTGGGTGTTCAAGTAGGCAGGCAAGTTAAATGCCGAAAGCAAAGACAAGGGGCTGCATAGAGATGATGAGGAGGAGCCCCGGCCGCCGAACAACAGTGGACAGAAAGGTTTTCCCCCACATCCCCAAGAGGGAACGAAAGCGTGCGCTAAGGGACATATACGCGATAGAGCCAGTCACCCCAAAGTTCAACCCATGGTCTTCCTGCCCGATCACTTTTGATCGAAGGGACCACCCCACTAGCATCCATCATGGCGGATTCACTGGATTGGTTTTAGACCCAATTATTGACAGATTTCACCTCACTAGAGTCCTTACGGACGGCGGCAGCAGCCTGAACCTGCTTTACCAGGATACAATGCGGAAAATGGGCATCGATCCCTCGAGGATTAAACCCACTAAAACAACCTTTAAAGGTGTCATACCAGGTGTAGAGGTCAACTGTACAGGCTCAGTTACACTTGAAGTGGTCTTCGGATCTCCGGATAATTTCCGAAGCGAGGAGTTAATCTTCGACACAGTCCCGTTCCGCAGTGGCTATCACGCACTGCTCGGGCGAACCGCATTTGCCAAGTTCAATGCGGTTCCGCACTACGCATACCTTAAGCTCAAGATGCCAGGCCCTCGAGGAGTCATTACGGTCAATGGAAACACCGAACGCTCTCTCTGAACGGAGGAGCATACGGCGGCTCTCGTAGCGGAAGTACAAAGCAGCCTCTCAAGGCAATTCTCCAGTCCGGCCATTAAACGTCTGGACACCGTCAAGCGCGCCCGGAGTAACCTACAACAAGACCGCCTGGCACGTTCCGAGCAAGCGTAGCAATGCGGCCCCAACCCCAGCCCTCGTGAACTTGCGAAACCAGTGTTGCGCGTACATAACTACGCTCTGGAAATACCATGGGCAAAGGGGGAGGGGCACCGTCACGGCACGCCCGAAACATGGCTTAAACCGCACTAGGGGCTCCCGACTTCTTCATTTTCTCTTACTTTCAGGACTCCACTCTTCGGAAGGCCTGTCCGGCAGTACAATTGCCGCACAAACGATACAACAACCAGGGGAGCATAAAGCTACGCCGCACTATGGAACTCTAAGGTGGTCTCTATAACGAGCAGTATACCTGTTTCACATACCATTCCGCAGCTCGCCCCTGGAAAGGACATGTTAAATAGTCCCATCTTTTGCTTATTGCGCTATTTGTATCGTTCTGCTTTGATCGCAACTTTTTTAAATAAACAATGCATAGCTTCCGTCTATTATTGCATTACTCTTTTTTACGAATATATGTTCATTAATGACATGTTGCACCCGTACACTTTGGTACGGCCAATACGCCAGGGGCTTAAGTACCCCACAATACGGTGTGAGAAGTCTGAACACTTTCACAAGTGCGGCACCCCGAACTTATAACATTATATGCATCGGTTCCGAATCATGTCTTGGGTCAATAGTTGGGTTTTCCCGGCTCCTATGTTTTGGTACCTTATGTTCCGTTATATCGGCTAAGGTAGCACTAGGAGAACTACTGCGATTGTGCCCCAGTTGAGCTGGGCTAAGCACCTCAGTAGAGAAAGCTAAAACTGACCGTCATGATGAGGCGAGAGCTGGTCGCTGTTCGAGAGGTTTTCGAGTCCCTAAAGACTTATGCCGCTTAGAGCGAGGAGTTGGCTTTGTCCGGCCTAGGCGTGGATAGCGCCCCGAACTCGGTCTTTTGAACACTAGGGGCTTCGCCGAAATTTAAAATTATAGAATTCTATGGCTAAGTGAGAGTGTTCAAGCATTATAGTCCGAGGGAGGCCCCCATCCCGAACACCCCAGCACTCGTGGCATGGGGGCAGAAGCCGATGACTCGCCATCTCTCAAATTTGATAAACGGCCGCACAGAAGGTAATATTTTAAATTCAAAAGCGTTGCTTAGCGCATATGAACAAGTTTTCAGCGTACAGGATCACAAATGCGAGTTTACTCAAAAATTACATCTTTGGAGCATTCATCCGCTATAAGACGGGCACCCTTTAGGATGCCCTCATAATACACTTCCGGGACGCGATGCTCCTTGCCCGGGGGCGGCCCATCCTTCACCAGCTTCTCGGCATCCATCTTGCCCCAGTGCACTTTAGCACGGGCAAGCGCCCTACGGGCACCTTCGATGCAGATGGAGTGCTTGATTACTTCAAGCCGTGGACAGGCATCCACCAGCCGCCTCACCAGCCTGAAGTAGCTCCCAGGCAGAGCCTCTCTAGGCCAAAGCCGAACTATGAGGCCCTTTATGGCCTGTTTGGCCACCTTGTGGAGCTCGACCATTTGCTTCAGCTGGTCGCTCAAAGGCACCAGGTGTCCGGCCTCAACATACTGAGACCAGAACACCTTCTCCGTCAAGCTCCCCTCCTCGGCTCGGTAATAGGCGGCGGCATCAGATGCACTGCGGGGCAAATCTGTGAATGCTCCTGGAGAGCTCCGGACTCGGGTAAGTAACAAGTAATTCACTTTCACGTGCTTGCTTTGCATAATGCATGCCTTACCCGCCCCTATCTTCTTCATCGCTTCAATTTCTTCGAGGGCTTTCTGGGCTTCGTCCTTGACAGACTTCGCGCTTTCGAGGGCTGCCGCAAGCTCGGACGCTTGCGTCTTTGAGTCAAGCTCCAAACTCTCGTGTTTTTTCACGAGAGCCTGGAGCTCTTTTTGCACCTCCTCCACCCGCGCCTCCTGCTTCCCTCTCTCTGTGCGCTCCGCGGCCGCTCTGTTTTCGGCCTCGAACAGCGCTTTCTTAAGGGTTGCCACCTCGGTCATGGCCCCTATAATAGCACGTTGATCCTGTCATTTTTTGCAACCACATCTTCTCTATATACTTGCGCAAGGTATTACTTACCTTCCTTCTCCTCGAGTTGCCTCTTGGCATGGCCGAGCTCGTTCTCGGACCGCGCGAGGTTTTGCTTCAGCGTATCCACCTTCGCAGTCAGTGCTGCGAAGGCTAGCAGCGAAGCCTGCATATGCATATTGACTTGATTATGTTAGACTCCTGCGAATGTTATTAGATCCTCTATTCGGCTTTTCTTTCCGAACACCGAACAGAGCATCAGGGGCTACTGTCTATGCGGTAATATTTTTACATATTCTTTACTTACCTCAAAGCCTGTTAGAAGGCTCGCACAGGCTTCAGTCAGTCCGCTCTTGGTGGACTGAACCTTCTGGATCACCGCACTCATAATAGTGTGGTGCTCCTCGTCGATGGAGGCGCCGTTAAGCACCTCCAGCAAATTATCCGGTGCCTCCGGTTGGACGGAGGTCACCGGCTCAGCAGGCTTGCTCTTCTTGGAAGGAGGCTGCCTACCGGAGTCCAGAACCGTTGATGGTTCCAGCGCGGTGTCCGGCTCAAGGCCGGACTCGGAGCCCTTGGGGGTTTTATCCCCTTTACGCCTGGAGTCCGGGAGGTCGCCTTGCGGCGCCTCCAGGACCACCTCCTCCTGGCTTGGAACCTGTTGGGACGCCACCTCGGCGTCGTCCGTAGGGTGGGGGGAGGTAGCCGTCGGAAGCGAATTCACATCCAACGAATCCAGCGAGCCGCTCGACGACTCGTCGAGCCTGGCCTTGGGCAGACTGCATAGTCATATTCGGCGGAGGAGCTGTGCAAGAAAGGAAGACTATGTATTGCTCTGGTGTCCGAATACTTACGATCTCGCCAGGGGCTTGGCCCTGTGCGGCCACTCCTCTTCGCCGTCGTCGGCGTTGGTGGAGTAGTCCAGAGGAAGGGTCTTCCCCTTCTTGGACCCTTCGGCCTCCCTAGTTGGGGCGGCCTTCCTTTTCTTCCCTCCCCCCGCTGGAGGGGGAGAGGTCTCTTCTTCCTCCTCCTCGTCTTCACGGGAGGAGTGCGCCTTGGAGTCATCGGATGATGAACCCGACAGCCCCAGGCGCCGGGCACTCTTTTGAGTCCCCGTGGCCTTGTTCTTGGCCTTCTTCTCCGGCACCACGTAGGGTGCCGGAACCAGCAGCTTTGCCAGGCGAGCGTCCGCTGGGCCTTCGGTCAAAGGAGCCGGACAGTTGATCTGTCCGGACATCTCCTGCCAATCCTGTCAAAGGTAAGGGAGCTTAGATCCCGCATGGAGTCAAACTATGAAAAACTAATACCCTGTAAAAGGTAAAAACAGCTTACCGCCCTAGCGTGACGCTGCGTGCTGAATCCGCGATCCTCGGTAGCGGATGCGGGGGCCTCGGCGCCCTTGAAAAGCACCTTCCAGGCATCTTCGTACGTCGTGTCGAAGAGCCTGCTCAGAGTTCGGTGCTGCGCCGGGTCGAACTCCCACAGGTTGAAAGCCCGTTGTTGACACGGGAGGATCCGGCGGATGAGCATAACCTGGACTACGTTGACAAGTTTGAGCTTCCTGTCCACCAGGGTTTGGACGCATGTTTGGGGTCCGGTTAGCTCTCCTTTTTACCCCACGACAGGCCCGTCTCTTTCCAGGAGGAGAGCCGTGTAGGGGGTCCGGATCGGTACTCAGGGGCTGCGACCCATTCAGGGTCACGCGGCTCGGTGATGTAAAACCACCCCGATTGCCACCCCTTTAGGGTCTCCAGAAGGAGCCCTCGAGCCATAGGACATTGGGCATTTTGCCCACCATGGCGCCTCCGCACTCTGCCTGGGTGCCGCGCACCACCTTCGGCTTGACATTGAAAGTCTTGAGCCATAGGCCGAAATGGGGGCGGATGCAGAGGAAAGCCTCGCACACGACGATAAACGCCGAGATGTTGAGGACAAAGTTCGGGGCCAGATTGTGGAAATCCAGGCCATAGTAGAACATGAGGCCCCGGACAAATGGGTGGAGAGGGAAGCCCAGTCCGCGGAGGAAATGAGGGAGGAACACCACCCTCTCATGGGGCCTAGGGGTGGGGATGAGCTGCCCCTCTTCGAGAAGCCGGTGCGCAATGTCGTTAGACAAGTATCCAACCTTCCTCAGTTTTTTCATGTGTCCCTCTGTGACGGAGGAGACCATCCACTTGCCTCCCGCTCCGGACATGGCTGGAGAAGGTTGAGGTGGGGTGTGCGGACTTGGGTGCTGGAGCTCGAGTGCGCGGAAATGGATAGGCAAAGGAGGAAGAAGGCGTGGATGAAAAGGTGGATCCTTATCCCCTTATATGGGCGGACGCGACTATGCGTCCCCACCAGCCTGGTAAAACTCGCCTATCTCCCAAGCGCCATAATCAATGGCGCGGTTGCGTTACCCACGCATGTATTGATGAGAATCCCGGAATAAGGGGACACGATCTCTGCTTTGACTCCATGCTATGGAATAAGGGGGTCCACCTCGCTAAACGCACTGAGGTGGGACAGTAAAACGATTCGAATAAAGACTTGGCTGTGGTGTGATGTCACGCTACGGAATACGTCAGCAGATTAGATTTGTGTAAATATTATTCTCTCTATGGCAATATGTGGAAACTTATTTTGCAGAGCCGGACACTACCTTTGTGTTCAAAATCTTCTATGAAGTACTTGGAGGAGGAACCCGCCTTGCAATGCCGAAGACAATCTGCGCGCCGGACTCGTCGTCATTGAAGCCTGGTTTAGGGGCTACTGAGGGAGTCCTGGATTAGGGGGTGTCCGGATAGCCGGACTATACCTTCGGCCGGACTCCTGGACTATGAAGATACAAGATTGAAGACTTCGTCCCGTGTCTGGAAGGGACTTTCCTTGGTGTGGAAGGCAAGCTTGGCGATACAGATATGTAGATCTCCTACCATTGTAACCGACTCTGTGTAACCCTAGCCCTCTCCAATGTCTATATAAACCGGAGGGTTTTAGTCCGTAGGACGAACAACAATCATACCATAGGCTAGCTTCTAGGGTTTAGCCTCCTTGATCTCGTGGTAGATCTACTCTTGTACTACCCATATCATCAATATTAATCAAGCAGGAGTAGGGTTTTACCTCCATCGAGAGGGCCCGAACCTGGGTAAAAACATCGTGTCCCTTGTCTCCTGTTACCATCCGCCTACACGCACAGTTCGGGACCCCCTACCCGAGATCCGCCGGTTTTGACACCGACATAGACCTTGTCTGGTTGGTTGTTGGTGTTGAATGGAAAAACTCTTCGGGGCCCCCTGGGGTTATCCTTGTTCCCCGTCATGCTTTTCACCCACTGTGCCACCATCTTCTCATCAACGTCCTCTGGGTGGATTCGAGTGGAATCTTCAATCCCCGAGTACATCCACATGGTGTGATCGCGTGCCTAGAGGGGCTGAATACGTCGACTGAGGAATACCTCGAGCAGATCCATATCGGTAACACCCTCATGGATCAGCTGAACTACTCGCTCCATCAACATGGATACCTCCACCTTCTCTGCTGGTGTCACTCTCAAGGAAGTAGGTTTCTGGACACGCGCTAAGGAAAAAGGGGGGAGACCAGTCGAATGACCAGGGGTCGGCTTGTCTTTGCAATAAAACCAAGTAGACTACCACCCTCTAACCGAGTCAGGGAGAGTCATGACAGGAAAGGCGCTCTTCCCCCTCATTTGGATACCTAAGCCCCCACACATCTGGATCACCTGGGTCTTTTCGTCACTCGGGCTAGCTTTTTTCACAGTCTGCGAGCGACATGTGAAGATAAGCTTGAACAGACCCCAGTGTGGTCGACAGCCCAGGAAGTTCTCGCACATTGAGACAAAGGCAGCAAGGTATGTGATAGTATTGGGAGAGAAATGGTGGAGTTGAGCTTCGAAGAAGTTCAGAAAGGCACAGAAAAAGGGATGTGGGGGGAGGAAAAACCGCGGTCGATGTGGGTGGCGAGCAAGACGCATTCTCCCTCCTGGGTTGTGGCTCAGTCTCATCCCCCGGGTGCCTCCAGGAATCATGCTCAATCAGTCCACTCTCGGCCAGATCCTGCAGATCATCCAGCACGATGGTGGACTAGATCAAGTCGCCCAGGACCCAGCCGCGCGGCAAGCCAGATCTCGACGACGACCCGCTCCTACCGGTCTTCTTCCCCTTCCCCTTCGTCGCTCCCTTCTTCGCACGTTCTAGCGCCGCTGTCTTGTCCTTCACCATCGAAACAAGAGGAACGTGGGCGGGAGGTGGTGACGAGAACGGAAGCGGTAGCGGTGGACAAGTAGAGGAGGAAGAAAGGAGAATTGGGGCGCACTGTGCACAATTCCCTGATTCGATGACTTATATGGAATCGTTTCCGAGTGACTCACCATTGGGCCCGGGCGATCCTGTCAAATCCTGCAACTGGCGCTCGCTCGGTACATGGCGAAAAAGGTGGCATGGATATCGAGGCGTCCCTGCCTAATCCGTCCCGATTATTGCGGCCTTCTCCGCCCTGCACGCTTCCCAAAATTTCGAATCCCGCAAGATCCGGGAGTAGCAGAGCAGTCTATCAAACTGAAGATTTTCTCTATGTCAACACTCGAAGCTTAACAACAAAGTTCACTCGACAAACTAAGAACGGATCAAGGCGACTGAAAAAGAAGTTGAAGCCATCGTGTTGTTCATTGATCCTAACAAGACGTTTCCAAAGCGCAAAAATTGAGTTGGAAGTATTTTCAACTCCTTCTCCACTCGAACCCTGAACCATTCGGGGGGCTAATGATGAAGCTATGTACCTAGGGTAGGGTCATAGGCCTGACCTAGAAACCCTCCTCTAGGACATCACCTTAAAGTCAGAAGCGTTCAAGGGATACCGTCATCCACTCGACCAGAAGCATTCCACTCGGAAGACTCAATGGCACTCAACCATAGCAATAATCACTCGACGGACAGAAGATCGAAAGCCACTCTAAACAACAACGGTCGGATGTTTACTCTGTAAACTTAATGGTCATTTATGTCACTTTATTACTAGCGTTACCAGAAACACCCCATCTCTATGTACCTTAAACCCTGTGTAACTAAGGGCGGGAGGGGCCTGGCGAACTCTATATAAGCCACCCCCCTCCTCAGGGACAAGGGTTGACACCCCCTGTAACTCCACATATAATCCAGTCGACCGCCTCCGGGCACCGAAATGTTGGGCTATTACTTCCACCGTGAAGGTCCTGAACTCGTAAGTCTTGTGTGTACAACTTCACCATCGCTGGGATCTTGCCTCCTCATACCAACCCCCCATTCTACTGTCAGTCTTAGAACCACGACACATGGGTATTTGATACTGGTTCGGTTGCTCATATTTGTAACTCGAAACAGGAGCTGCGAAATAAACGAAGATTAGCTAAGGACGAGGTGACGATGCGCGTCAGGAATGGTTCCAAGGTCGATGTGATCGCCATCGGCATGCTACCTCTACATCTACCTTCGGGATTAGTTTTAGACCTCAATAATTGTTATTTGGTTCCAGCATTGAGCATGAACATTATATCCGGATCTTGTTTAATGTGAGACGGTTATTCATTTAAGTCAGAGAATAATGGTTGTTCTATTTATATGAGTAATATCTTTTATGGTCATGCACCTTTGATGAATGGTCTATTCTAGCTGAATCTCGATCGTAGTGATACACATATTCACAATATTGATGCCAAAAGATGCAAAGTTGATAATGATAGTGCAACATACTTGTGGCACTGCCATTTAGGTCATATTGGTGTAAAGCGCATGAAGAAACTCCATGCGGATGGACTTTTGGAATCACTTTATTATGAATCATTTGATACTTGCGAACCATGCTTCATGGGTAAGATGACTCAAACTCTGTTCTCCAGAACAATTGAGTGAGGTAATGACTTACTGGAAATAATACATGCTGATGTATGCAGTCCAATGAGTGTTGAGGCACGCGGAGGGTATCGTTATTTTCTAACCTTCACATATGATTTGAGTAGGTATGGGTATATCTACTTGATGAAACACAAGTCTGAAACATTTGAAAAGTTCAAATAATTTCAGAGTGAAGTGGAGAATCATTGTAACAAGAAAATAAAGTTTCTATGATCTGATCACGGAGGCGAATATTTGAGTTATGAGTTTGGCCTTAATTTAAAACAATGTAGAAGTGTTTCACAACTCACGCCACCTGGAACACCAAATCGTTATGGTGTGTCCGAATGTCATAAGCGTACTTTATTAGATATGGTGCGTTCTATGATGTCTCTTACCGATTTGGATTTATCATTTTGGGGTTATGCATTAGAGACGGCCACATTCACGTTAAATAGGGCACCATCTAAATCCTTTGAGACGACATCGTATGAACTATGGTTTGGCAATAAACCCAAGCTGTCGTTTCTTAAAGTTTGGGGATGCGATGCTTATGTCAAAAGGCTTCAGCCTGATAAGCTCGAACCCAAAGCGGAGAAGTGCGTCTTCACAGGATACTCTAAAGAAACTATTGGGTATACCTTCTACCACATATCCGAAGGCAAGATCTTTGTTGCCAATAATGGGTCCTTTCTAGAGAAGGATTTTCTCTCGAAAGAAGTGAGTGGGAGGAAAGTAGAACTTGATGAGGTAGTTGTACCTTCTCTTGAATTGGAAAGTAACACATCAGATAAAATAGATCCCGTGATGCCTACACCAACTAGAGAGGAAGCTAATGATGATGATCATGAAACTTCATATCAAGTTGCTACTGAGCCTCGTAGGTCGACCAGACCATGTACCGCACCAGAGTGGTATGGTAATCCTGTCCTAGAAGTCATGTTGTTAGACAACGGCGAACCTACAAACTATGAAGAAGCTATGATGAGCCCAGATTCCGATAAATGGCTTGAGGCCATGAAATCTGAGTTAGGATCCATGTATGAGAACAAAGTGTGGACTTTAGGTGGACTTGCCCGATGATCGGCAAGCCATTGAGAATAAATGGATCTTCAAGAAGAAGACGGACGCTGATGGTAATATCATTGTCTATAAAACTCGACTTGTCGCAAAAGGTTTTCAACAAGTTCAAGGGGTTGACTATGATGAGTCTTTCTCACCCGTAGTGACGCTTAAGTCGGTCTGAATCATTTTAGCAATTGTCGCATTTTATGATTCTGAAATCTGGCAAATGGATGTCAAAAATGCATTCCTTAACGGGTTTCTTAAAGAAGAGTTGTATATGATGCAACCAGAAGGTTTTGTCGATCCTAAAGGTGCTAACAAAGTGTGCAAGCTCCAGCGGTCCATTTATGGACTGGTGCAAGCATCTCAGAGTTGGAATATACGCTTTGATGAGGTGATAAAAGCATATGGTTTTATATAGACTTACGGTGAAGCCTGTATTTACAAGACAGTGAGTGGGAGCTCTGTAGCATTTCTGGTGTTACATGTGGATGACATATTACTGATTGGAAATGATATAGAATTTTTGGATAGCATAAAAGGATACTTGAATAAGAATTTTTCAATGAAAGACCTCGATGAAGCAGCTTATATATTGGGCATCAAAATCTATAGGGATAGATCGAGACGCTTAATAGGACTTTCAAAAAGGACATACCTTGACAAAGTTCTGAAGAAGTTCAAAATGGACCGGTCAAAGAAAGGGTTCTTTCCTATGCTGCAAGGTGTGAAGTTGAGTAATACTCAAAAACCGACCATGATAGAAGAAAGAGAAAGCATGAAAGTCATTCCCTATGCCTCAGCCATAGGCTCTACAAAGTATGCCATGCTGTGTACCAGACCTATTGTGTGCCTTGCCATGAGTCTAGAAAGGGGGTACAATAGTGATCTAGGAGTGGATCACTGGACAACGATCAAAATTATCCTTAGGTACCTAAAGAGAACTAACGAAATGTTTCTTGGTTTTGGAGGTGATAAAGAGTTCATCGTAAATGGTTACGTCGATGCAAGCTTTGACACCGATCTGGATGACTCCGAGTCTCAATCTGGATACATATTGAATGTGGGAGCAATTAGCTAGAGTAGATCCATGCAGAGCATTGTAGACATAGAAATTTGCGAAGTGCATACGGATTTGAATGTGGCAGACGCGTTGACTAAAACCTCTCTCACAAGCAAAACACGATCATACCTTAGAACTCATTGGGTGTTAATCACATCGCGATGTGGACTAGATTATTGACTCTAGTGCAAGTGGGAGACTGTTGGAAATATCCCCTGGAAGCAATAATAAAGTGGTTATTATTATATTTCCTTAATCATGATAAAGGTTTATTATTCATGCTAGAATTGTATTGACCGGAAACTTAAATACATGTGTGGATACATAAACAAATACCGTGTCCCTAGTATGCCTCTACTAGATTAGCTCATTGATCAAAAGATGGTTAAGGTTTCATAACCATAGACATGTGTTGTCACTTGATAATGGGATCACATCATTAGGAGAATGATGTGATGGACAAGACCCATATGTTGGCATAGCATATGATCGTTCAGTTTATTGCTACTTCTTTCTTAATGTCAAATACATATTACTTCGACCATGAGATCATGCAACTCGGATACCAGAGGAATACCTTGTGTGCTATCAAACGTCACAAAGTAACTGGATGATCATAAAGATGCTCTACAGGTATCTCCGAAGGTGTCTGTTGAGTTGGCGTGAATCGAGATTGGGATTTGTCACTCCATATGATGGAGAGGTATCTCTGGGCCCTCTCGGTAATACAACATCACAAAGCTTGGCAAAGTAACTATGGAATTAGTTATGATATGATGTATTATGGAACGAGTAAAGGGACTTTCCGGTAACGAGATTAAACTAGGTATGGAGATACCGACGATCGAACCTCGGGCAAGTAACATACCGATAGACAAAGGGAACTACTTATGTTGTCATAAAGGTTCCACCGATAAAGATCTTCGTAGAATACGTAGGAACCAATATGGGCATCCAGGTCCCGCTATGGGTTATTTACTAGAGAAGCGTCTCGGTCATGTCTACATCATCCTTGAACCTGTAGGGTCCACACACTTAACATTCATGACGATATAGTATTATATGAGTTATGTGAATTGGTGACCGAATGTTGTTCAGAGTCCCGGATGAGATCACAGACATGACGAGGAGCTCCGAAATGGTCCATAGGTAAAGATTGATATATAGGATGATAGTATTTGATCTCTGAAAGAGTTTTAGAATGCACCAGAGTATTATCGGATCATCGGAAGGGGTTCCAGGAGGCCACGGGAGCATATTGGGCCAAACGGGCCAATGAGGGAGAGCACACCAGCCCACATAGGGTTGGCGCGCCCCCACCTCATGGCAGGCAGCCCTAGGGAAGGAAGGGAGAGGGCTATCCCCCTCTTTCCTTCTCTTCCACATGCTGGGAAAGGAAAGGGGGGCGCCTCCCCTCCTGCCTCCCCCCAAGCGCCAGGAAGGAAGGAGGGGCTCGGCTAAGGCAGACCCCTAGGGCAGCCGCCGCCCCCCTTGGGGGCTCCCTAGGCTGCCTCCCTCTCCCCACCACCTATATATATGTGAGGAGGGAGAGGGGCAACACACACCACGATTACCAAGCCGTGTGTGGCTGTAGGATCGAAAGTATGTCTAGAGGGGGCGTGATTAGACTATGTGACCAAATAAAAATCTAGCCTTTTCCCAATTTTAAGTCTTGGCAGATTTTAGCAACTTATCACAATGTAGCGACCCGACCCGAATGGATCAAGTCTCTGTGCTTAAGTGTCATCCCTGGATCGGTATGCTGACACACACAGTACTCGAAGGATTTATAACACAGGTAAATCACATGTATAAAGTAACGTAAATACTATTACCTCAATCCAAATAGCGGAAGCAACAAGGTTGTGGATTCCCATCAACACCAACGACAAAGTTGAGTGTAGAAATCGTAACCCTAACGTATCACTTACTCGTCGTAAGAAACCTGCAACATGAGACGTTGCAGCCCGAAACGGGTCAGTACATTGAATGTACTGGCAAATTCACACCATAGAGAATGATGAATAAAGGCTATCACTACATGCATATTTGGCTGGTGGAAAAGCTCTATGGTTATAAGGTTTTTGCGAAAAGCCAATTTTTCCCTACTGCAAAGGAATAAATTTATTTAACTATCATGGTGGTTGTTGAACATTGAGAATGGTTGACAGCATTCTCAATCCCAATTAAGTAACATCATTAAAACCCAACAATATTTATTTAAAGTAACGTGATGAGATCAATAGGATAATCCAAGAACTAGATACTCAAGATGTCCATAACCGGGGACACGGCTAATCATGATTAGTTTGTACACTCTGCAGAGGTTTGAGCACTTTTCCCCACAAGACTCGATCGCCTCCGTTTGGTTTCTCGCACTACAGGGTGTTTGAGAAGATGGATGACCGAGACACAGTCTTTCAGAAGCGCTAGCACCTTACTTGTGGGTAGACCGTACCACCTACATCCCCTACATCTGCTAGTCTACCCGTAAGAGTTCGCACCACTTAGTCAACTATGCCAGAGCCCATAATGGCTTGTGGCTGCACACGGAAGTTTCTAGTATGAATAATCTCATGATCCCTTTGAGCCTGGGTGGCGGTCCAAAAGAAAATAGGCAAGTCCTGATAAACATCAGGTGCCTTAATCCACCCAGATGTGTGTTTAAGTTGCCACCTTAGATAAACCATTAAAATTAACAAACTCACATCTATCATGGATATCACTCACCCAATCCATGTCTACTAGCATAGCATGGCATAATAAGCAAACGTAGAAGTAACTCCCAAAGGTTTGATAATAATACAGGTAATAGGTACTACCTCATCTACTTCCCATCCCACAATTTAATTAGATCCTAATCATGCAATGTGAGAGGATTGATCTAATGCAATAAAACATGGGTTGTAGAAAAGGTATGATCAAAGTGTGAACTTGCCTGCAATGTTGATGAAGATGATTCGCACTCAAAACTCTTGATAGATCTACTCGTCACACTCCGGTCAATCTATCGTAATCAAGCAATAGTAACCACACAAAAGCAATCACTCAAAAGATCAGAAAGAACGAAGAAAACAATTCGGAAAACATCGAAACCAAGCAAATAGCTCTTGCAACGTAAAACAATTTCTAACAGTACCAAAATTATGTGAATTTGGCCTTATTAGAATGTTTAGGTCAGGAGCTTCGATTTGCAAAAAGAATCAACCCAAACGGAGCTACGAAACTCAAGTTATGATCAAACGAAGTTTGAATTCAAATTTGAACTAATTCAAATTTTAAACTTTTCAAAAACATGTTTGAGTTAGATTACTGGATAGAGGAGATCATAACGAAGATGTGAGCGTTGGTTTTGTTGGATTTGGACTAACGAGCAAAAAGTTATGATTGTTTGAAGAACAGGGACTATTCTGTAAATAAAGTATTCACATCTAGGTCCCTGGCCGAAATTACAGAAAAAGAAAAAGACTAAAAGGCGAACGCTCGCTTATAAGGTCTAAACAGTGGACGTTCGCTGTTTAATAAAACCAAAAAAACAGATCTAGTCTAGGGTTTTTTTTAAAACAAACTTAAAAGAAAAACCGGATCGGACCGGTTCGGGTTTATACCGGTTCGCAGGTGTGTGGTGGTTTTCGAGAGAAAACCGGCGACGGCGGTGTTCTCCGGCAAGCGAGGCGAGGCAGCTCCGGCGAGCTCTAGCGCGGCAGTAGTGGCACGAAGCGGCTTCGGCGAGGAGCGGGCGGCGGCGCAGGCGAGCGGCGACGGGAGGCGGCGAGCGGCGGATGCGGCAGAGGGCGGCGCGGGCAGCGGCGCTAGCAGGCGGCGGCGCAGGCGAGCAGCGGCGCGGGCGGCGAAGCAATGCGGCGGCGGCGGCGCGGATCTGCGGCGATGCAGGGAGAGGAGAGGGAGAGGGGCTCGGGGCTCCGGATTTAAGGAAGGGGGAGGCGAGGGCGGCTTGGGCGAGGGGCAACGGCGGCGGTGTCCTGGCGGCGTACGGCATCGGCGATGGCGTGCGGGAGCAGGGCTCACGTCCTGTCGGGGACGACGCAGGGGTGGGCCGGCGCGGTTGGCTGGGCCTGGGGCCGGCCCAGTCGGCGAGGGAAACCCTTTTTTTAAAAAAAAATCTTTTTTTTCAGAGAACTAAAATAATAAAAACAAAATAACAAAAAAAATATTATATAGGCATATAATATATCAAATTTTTCAGAAAAATATTTTCCACAACTTGGCATTTCTAATATGCCAAATAAAATCCACACAAAATCCGATAAATCAAAGAGTCCTACTGGTCTATTAAAATCCAACAAAATTCATTTTAAAAATACCAAAATGATTCCAAATTAATTTTTCTCCAATTTTCTATTGTAGGGAATCATGTTACCCTAATTTCCATATATTTTATTTTTGGAGAAAAATAATTTGAATAAAACTCAAATAACTCCAAATTGAAAATAAATTCCAAAAGGACTTGAAATTGATCCTTTGAAACTCCCAACTCATATTTCATCATTTGAAGAAGTCATTTTATCTTCTCTCGTGAAAATCATTGAGTTGCATAAAGTTTCTGAATTGAAAATATTTTCCAAATGAAATTCAAATATTTTCAACACCCCCTTGTCATTTAAATAAATGGAAGAAGTCATGTCATCTTCTCTCCAGGGTTTTGTGGTGAAAAGAATTTGAATTCATGGAGATCAGAAAGCAAATATGAAAGTTTGGGAAAGTCCTTTTATTCCCTCTCATTTAACTTTCAAAAAGTTTCGAATTCACTCACTTTCAGTCAATCAATCAAACAATCAATCAAGTCTATCTATTTAATATAACATTCCAAAATTTAGAATTTTGGGATGTTACACACAAGTCAAGCAATCAACCTACACATGCAATTCTAAGAGTATAGCAGCGGAATGTAAATCATTGCATATGAAGGTAAAGGGGAGGAGTTTAGAGAGAGAAAACGCAATGTAGACACGGAGATTTTTGGCGTGGTTCCGATAGGTGGTGCTATCGTACATCCACATTGATGGTGACATCAACCCATGAAGGGTAACGGTTGCGCGAGTCCACGGAGCGCTCCACCCACGAAGGTTCCATGACGAAGCAACCTTGTCTAACCCACCACGGCCATCGCCCACAAAGGACTTGCCTCACTTGGGTAGATCTTCACGAAGTAGGCAATCTCCTTGCCCTTACAAACTCCTTGGTTCAACTCCACAATCTTGACGGAGGCTCCCAAGTGACACCTAGCCAATCTAGGAGACACCACTCTCCAAAAGGTAATAGATGGTGTGTTGTTGAAGAACTCCTTGCTCTTGTGCTTCAAATGATAGTCTCCCCAACACTCAACTCTCTCACACAGATTTGGATTTGGTGGGAATATGATTTGAGTGGAAAGCAACTTGGGGATGGCTAGATATCAAGATTCTTGTGGTTGGATTGGCATATCTTGGTCTCAACACATGAGTAGGTGGTTCTCTCTCAGAAAATGAGTAGTGGAAGTGCAGGCACATTCTGATGGCTCTCTCCACGAATGGAGGAAGGGTGGAGGGGTATATATAGCCTCCAAACAAAATCTAACCATTACACACAATTTACCAAACTTGGTGGGACCGAATAGTGAAACTCGGTCAGACCGATTCAGTTCAAAATGTGAATGTTAGGCTTTTCGGTGGGACCGACATGATAAACTCGGTGGGACCGATTGTGTTAGGGTTAGGGCATAACGTAATCTCGGTGAGACCGATCACATGAACTCGGTGAGACCGATTTAAGCAATAGGCAAACAGAGAGTTGGTCAGGCAAACTCAGTGGGACCGATCACTCATTTCGCTGAGACCGAAACATTACAAAGAGGAAACAGAGAGTTTGCATTGCGAACTCGGTGGGACCGATCGCTCATCTCGGTTAGACCGAAACGTTACGAAGGGAAACAGAGAGTTTGCAATCCCATATCGGTGAGACTGAACTGATTAGGGTTTCTGGCTATGGCTATGTCAAATGAACTCGGTGGCGCCGGATAGATCAAATCGGTGGAGCCGAGTTTGACTTTTGGTTTGGGACTTATGTGGAAATGAGAAAGTGGTAGAGGGCTTTTGGAGCATATCACTAAGCATTTTGAGCAAGCAAGCCATAAAGCAACACCTCATACCTTTTAATAGTATTGGCTTTTCCTATTGGTTCGTATCTGACTTGATCAAACTTTGTGATGTAGCATGAATAGAGTTTGAGACGAGAAAAGCATATATAGCTAGAGGAAGTTCTTAGACATTATTGTACATCCATTTGGCAAGAGAAAAAGACCAAACAATCAAAGCAACAAATGGATGTCCTCGAATAAGAAAAGTATGCGATCAACATGCTCACACAAGAAGACGGCAAATGAAATATGCGGCAAAGCATGCACAAACACTCTAGCATCTATCAAGCAATTGGCGATGACTAGGTCATCTATATATGAGTATATTGACTGAGGAGCCAAATGAGAACATTTGATTGTAGGTCATACTCATCGTTTAAGTACAAGTGGGGTTACCACTTTTACATAAAGCATTGTTGTGCTCACACCATTTGAGTTGCACTTGTTCTTCTTCTAAGGGATCCACATCATCTTGATGGGAATCCTTGGAGTTGTAGTCATACTTGATGAAGTAGAACTTGATGTAGTCTTGGGAACCCACTTGACTAAGGCCTCCGGAGCTTCTTCAAATGCATCAATCTCCTCTTGAAGCTTGTCCTTGCCTTTTTGCTTGTGGTCTTGTGGTGGAAGATCATCTTCAGCTTGTGTCCCCTAGAAGGAAGTAGGATCATACTTCTCTTGTGGAGGAACAAACTTCGTCTTGGGGTATTGATCTTCTTCCCACTCAACTCCATTGGCATTGAACTTTCGTTCAAAACCAACACCTTGATTCTTCTGGTGCCTTCCTTGCTTGCGTACAATTTCCTCAAATTGTTTAATTCCGGCAAGGCTCTTGTAAACACCTTTCTCTATAATTCCCTTCAATAAGCTATTTTCTTGCTCAAGTGTAACTTGGCTAAGAGAATCATTATGGAATCAAGAGAACTACTAGAAGCAACAATATTGGATTTAGCATGATTATTGTTACTACTAGAAGAAGAATCTTTCTTACTCTTGTTGCTAGATTTTACTTCTGGCATGTAAGTAGACAAGAGTAAACGCTTGGCAATGTAAGAAGAACTTTTCTTATGAAGATCATCATTGATTGCTTTTAAGAACCCATGATCTTTATCTAGGTTGAGCTTTTCAAAGCGTAGCTTCTCATGAGTCTTCAAAAGTTCTCGATGAACTTCTAAGGCAGTTTCATGAGCTAACTTAAGAGTGTTTAGTTCTTTAGTTAGACGCTCAATCACCTTCTTATCATCGTCATTCGTTTTATCTTGATTAGCATGATTAATAGCAAGTTCATCATAGTTTTCATCACTAGAGTTGTCAACAAGTAAATCATCATCACCTAGCAAATCATCTTCATCACTATTGAAATCAACATACTCGAGGTGTGATACCTTTGGGCCTCTATCCATGAAGCATCTTCCAATTCCTTCGTTTGGTGAGTCAAATATGTCATAGGAGTTGGTCGACACGAGTGCTAGACCGGCAACACCTTCATCTTGAGTATATTCGGAGTCGGAGTGATAACTTCTCTCGGAGTGGTGGTCGGAGTCGGAGCTGGATACCCATTCACCAACAAGACCTTGATGTCTTCGTTTTGTGTAGCTCCTTGATGACTTGTCCTTCCTTTCCGAATCCTTGCTTCTGCGTGAGGTTCTTCGTTCATAATGATCATCTCTACTCCTTCTCTCTCTTGGAGGTGATTCTTCTCTTCTACTTCTCCTTTTAGGTGAGTCTTCTCTTCTTTTGAAGGGAGACTTACACTCATTGGAGTGGTGTCCAGGTCTTCCACAATTGTAGCAATTACGTTCACGTCTAGAAGATCTTTTGTCATTGTAGGACCTTGACTTGGAACTTCTTTCTTTGCTTCTACTCTTGTAGAACCTGTTGAAGTTCTTCACCATTAGGCTCAATTCCTCATTGAAGACTTGTTTCTCACTTGATGATGTAGGAGCATCACATGAGGCTTTGTAAGGACCACTAGACTTGTTGTGAAGCTCTTCTTTATCCTTGAGTGACATCTCATGAGCAATAATTCTACCAATGAATTCCGTTGGCTTGAGATCTTTGTAATTGGGCATCATTAGGATTAATGTGCAGATGGTGTCATATTTTCCATCCAAGGCTCTTAGGATCTTCTTGATGATGAATCTGCCGGTCATCTCTTCACTTCCTAAGCCGGCAATCTCATTTCTGCTGAGAGCAAGCCTAGAGTACATTTCAGCGACACATTCACCATCCTTCATTTTGAACTTTTCAAATTGACTTTGAAGCACATCCAATTTGGATTCCTTGATGGATTTGGTACCTTCGTGCATATCAATCAAAGTATCCCAATTTTCCTTTGCATTCTCAAGACGGCTGATTTTGTTGAATTCTTCGGGGCACAATCCGTTGAAGAGGATATCGCAAGCTTGAGCATTGTATTGCAGCATCTTCAATTCTTCCGCGGTAGCTTCACGATTTGGTTCTCTCCCATTGAAGAATTCACCTTGCAAGCCAATAAACACAATAGCCCAAACGGCAGGGTTATGTCCAAGAATATGCATTTTCATCTTATGCTTCCAACTAGCAAAATTAGTACCATCAAAGTAAGGACCACTACGGTGGTAATTTCCCTCGCTAGACGCCATACTCTCCTAGGTTGTGAAACCAAGGCTATGATCACCAAAGCTATGGAAATCAAGGCAAATGGAAACCAAAGTTGTAATACCACTTGTAAGATTGAAAGTATGTCTAGAGGGGGGTGATTAGACTACTTAACCAAATAAAATCTAGCCTTTTCCCAATTTTAAGTCTTGGCAGATTTTAGCAACTTATCACAAGTCAAGCAATCAACCTACACATGCAGTTCTATGAGTATAGCAGCGGAATGTAAATCATTGCATATGAAGGTAAGGGGGAGGAGTTTAGAGGGAGCAAACGCAATGTAGACATGGAGATTTTTGGCGTGGTTCCGATAGGTGGTGCTATCGTACATCCACGTTGATGGAGACTTCAACCCACGAAGGGTAACGGTTGTGCGAGTCCACGGAGGGCTCCACCCATGAAGGGTCCATGACGAAGCAACCTTGTCTAACCCACCATGGCCATCGCCCATGAAGGACTTGCCTCACTTGGGTAGATCTTCACGGAGTAGGCGATCTCCTTGCCCTTACAAACTCCTTGGTTCAATTCCACAATCTTGACGGAGGCTCCCAAGTGACACCTAACCAATCTAGGAGACACCACTCTCCAAAAGGTAATAGATGGTGTGTTGATGATGAACTCCTTGCTCTTGTGCTTCAAATGATAGTCTCCCCAACACTCAACTCTCTCTCATAGATTTGGATTTGGTGGAAATATGATTTGAGTGGAAAGCAACTTGGGAACGCTAGAGATCAAGATTCATGTGGTTGGATTGGAATATCTTGGTCTCAACACATGAGTAGGTGGTTCTCTCTCAGAAAATGAGTAGTGTAAGTGTAGGCACGTTCTGATGGATCTCTTCACGAATGGAGGAAGGATGGAGGGGTATATATAGCCTCCACACAAAATCTAACCATTAGACACAATTTACCAAACTTGGTGGGACCGAATAGTGAAACTCGTTCAGACCGATTCAGTTCAAAATGTGAACGTTAGGCTTTTTGGTGGGACCGACATGATCTAGTCGGTGGGACCGATTATGTTAGGGTTAGGGCATAACGTAATCTCGGTGAGACCGATCACATGAACTCGGTGAGACCGATTTCAGTAATAAGCAAACAGAGAGTTGGTCAGGCAAACTCGGTGGGACCGATCGCTCATTTCGGGGAGACCAAAACATTACGAAGAGGAAACAGAGAGTTTGCATTGTGAACTCGGTGGGACCGATCGCTCATCTCGGTTATACCGAAATGTTACGAAGGGAAATGGAGAGTTTGCAATCCCATATCGGTGAGACCGTGATCCCTATCGGTGAGACTGAACTGATTAGGGTTTCTGGCTATGGCTATGTCAAATGAACTCGGTGGCGCCGGATAGATCAAATCGGTGGAGCCAAGTTTGACTATTTGTTTGGGACATATGTGGAAATGAGAAAGTGGTTGAGGGCTTTTGGAGCATATCACTAAGAATTTTGAGCAAGCAAGCCATAAAGCAACACCTCATCCCCTTTTAATAGTATTGGTTTTTCCTATGGACTCAATGTGATCTTGGATCACTAAAATGAAAATGTAGAGTCTTGAGCTTGTGCCAATATGCGTCCTTAGCATTTTGAGGGGTCCACATCTCTAGTCCATGCCATGCTAATCATTGAACTTCCTAAAAAGATTATCTTGAAGGGATATTAGTTCAATGAGCTATATGTTGTTAATAATTACCAAAACCACCCAGGGATTAGTTGCACTTTCAGTGGCGCCCCATCTCCCTCTAGTGCTAGTTCCTCCTCCATCCACGTACGTTGTGCTTAGTGAAGCCCTATGGATAGTTTCACCACCTCCGTCACAATGCCGTTGTGCTGCTGGAACTCATCTACTACTTCGCCTCTCTTGTTGGATCGAAAGGCGAGGACGTCATCGAGCTGAATGTGTGCTGAACGCGGAGGTTTCGTACGTTCGGTACTTGATTGGGACGGATCGTGAAGGTGTATGACTACATCAACTATGTTGATAGACGCTTCCGCTTAATGATCTACAAGGGTATGTAGATGCTCTATCCCTCTCGTAGCTATGCATCTCCATGGATAGATCTTGTGTGTTCATAGAATTTTTTTGTTTTCCATGCAACGCTCTCCAACAGATATTATTCGCATAACTGCGACAACGTCATCATCTTGAAGAATGTGTGGTAAATGATCATCCTTCTCCAAAGAACTGTGTATGTGGTAAATAAGAGCACTGATTGCTGAGCTCGAAAGAGACAATCATTCATGATCCATCGTGCACAAAATTAAGCCACAACGGAACCCAATGGCATATAGTAAATTTTGGCATAACCCCGTCACAAAGAATTGAAGTTCCAAAGAGTAACGATAGAGAGAAGTGTTTGAAAGCCATGACTAGGAGGCACTAGTAGGGGTCAATGAAATACTTGAGTTCTCTGGTGTCTTTATGATTGAGACCCCCTAATGCTTTTGAATAATGTGTTTGAATTGAAATATCCTTCTAAAAATAAATGCTCTCACTTGCCTAAACACTTGGTTAGCGAAGAAAATTTGGCTTGAAAAATTATAACTAGTGATAAAAGACAATATGTGGGTAGGCAACGAGCTTAGGTGCAGCCATTCAATTGCAAATACCTTCTTGAATGACATTCCATGATAAGAGAAGATGGATATGATGTATCTTATTGAGCCGGTAAAACTTCTTTCTATTCAATCAAGCTCCCTTTCACTCTCTTGATTTCTTGTTTGCTCAAGGACGAGCAAATCCTAAGCTTGGGGGAGTTGATGGCTCGAGAATTTGTGATATTTTAGTAGTTACTTTTGCTTGGTTTCATTGGAATTCTCATTACTCTTCGGATATTTCTAATGCTAGTCCCTCGAAAGAGAAGAAAATCCACTTTCTCAATCTTTGGCAGGAAATATCAACTATGGAATTTCGCAAAAAAAAAATCAGCTATGGAAGGAAACTAGGAGGATTGATGTAAATCAAGCCAAATGGAGCAACTTTCCTGAAGAAACTGAAGTCAATGGACGCACCAGAGTAAAAGACGTCATTCCATACGACTGCAGGCGGGCGTATGGACTGCCATCAACTCCACCACGTCTATACAAGCAACTTTCGTAAAGGGTCCGAGAAGAGAGGAGAACCCTAGCCGCCGCCACACCACCCAGAACAGGAGAAGGGAGGCTTTGAAGAACTTTCAAAGATCTTCTTAGTATTTGGTTCTTTCATCTCAATCATCATCATCATCATCATCACGCCTTTCATTATTGTAAGAGGAATTCCACTTGGGAGAACAATTGTAAATTTACTCAATCTCATCTGGAGATCAAGACTATTTGAATTATCCATTTCATCTTAATGTGGATCTTCACGGTATTATCGATATGGTTTTCATGGGTTTTATCTTCATTTTGATTGTTTCTCCTCTTACGAAGTGTGAGTAATTCCCCTAGGTGTGGGAGATGTAGCTAAGTGGTAAGATTAAATTGTGCCTATTCTATATGTCGTCATTTTCATTCGTAGTAGTATGATCTATCTAGTAAGTTGTTATGCTGTGGTGAACTCTATGCATGTTATCCAATTTAAGGGCCCAGGCAATATGCATGATCTCAAGACCTACATAGGTAACACGTTGATGGCCCACAAGTATAGGGGATCTATCATAGTCCTTTCGATAAGTAAGAGTGTCGAACCCAACGAGGAGTAGAAGGAAATAACAAGCGGTTTTCAGCAAGGTATTATCTGCAAGCACTGAAATTATTGGTAACAGATAGTCTTATGATAAGATAATTCGTAACAGGTAACAAGTAACAAGTGTAACAAAGGTGCAGCAAGGTGGCCCAATCCTTTTTGTAGCAAAGGATAAGCATGGATGACCTCTTATATAAATCAAAGCGCTCCCGAGGACACATGGGAATTATTGTCAAGTTAGTTTCCATCATGTTCATATGATTTGCATCCGTTACTTTGATAATTTGATATGTGGGTGGACCTATTCTTGGGGGCTGTCCTTAGTTGGACAAGCCTCCCGCTTATGATTAACCCCTCTCGCAAGCATCCTCAACTACTAAAGAAGAATTAAGATAAATCTAACCATAGCATGAAACATGTGGATCCAAACAAGCCCCTTACAAAGCAATGCATAAACTTGGGTTTAAGCTTCTGTCTCTCTAGCAACACATCATCTACTTATTACTTCCCAATGCCTTCCCCTAGGCCCAAATCATGGTGAAGTGTCATGTAGTCAACGTTCACATAACACCACTAGAGGAAAGACAACATACATCTCAACAAAATATTGAACGAATACCAAATTCACATGATTACTTATAACAAGACTTCTCTCATGTCCTCAGGAACAAATGTAACTACATACAAAGCATATTCATGTTCATAATCAGAGGGGTATTGAATATCATTAAGGATCTGAACATATGATGTTCCATCAAATAAACCAACTAGCATCAACTACAGGGAGTAATCAACACTACTAGCAACCCACGGGTACCAATCTGAGGTTATGAGACAAAGATCGAGTACAAGAGATGAAATAGGGTTTGAGAGGAGATGGTGCAGGTGACGATGTTGATGGAGATTGACCCCCTCTCAATGAGAGGATCGTTGGTGATGACGATGGCTTTGATCTCCCCCTCCCAGAGGGTAGTTTCCCCGGCAAAACAGCTCCGCCGGAGCCCTAGGTTGCTTCTGTCCAGGTTCTGCCTCCAGGCGGCAGCACTTCGTCCCTAAAGCTTTCTTTTGATTTTTTCCATGTAAAAACCTTTCATATAGTAGAAAATGGACACCAGGGACCTGCCAGGGGGCCCACAATCCCTAGGGGCACGCGCAGGGGGGTAGGGCGCGCCCCCAGGCTTGTGGCCACTTGGTGGGTCCCCCTTTGGTATTTCTTCGCCCAATATTTTTATATATTCCAAAATAATTCTCCGTAAATTTTCAAGACTTTTGGATTTGTGCAGAATAGGTCTCTCAGATTTGCTCCTTTCTGGTCCAGAATTCTAGCTGCCTGCATTCTCCCTCTTCATGTAAACCTTGTAAAATAAGAGAGAAAAGGCATAAGTATTGTACCATAATGTGTAATAACAGCCCATAATGCAATAAATATCAATATAAAAGCATGATGCAAAATGGACGTATCAACTCCCCCAAGCTTAGACCTCGCTTGTCCTCAAGCGAAAGCCGAAATCGGTAATCATGTCCACATGTTTAGAGATAGAAGTGTCGATAAAATAAAATATGGACATGAGGTCATCATGATCATCTTTAGAACAACAACATATTTTGTTATATAATTTCTTATGCTAAAGTAACAATTCATTCACAAGGTAAAGTATGAATCAAAATCTTCATTGAAAACTAACAAACTTTGATCTCAATCATTGAAGCAATTGCAGTTTATCATAATATCGGAAAGAGTCAATGTAAGAGATTTTCTATAGCAAGCCCACATACTCAACCATCTTTTAGTCTTTCACAATTGCTAACACTCACGCGATACTTATGAGATCAAAGCCTCAATCGGACATAGAGAAAGATAGGGGCTTATAATTTCGCCTCCCAACCTTTTACCTCAAGGGTAATGTGAACAATAATACTTTATGATAACCTACATCCGAGTTGATATATTTATCTGGATCTTTCCCCAATATATAGTGCTTTTGAAAAAGAAAAAAGTGTAAAACGAAAAGGTGTAGATCGCCCCAACTCTTGTATAAAGGTACAAGGTAAAAGTAAAAGATAAGCCCTTTGCAGAGGGAAGCAAAGGTTGTCATGCGCTTTTATGGTTGGATGCACAAAATCTTAATGCAAAAGAACGTCACTTTATATTGCCGCTTGTGATAAAGAAATTTATTATGTAGTCCATCGCTTTTATTTCTTCCATATCACAAGTTTGTATTAAGCTTATTTTCTTCACACTAAAATATCATACATATTTAGATAGCAATTTTTATTGCTTGGACCGATGACAACTTACTTGAAGCATCTTACTCAATCCATAGGTAGATTTAGTGGACTCTCATGGCAAAACTGGTTTAAGGGATGTTTGGATGCACAAGTAGTATTTCTACTTGGTGCAAAAGATTTGGCCAGCATAGGATGATAAGCAAGTTCAACATGTTGAGGATCCATGACAATATAACTTCTATTCAGATATAAGAAAACATAACCAATTATGTTTTCTTCCTTGTCCAATATCAACCTTTTAGCATGTAATATTTTAACGAGTGCTCACAATCACAAAATATGTCAAAGATAGTATATTTATATGTGAAACCTCTCTTTCTTTATTACTTCCTATTAATTGCAACAATAACCAAAACTATGTTTGTCAACTCCCAACAAATTTCATGCGTCATACTTCTTATATGTGAAGTCATCACTCTCCATAAGATCAATATATAATCTTTTTTCTTCTTTTCTTTTCTCAGGATCATAGCAAGAAAGCAAAGCCCTCAACTAAAAACTACTCTATTATATAACTCACAGACTTGATTACATAGAGGGAGCAAAAAGTAAAGCTCAGAACTAGATCATACTAAAAACTTTTATTCTACTAGATCAAGATATAACCAAAAACATCAAACTAAGAAAAATGATAAAGGTAAAGATGTGATGGTGATACGATGCCGGGACACCTCCCCCAAGCTTGGCGCAAGCCAAGGGGAGTGCCCATACCCGTATACTCATGTCTCCTTCTTCGAAGGTGATGGTGGTGATGAGGTTGATGATGTGGGAAGCTTCTTCCTCATCTTAAGCTTAAGGATGGAATTTTCCTCCTTCAACTCATCGATCTCCTGCTCAAGCCTTAATATATTTTTACATAATTACTGCTTGTTTTCTTGTAGGAGACGAAAAGGGATAAATTCGATCTTAGGTTTCCTTGATTCATTAGGGAGACTCGACTTCTTGAATTCCACGTGCATGTCCCGAGGTTGAGGTAGTGCATCTTCATCCTCCTCAGAGCTGTCATCCTTTGTTTCCTCCATGTCGAAGTCTTCTTCTTCTTCCATAGTCCACCCATAATGATCTACCTCCCCATAGACCTTTGGGTTTGTGATATAATCAGCTACATAGCTCTCTCCTTCTGAATCTTGGGACGACATTTTTTAGATCTGCCAGGAAAACAACACGAAACAAGAATAGAGGATATCACCGTGGTACGGTGTTCAAAACCTTCAGGAGATTATATAATGAATTTTTTACCGACCAAAAGAAGTATTCTGCAAGAAAACAGAGTCCGGAGGGCACACGAGGTGGCCAAAAGCCTGCGAGGCGCGCCCAGGGGGGTAGGGCGCCCCCAACGCTTGTCGCCTCCTCCTGCACTTTTTGGACTACTTTTTATTTTCCTATTTTTCTTATATTCCAAAACAGAGAAAAATTTCCATTGGAAAAGTTTTGGAGTCGGTTTACTTACCGTATCACATACCTATTCCTTTTCGAGGTCTCGAGCGTTCTGGTAGGTCTCCCTTATGTACTCCTCCGGTGTTATGGTATTAATAATATTGGTTTCAACATTTATGGGAGTACCTGAGATATAATGTTTGATCCTTTGCACATTTACCACCTTCAGGTTATTACCTTCGGCGTTATTGATCTTAATGGCACCGGATCGACAAACTTCCTCGACAATGTAAGGCCCTTCCCATTTAGAGAGAAGTTTTCTTGCAAAAAATCTTAAACGAGAGCTGTATAGCAAGACATGGTCACCACATTGAATTCACACTTTTTTATCCTTTTTTCATGCCATCTTTTAACTTTTCTTTAAACAACTTGGCATTTTCATAGGCTTGGCTTCTCCATTCATCAAGTGAGCTAATGTCAAACATCCTCTTCTCACCGGCAAGTTTGAAATTTAATTGCCCAATAAGCTTTATGTTCTAGTTCAAGAGGTAAGTGACATGCTTTTCCATAAACCATCTTATATGGAGACATAGCCATAGGGTTTTTATATGAAGTTCTATAAGCCCATAATGCATCATCTAGTTTCTTATACTAATTCTTTCTAGATCTATTAACATTCTTTTGCAAGATCAATTTTATTTCTCTATTACTTAATTCTACTTGTCCACTAGACTGAGGATGATATGGAGATGCAATTCTATGGTTGACATCATACTTAGCAAGCAATTAACGGAAAGCACCATGAATCAAGTGTGAACCACCATCAGTCATTAAATATCTAGGGACTCCAAACCTCGGGAAAGTAACTTCTTTAAGCATTTTAATAGAAGTGTTGTGATTAGCACTACTAGTAGGAATAGCTTCTAACCACTTAGTAACATAATCGACAGCAACTAAAATGTGTGTATACCCATTGGAGGATGGAAAAGGTCCCATATAATCAAATCCCCAGACGTCAAATGGTTTAATAACAAGTGAATAATTCATAGGCATTTCCTGACGTCTACTAATATTACCAATTCTTTGACATTCATCGCAAGATAAGACAAACTTACGAGCATCTTTGAAAAGAGCAGGCCAATAAAAACCAGATTATAATACCTTGTGTGCAGTTCTGTCTCCAGCATGGTGTCCTCCATAAGCTTCGGAGTGACACTTGCATAGGATCTGTTCCTGTTCATGCTCAGGTACACAATGTTTAATAATACCATCTACTCCTTTATAGAGGTGTGGGTCATCCCGAAAGTAATGTCTTAAATCATATAAAACCTTTTTCTTTTGCTGGTATGTGAAACTAGGTGGTATAAATTTAGCAACAATGTAATTAGCATAATCAGGATACCATGGAGTACTACGAGAACTCGAGAAGCAATTATGACAGCTAATTGTTCATCGGGAAAGCTATCATCAATAGGTAATGGGTCATCAAGAATGTTTTCCAGCCTAGACAAGTTGTCTGCTACGGGGTTCTCAGCTCCCTTTCTATCAATAATATGCAAATAAAATTCTTCTAGCAAGAGAACCCACCTAATGAGTCTAGGTTTAGCATCTTTCTTTTCCATAAGATATTTAATAGCAGCATGATCGGTGTGAACAGTTACTTTGGAATGAATAATATAAGATCTGAATTTATCACAAGCAAACACAACTGCTAAAAATTCTTTTTCAGTAGTAGCATAATTGCTTTGTGCACTGTCTAGAGTTTTACTAGCATAATGGATAAGATTTAAGTTCTTATCAACTCTTTGTCCTAGAACAGCACCAACAACATAATCACTAGCATCACACATAATTTCAAAGGGTAGGTTCCAATCAGGTGGTTGAACAATAGGTGCAGAAATTAAGGCTTTCTTAAAAATTTCAAATGCTTCTATACAATCATCATCAAAAACAAATGGAACATCTTTTTGCAAGAGATTAGTGAGAGGCCTAGAAATTTTAGGGAAGTCTTTGATAAATCTCGTATAGAAACCAGCATGACCAAGGAAACTTCTTATACCTTTGATATCTTTAGGACACGAAATTTCTTCAATAGCATCAACTTTAGCTTTATCAACTTCAATACCTCTTTTGGAGATTTTATGCCCCAAGACTGTACCTTCATTAACCATAAAGTGGCACTTCTCCCAATTCAATACAAGATTAGTTTCTTGACATCTCTGCAAAAACTCGATCAAGGTTGCTTAAACAATCACCAAAAGAAGTTCCATAAACAGAAAAATCATCCATGAAAACCTCAACAATCTTTTCACAAAAGTCAGAGAGTATACCAGTCATACATATTTGAAAGGTAGCGGGTGCATTGCATAAACCAAAAGTCATACATCTCTAAGCAAAGGTACCAAAAGGGCATGTAAAAGTAGTTTTTTCTTGATCCTCTTGTGACACATGTATTTGAGAAAAAACAGAATAACCGTCTAGAAAGCAAAAGTGTGTATGTTTGGATAGTCTTTCTAGCATTTGATCAATTAAAGGTAGAGGATAATGATATTTCCAAGTATCATTGTTTAATTTTCTAAAATCAATTACCATTCTATGACCTGTAACAATTCTTTGTGGAATCAATTCATTCTTATCATTAGGAACAGCAGTAATACCTCATTTCTTAGGGACACAATGAACATGACTTACCCATCTACTATCAGCAATAGGATAAATTATACCTGCTTCCAGAAGCTTTAATATTTCATTTCTTACCACTTCTTTCATCTTAGGATTTAACCATCATTGGTGATCAACAACTGGTTTAGCATCAGGCTCCATATTAATTTTACGCTAACATAGAGTGGGACTAATGCCCTTAAGATCATCAAGAGTATATCCAATTGCAGCATGATGCTTCTTCAGAGTTTTCAATAATTTCTTTTCTTCATGCTCTAAAACGTTAGCACTAATAATAACAGGATATAACTTCTTTTCATCAAGATAAGCATATTTCAAAGTATGAGTCAATTCTTTAAGATCAAACACACGATCACTCTTGGGTGGTAGAGGATCTCCAAGAGTCTCAACAGGCAAATTGTGTTTCAACACAGGCATTTTTTTAAAGAATATTTCATCTATTTCATTTCGTTCATTCATAAACATGTCATTTTCATGGTCTAGCAAATATTGTTATAAAGGATCAATAGTAGGCACGGCAATAGAATCAAGACCAATAATTTCATCTTTACTAGGCAATTCTTTATCATGAGGTTGTCTACGAAATTTGGAGAAATTAAACTCATGAGACACATCCCCGAAACTTACACTAACAGTTTCTTTCTCATAATCTATCTTAGCATTAACAATGTTCAAGAAAGGTCTGCCAAATATAATGGGACAAAAATCGTCTTGTGGGGAACCAAGAACAAGAAAATTAGTAGGGTATTTTACTTTCCCACACAAGACTTCGACATCTCTAACCATCCCAATTGGTGATATAGTATCTCTATTGGCAAGCTTAATAGTAACATCAGTATCTTCTATTTCAGCAGGTGCAATATCATTCATAATTTCTTGATATAAAGTGAATGGGATAGCACTCACACTAGCACCCAAATCACGTAAGCCATGATGACAATGATCTCCTATTTTAACAGAGACAACAGGCATGCCAACAACGTGTCTATGTTTATCTTTATTATCGGGTCTAGCAATTCTAGCAGCTTCCTCACAAAAATAAATAATATGCCCATCAATATTATCGACCAAGAGATCTTTAACCATTGCAATACTAGGTTCAAATTTAATTTTTTAGGGGGTGGGTGTTCTAGTATAACTCTTATGAACCACAGTTGAAGCTTTAGCATGTTCTTTTATCCTAACAGGAAAAGGTGGTTTCTCAATATAAGCAATCGGAACGACTGTATCAACATTATAAGTAATAGTTTCTTCTTCAACTTTAATAGGTTCTACTACTTTCAATTCAATGGGAGGATGATATTTAAACCACTTCTCCTCAGGGAGATCAACATGAGTAGCAAATGATTCAAAGAAAGAAGCTACTATCTTAGAGTCAAGTCCATATTTAGTGATAAATTCACGAAAAGCATTGGTATCCATAAAAGTTTTAACACAATCAAACTTAAGGTTTATAAATGACTCCTTACCTTCGTCGAGCTCCCAATCTTCAGAGTTGCGTTTAATTATTTCCAATAAATTCCATTTGAATTGAATAGTCTTCTTCATAAAAGAACTAGTACAAGAAGTATCAAGCATGGATTGATCATTATGAGAAAGCCGAGCATAAAATTTGGAATAATAATTTCTCTTGAGAGCTCATGATTGGGGCATGAATATAACATTGACTTAAGCCTCCCCCAAGCCTAAGCGATACTTTATCCTTCATGATGCCAAAAATTAAACATATAATTCTGATCACGATGAACCAGATCCATAGGATAAAATTTCTGATGAAATTCCAATTTCAATCGGTTGTAGTTCCAAGCTCCAATATCATCACATAGCCTATACCATGTCAATATCTTTCCCTTCAAAGATAAAGGCAAGACTTTCTTCTTGACTTCATCCTCGGGAAAACCTACAAGATTAAATAATCCACAAACTTCATCCACATAGATTAGATGCATATCAGGATGCAGTGTTCCATCTCCCGCATAAGGATTAGCTAGCAGTTTCTCTATCCACTAGTACGCGTCGATGTTTTTAACCCCTTTCCGCGACGGCATTTGGAACCGTCGCCTAGTGAGTGACGGTGATAGGGGGTCCTTCCCACACAACCCAGAAACCATCGGGGATATGCCCTCCTAGCACACACGCTCGGCAAAATGAGTTCGTGTGCGACTGGCGAGCGCTCAAATACGGAAATACATATAGTAGAGCTAAAATACAATTATATAGGTGAAATTGTTTCTGGTCGCAAGTACATCCCACACAGTCAGTCCCCGCTAAACATTTCCGTTCGTATGTACATCCCACACGGTCA
Source organism: Triticum urartu (assembly GCF_003073215.2). Classification (NCBI taxonomy): domain Eukaryota; kingdom Viridiplantae; phylum Streptophyta; class Magnoliopsida; order Poales; family Poaceae; genus Triticum; species Triticum urartu. The sequence goes on along the minus strand of NC_053027.1, from coordinate 408,611,253 downwards.
CTCCAAGGAAAATGTTTCCGTTCACAGGTACATCACACACAATTTTCCCCGTTATATCGTTTGTGATAGCGTTGCCATTGCACACGATATTAACAACTTTATCGTTTGCGTTATTGAATGCATCACACACGGTGCATAGAAGAAACTATGTGGCAAAGGCTGTCCATCACACATAGTTTTTATGTGGTAAACGTTTGCGCAAGGTGGCCTAACGCAAACAGTTTTCAATAGGATGTCGTGTGTGTAGTGGAGATTGATCGTACACGTAGTGGATCCTAGAAACGTTTCTGATCTCCACATCTATCGCAGACGTTTCGCTTTCGCAAACTGTGTGCAGTGTAATCCCTAATTAATCCCTAATTTAAAAATCACATGTTTTGAATTTGAAAGTAGGCAATCACTTATTTCATATCCAACCATGTTTATTACAAATATAGTCTTCATTATGACTTCTCGATGACTTATCGATGCTCATTGTAGTCTGGATGAAATACTTTAACCTTCATTGTGTGTCCACCAATCATGTACTTTCTGAGGTAATCTTGAGTGAACTGCTTCCGGAACCACTGCAAACAAAAAAGATTCAGACATTGTTGTCTAACAACTCATTATGGGCAGTAAAAAGAGAAGGATGCAGAGTTTGTAGTTACCATCCTATAGCTCACTGTTGTGTTGGATAGAGCATAAACAAATAATTTGCTTGCCACCATTCGTATCTTTTTGCTAATAATCCTTATCAGTTTCCTCACTTGATGCTTGTTCATGAATATCTCATTGCCCCATACGCAAAAAGGGTCGATGCATGGATCCTTGCCAAGGGCATATGTACCTACAAGCAACAAGTCAATATTAGAAGCTAACAAGTGTCCAGGCCTAGATCTATATGCACTACATTATGGAACGACGGGGGGAGTACAAGCCGAGGGATGAAGCTAACCTCGGCGGAAAATGGTGGCCACTCCCGTTGTTGTCCTGCATAAGTAGCGGAAAGGCATGATAAGTACAACAACCTTAACATCAAACAAATATAGCAAAGCTAAACAACATCATCTCCAAATGATAGATTGAATGTGTTGGTTTCAGCATGCTGTTAAAGCAGATATAAAATGGAAGGAAATGTTACCGACAGCAGGCTTAACAGCCATCAAATATTGCAATTCAAACTACAATTGTTGAAAATGAATGGAACGTAGGAAATACTTAAACATCACACTGGATAAATTTGTAAAACTGGAATAAAGGGCTTGTGTTTACTACACCAGGAATAACTGTAACCAAATATAGCCGTTCAAACTGGTATTGATGTAGTCGAGTGACACAGTTCTGACTTGCACATAATGAACAACACAGTGTGAATGACTGAAATAAACAAGGCATAAATGACCAGTATAACAACCAAATATAGCCATTGAAAACTGGACAGAGTATCACTACAACCAACCTAACAAGCAAATACAGATAAACAGGGCATATGCTTGAAAACTGGACAAATGCTCACTGCAACCAACCTAACAAGCAGATACAAATAAACAAGGCATCTTCTTGATAACTCGACAAATGCTAAAAAAGCAACGTAACAACCAAATACAGATAAACAAGGCATCTTCTTGATAATTGGACAAATGCTCACTTCAACCAAACTAAAAACCAAATATAAATAAATAAGGCATCTGCTCGATAACTGGAAAAATGCTCACTTCAACCAACCTAACAACCAAACACAGATAAACAAGGCATCTACTCACTATAAACAACCAAATATAGCCATTCGTGAAACTAAAGTGGACAATTCATACTTAAACATCACATAGCCCTATTGAGCAATACATTTTTGCATAACTGAAATAATTGAACATGACACAGTTAAAGCACCGCACGCCAAATGTTACTACAACAAAGGGTATGGGTTGGCAAGCTAGAAAAGGTAAGATTTGCTGATAGAATGTTGCCTCACATTTCATGGATGGGATCCTTCGAGTTGGAAGAGCATAGACCCATGGTGCGCTCTCTGACGTCACAAATGGGTTGTTTCACCTTGGAAGAACCTTCGTGGGTGCCCTCCTCGTGGTCGTGGTCATGGTCGATGATATCTGACTTGGCAATTGATGATCCCAAGACGCTGCCATAGAGCGTGTCCTTCAGAAATGACAAAATGGGCTCGATGGCGTATAAAGCTCGCAAATCCTTGACCGCTTGGCGGAGGAGATCAACGGCAGGGTCGTCGAAGAGATCGACGGCGGTTGGACCAGAAGGGTTGGGGATGGACCACTTAACCTGTGACATGGTCCGTGTGAAGCCGTCATTGTGGACAAGCATGATGTCGTAGACAACTTTCCCGAGATACAGTAATACGGTAGCCCGCTGACATGAAGCCTTCGGCATGGCAACCTAGTCAACATCTATGTCGGCTTCCCCGGCGACGTTTTGCTCCGGGATCGATAGGTCGGGGCGAATAGCGGCCACCTCGCCAACGTCCGCCGGAGAGGCCATGATAAACCTCTTCTTGGCCGAACGCTCGTCGGGCTCCCCAAGATACGTGGTTGAGCTTAGGCTGCGACATTCTGGAGCAGGGGATGTGGATCTGGCGGTGAGGGACACCGCAGGCCTCATCTAAAAACTCAGGGGAGTGGGGCGACGGTATGGGAATCGCTGGGTAACCTGAACTTTATTATCTAAGCTAGGAGGAACGGCCAGACCGGCAGGGGTTGGCAGTGGCACCAGCGGCGACCGCGAGCTAGGGTTCGAGGGGGGAGGGGGGTGTTTGAGGATACGCCCCGGCTACTGAAAATTTTAGTAATGGTGGGTGGAGATGCTGGTGGACGAGGGAGGGCGATGGTTCAAATGCCTCGGCTACTGCAATTTTACTATAAGGTCGGTGCTGGAGGAGTGTGGGCGACGGTTGAAGTACGACAGCTACTAAAATTTGGATAAAGGAATTGATGCGGGGCGGGAGTGCCCAAGATCGTGGGCGGTCCAATAACAATATGAGTGTATGATAATAAGGAAAAGTGGCGCGGAACCATCGATTATTGCAACGCTCAAGGCGGGTTGTTTGTTTTTATATTTCTAGCTAGCTGGTCTATCGCACACGGTTCGTCCTAATTTCCAAATAAACTTACCCGCCTTTAGCTTGCACGGGTGGTGGTTTTACAGCGCACTTGCATCACACACGGTTAAGCCAGTACCTCCACCCTTTGCTCGCGCTTGCGCGGTCGTGGTCATTTTACAATGCATTTGCATCGCACACGGTTGAGCCAGTACCTCCACCTTAATTTGATCGCGCTTGCGTAGGTGTGGTGATTCACATCACACTTGTATCGCACACGGTTAAGATAGTATACCCATGTCCGTTGAGCGTCATCAGAGTCTTTGCAGCAAAAATTAACGTTAGAGAGGGTCAGAAGACAGCCACACCAACATGTGGCCCAAATATATATATGAGTGAAAAGGATGGTCTGTGATGTTCAAAATTCTAATGCACAACTTTGACCGCACGGGCCCACGGTTGGGCGCGTCGTCGAAGATCGATGAGAGGGGACAGAAGTCAAGAACCACGTGGAAGTGGCCAAATATATGTAGGAATATTGAGGATGTTTAAAACTTTAAATACACAATGCATAACTTTGGTGGCACCTAGCAATCCGAGCATGTGGGAGGGAATCCTGACAACGCATGAACTCGAGCTTTGGTTGAGCGACATGTGACGGTGACCGGCCCTAACACGAACTAGGAGGAAACCATCATGGCCAACACATACCCCTCATTATCGATCAAAGGGATGATATATATATAAACTCAGAGAGCCCACAAATATGCGTGTCATCACAAAAAAACGCACAAGGGAGACGTGTGATGACCCACAAGTATATGTAACATCCCAAATTTTTGATTTGGAATGTTATACATTAGGTCATCATTGCATATCATATTTCATTGCATTTTGGCTTGATCCTCTAAATCCTAAGCAACTCAAGGACCCTCGGAGAGAGAGTTGGGGATTTCACTGTTTTCATATTTGAATTTTATCAAATATTGAAACGAGGATTTTTGGTTTTAATTATTTTTCTCTCTAAAAATATTTCATGTTAAAATATATGAGACGAGATAATATGACTTCTCCAAAAGAAATGAAATATTGGAGGAAAAATATTAAAATCAAATATTTTATTTTATTCGGATTTTATTACAATTTTATTTGCATTAGAAAAATTACACGTTTTCAAAATTGCATTTTAGGGCCAAGAAAATGTTCATCTTATTCTAAATATTTTATTTAGACGGTGAAAATTTGTTTTGGCATTTTTAGATTTTTTTTATTTTTCTAGGATTTATTTTCGGCAGAATCTGTTTAAAAAAATTCAGCGCCCGACTGGGCCGAAGCCCAGCCGACCAAGGCCGGCCCAACCCCCGCGCCACCGCCTCCCCGTGCCCGAGTCCGGCCAGGACATGGCAGCCGCCGCCGTCGCCGCCCGGGACACCTCCCGCCCCTTCCCCAAGCCGACCCCGCCCCTCCCCCTCTAAAATAAACCCCTGCCGCCGTCCCAAACCGCCACCACTGCCGCCGCCAAGTAGCAGCAGCAGGAGCCGCCGCCGCCGCCTGCCGCGCCTCGCCTCGCCTTGCGCCGCCGCCGCGCCGCACCGCCCCACCGTCGCTACCACCCCATAGCCCCACCTCGCGCCGCCGGAGCCGCCGCCGCCGATCCGATCCGATCCGATCCGGATCCGCTCAGTTTTTTTCGGTTTAGGTAAAACCGTCGGGTTTTTTTAAAACCCTAGTTTCGGTTTTTTTAGATCGGTTCGCCAGTTTCTCGGTTTAGTTACTTAGCGGACGTTCGTCCGTACGGTCGTTTTAACGAATGATTTTCACTCGTTAGCCATAGACAGTGAACGTTCGTTCGTTAGCCTGTTCGTCAGTTTTACTCTTTTCCTCGGATTTTTCGCGATTATTTTCGATCGCGATTTCTGATCCGATTTTCGTTTTAGTTTATATTTTCGCTCGTTTATCGGAATTAGGCGATTCAAGCGCATAGATCTTCGTCTCTAAGCCCTCTTTCCGTTTAACCAACTTGAACAAAATTTTGATACAGTAAAATTTGACTTTAGTTTAGATTAGTAATCGGATCTTGTTTCTTTCACAGTTTGAGTTTCGTTGCTCCGTTTGATTTGATTCTTTTTGCAAACCGGAGTTCTTCAGTTGAACTTTCTGGTTAGATCTTCCTATTCGTGCTTTACCCGTGCGTCTTTGCTTGATTGCTTATGTATGCTATTGTTTGTTTGCGATAGAACACCCGGAGTGCGAAGCGTGCTACTACGAGTCTCTAGGTTTTGCGGATCATCAGCAAGGCAAGTAACACTTTGATCATACCCCTTTATCACCCAGTTTTCATGCATTAGTTTCAACCATCAAACATTGCATGGTTAGGACTTGATAACATGTGGGATTGGGAAGTAGTTGATGAGGTAGAACCTATTACCCTGTTATTATCAAACCCTTGGGAGTTACTTCTACGTTTGCTTATATTGACATGCTATGCTCGTAGACGTGGTTTGGGTGAGTGAATCCATGACAGATGTGAGATTGTTAATTAATGGTTCAACTTAAGGTGGCAACTTTAATACACATCTGGGTGGATTGCTTGTCGGGCACCTGGAGAATCCAGTGTTGTCCTAGGATATCCCGGAGTACCCGTGTGATAATCCTAAGGTCCGCCACCCAGGCTCAAAGGGAACTGAGATATTTCATGCTAGAAACTTCTGTGTGCAGCCACAAGCTATTATGGGCTCTAGCATAGTTGAGTAAGTTGCATGACCTCTTCCAGTGGTAGGCTAGCAGATGTAGAGGGATGTAGGTTCGTACTGTCTACCCGGGGTTAGAGCTAATGCTTCTGAAAGGCTGTGTCTCGGTCATCCATTTCTCAAACACCAGGTAGTGCGAGAAATCCAACGGAGGAGATCGAGTCTTGTGGGGGAAAGTGCGCAAACCTCTGCAGAGTGTACAAACTAATCATGGTTAGCCGTGTCCCCGGTTATGGACATCTTGAGTATCTAGTACTTGGATTATCATATGTATCTCATCACTCTAAATTAATATTGTTGGGTTGATAATTACTTTTAATTGGGATTGAGTTGGAGGAACCTTCTCAATGATGTTTCAACTACCATGATAGTTAAATAAAATCTATTCCTTTGTTGTAGGGAAAAATTGGCTTTACGCAAAACTTTAACCATAGAGCTTTCCATCACATCATCGGGATCGAGGTTGACACGGCCGCCGCGGGCAATGATGAAGCCGCAGGCTGCCTGTCTCTTGACTGAATCGTAGAGGTCCTCTGCCCATTCCTTGTGGGGCATCAGGCTCTCGATGAGCACTGGTGACGGCGGCTCTTCGGGTGGGTCGTCGATCATGCCGCTGAGCAGCTCTGGATCTTTTGCACGGTGGATGGCAAACTGCTCATCACACCTCCTCTGCAATATGTTGATTGTGCTCCCAAGGACTGCCACGCTGATATCGCTGTTGATGGGCCATGGTGCCTGCACCGGCCCATGAAGCTCTTGGTCCCCGACCTGCTCCGGCTTGTTCTCCTCGCCGAAGATGTAATACAGGTAGGCGTCGACATCGAAGCTTTGGTCGTTGCCTGGCATGCTTAATAACTAATGGTAGATGGGTGAGGACTAGATCTGCACAGAGTGTCGCGGCGGTGCATTGTCACCTGGGTTATAATGCAGCAACCATTAGCTGGTGGCGGGAAACTGGTGAGGGAAGAGGCGTGGATTTTACAATTCACCCATGTGGAGCGCTGGAAGCATTCGCTAGAACCCGGGGAGCATTCACTGGAGCGCGGGAAGACTAAGTGGAGCACACAAAAAACCCGAATACCGTATCCAGTGCCACATGTTATTTATCACACATGTGTTAACATAAGGAAACGTATGTGTAACTTACTAATCATCGCACACGAGTACTCGCAGACGCATCGTGTGCGATACTCCTAGCCATCGCAAGCAACTAGTTTGCATTTTCAAATTTTTTTGTACACACAGAATCGAAGCAACTAGTTTGCATTTTCAAATTTTTTTGTACACACAGAATCGCACACGAACTAACTGTATTAACTGTCTGTGTTGTAATTTCTCATCGCAAACAGTTCATCCGAGTCGGCTATTTTCCACGTATCACACACATCTTTTTAAGTTGAACCGTTTCTGTTCTGTTCGCTAATCAAAAATAGTTCGTCCGAGTGAACCGTTTGCCCTATATCACACACACCTTGATCTGGCTAACCGTTTCTGTAGCACTCCCTAATAGAAAACAGTTCATCGGAGCGAACTGTATGCCGTATATCACACACACATTGATATGTCTACCCGTTTCTATTGTTCTGCCTCATCGCAAACAGTTCGAATGGGTTAACCGTATGCCCTGAATCGCACATGCAACTAAAATTTGAACCGTGTTTGATGGCTCCGCCATCACAAATGTTTTGCACCTTGTTTGTGATTAATGCATCGCACACAGTTTCGTCAAAGGTTCTCTGATCGTAGTGTTGCGTTAGCCAGCAGCATCCTGCAGTAGTGATCATACCCGAAGAAATTTCATAATAAATATTTTCAGTAGGTGCAATAGGTTGAGGAGCAGCTATTTGATCTTCCGGTCGAGGGAAGATACCCCGAACAAGCCCCTCAAAGGATGATTTTCCATAGTGACAAGTGACAGTAAATTTCAGCATGTAATATAGATGTTCCCTTACCAAATTCCACTCACCAAAGGCGCTTCACTCCATGGAAATGATGCCAGAAAAGAGTCTTGATGACCCACAAATGTAGGGGATCTATCGTAGTACTTTCGATAATTAAGAGTGTCGAACCCAACGAGGAGCAGAAGGAAATGACAAGAGGTTTTCAGCAAAGTATTCTCTGCAAGCACTGAAATTATCGGTAACAAATAGTTTTGTGATAAGATAATTCATAATGGGTAACAAGTAACGAGTGTAACAAAGGTGCAGCAAGGTGGCCCAATCTTTTTTGTAGCAAAGGATATGCCTGGATGAACTCTTATATATAGCAAAGCGCTCCCAAGGACACATGGGAATTATTGACAAGTTAGTTTTCATCATGCCCATATGATCCACGTTTGTTACTTTGATAATTTGATATGTGGGTGGACCAGTTCTTGGGTGCTGCCCTTACTTGGACAAGCCTCCCACTTATGATTAACCCCTCTCGCAAGCATCCGCAACTACAAAAGAAGAATTAAGATAAATCTAACCATAACATGAAACATGTGGATCCCCCTTACTTCACCCATCATCTAGGGTTTAAGCTTCTATCACTCTAGCAACCCATCATCTACTTATTACTTCCCAATGCCTTCCCCTAGGCCCAAATTATGGTGAAGTGTCACGTAGTCGACGTTCACATAACACCACTAGAGGAAAGACAACATACATCTCATCAAAATATTCAACGAATACCAAATTCACATGATTGCTTATAACAAGACTTCTCCCATGTCCTCGGGAACAAATGTAACTACTCACAAAGCATATTCATGTTCATAATCAGAGGGGTATTGAATATCATTAAGGATCTAAACATATGATCTTCCACCAAACAAACCAACTAGCATCAACTATAAGGAGTAATCAACACTACTAGCAACCCACAGGTACCAATCTGAGGTTATGAGACAAAGATTGAGTACAAGAGATGAACTAGGGTTCGAGAGGAGATGGTGATGGTGAAGATGTTGATGGAGATTGACCCCCTCTCAATGAGAGTATCGTTGGTGATGACGATGGCTTTGATTTCCCCCTCCAGAAGGGAAGTTTCCCTGGCAGAACAGCTCTGCGAGCCCTAGATTGCTTCTGTCCAGGTTCCGCCTCGAGACGGCGGCGCTTCATCCCGAAAGCTTCCTTATGATTTTTTTTCCAGGTAAAAACCCTTCATATAGCAGAAGATGGACACCGGGGACGGGCCAGGGGGCCCACAAGTTCTAAGGGCGTGCCCCCAAGCTTGTGGCCACCTGGTGGGTCCCCTCTGGTATTTCTTCGTCCAATATTTTCTATATATTCCAAAATAATTCTCTGTAAATTTTTAGGACTTTTGGAGTTGTGCAGAATATATCTCTCAGATTTTCTCATTTCCGGTCCAGAATTCAAACTGTCAGCATTCTCCCTCTTCATGTTAACCTTGTAAAATAAGAGAGAAACACTGGTACGTGTCGATGCTATACAAACGGTTTTTAACCCCTTTCCCTGACGGCATTTGGAACCGTCGCCAAGTGAGTGTGGGTGATAGGGGGGTCCTTCCCACAAGACCCAGAAATCGTCGGGGATAGGCCCTCCTGGGACACAGGCTGGGGCCGTGTGCGATCGAGCGAGGCATCGAAACCCAATCATTTTCGTAGGTATGTACATACCACATGGTGAATCCCAAAAAACCATTTCTGTAGGTATGTACATCCCACACGGCGAATCCTAGAAAAACCATTTCCGTAGGTATGTACATCCCACACGATGAATCCCAGAAAAACATTTCCGTAGGTATGTATATCCCACATGTTGAATCCTAGAAAAACATTTTCGTAGGTATGTGATACGTCTCCAATGTATCTATAATTTTTTATTGTTCCATGTTGTTATATTATCAATCTTGGATGTTTTATAATCATTTCATAGTCATTTTATATCATTTTTTGGTACTAACCTATTGACATAGTGCCAAGTGCCAGTTCATGTTTTTTCCGTGTTTTTTACATCGCAGAAAAACAATATCAGACGGAGTCCAAATGCCACGAAAATTTATGGAGAATTTTTATGGGCCAGAAGGAACACAACGGGCCCTGGTTGCACCTGGGGGGTGCCCCGAGGGGGGAAAACCCACTAGGGCGCGCCAGGAGGCCCAGGCGCGCCCTGGTGGGCTGTGCCCACCTCGGGTGCCCCCGGACCGCCTCTTTGCTCTATGAATACCCAAAAGTCCCATAACCCTAGGGGAGTCGACGAAATATTCATCCAGCTGCCGCATAGTCCAGAACCACCAGATCTAACCTAGACACCATCTAGGATGGGGTTCACCACCTCCATTGGTGCCTCTCCGATGATGCATGAGTAGTTCTTCGTAGACCTTCAGGTCCGTAGTTAGTAGCTAGATGGCTTCATCTCTCTCCCTCTCTCTTGATTCTCAATGCAATGGTCTCTTGGAGATCCATATGATGTAACTCTTTGTGGTGTGTTTGTTGGGATCCGATGAACTTTGAGTTTATGATCAGATATATCTTTTTATATCCATGGAAGTTATTTGAGTTTCTTTGATCTCTTTTATGGATGGTTGCTTATAGCCTTGTATTTCTTCTCCGATATTTAGGTTTTGTTTGGCCAACTTGATCTATTTATCTTGCAATGGGAAGAGGTGCTTTGTAGTGGGTTCGATCTTACGATGCTTGATCCCAGTGAGAGAAAGGGAAACGACACGTATGTATCATTACTACTAAAGATAAAACGATGGGGTCTATCTCTACATAGATAGATCTTGTCTACATCATGTCATCGTTCTTATTGCATAACTCTGTTTCTCCATGAACTTAATACACTAGATGCATGCTGGATAGCGGTCGATGTGTCGAGTAATAGTAGTAGATGCAGGTAGGAGTCGGTCTACTAATCTTGGACGTGATGCCTATATAATGATCATTGCCTGGATATCGTCATAATTATTTGAAGTTCTATCAATTGCCCAATAATAATTTGTTTACCTACTATTTGCTATTTTTCTCGAGAGAAGCCACTAGTGAAACCTACGGCCCTCGGGTCTCTTTCTCATATTATTTGCCTTTGCGATCTACTTTTATTTGCATTTATTTTCATATCTATTAAACCAAAAATACTTTGCTGCACTTTATTTTATTTGTGATATATTTATTCAATCTATTCAAACTTTCTCCCATCACGCACCAATTTCTGGCGCTGTTACCCAAAAGGGATTGACAACCCCTTTAACACGTCGGGTTGCGAGGATTTCTTATCTGTGTGCAAGGGTTGTTTACGTTGTGTTGCTTGGTTCTCCTACTGGTTCGATAATCTTGGTTTCATTTCTGAGGGAAATACCTACCGATGTTGTGCTGCATCATCCCTTCCTCTTTTTGGAAATACCGACGTAGCTTCAAGCGACATCAAAAGGAATTGGTGGCACCGTTGCCGGGGAGGATCTTCAACATATACTAGGTTCCTAATCACAAATTTCATCTCCTCGCAATTTACATTATTTGCCATTTGCCTCTCGTTTTCCTATGCCCCACTTCACAAAATTTTGCTGTTTTATTCGCCTCTCTTTTTCGTTCACCGGTCTCTTGCTTTCTAGTCTCGATGGCTAGCGTCCCTACTCCTCCTTTGTCACCAGATTTTTAAGTTCTTTACTTCAAGCAAGGACAAGGAGAAAATTTGAAAGATGCCTGGTATATGCTTATGGAATCGTATCCTATTTCCAACTTAAAGGGCGACGCTAAAGTTTTGCTTCAAAATTTTTACATAGGATTGGCTTTGCATCATAGACAACTTCTCGATTTTGCCACTAAAGGAAACTTCATTGAACTTGATGCCAATGCTGCCTATGAAATCTTAGAGGGAATTTTGGGAATTCCACCTCAAAAGAAGGGGTTTCTTTTACCCCCGAGGGAGCTCAAATGTTGGACAGACTTGGTGATTTGCATAAGCATATGGTTGAAATACAAAAATATAATGAACCCCTCAAACACCTTAATGGTAGTATCAATCGCATGAATGCCCTGATTACTCTTTGTAATAAGTGATTGGATATTTTGGATCTTAAGATGGTTTCTTTCCCGGAGAATTTAGGGAAGCGTAAAGAGCCTCCCAGGTTCGAGAAAACCCTTGCAAGAGTTGCCAAAACTTCGGAAGACAAAACTTAGATCCTTCTCTATGCCTAGCTAAGGGCGTAAAACTATAGCGCTTGTTGGGAGGCAGCCCAATGAATAAAAATTATTTTTGATTTTTGCTTCCTATTGTTGAGTGTTAGCACAATTATGCTAATGTTATGATTGTGTTTTTTATGTTTTAATTAGTGTTTGTGCCAAGTAAAGACTTTAGGATCTTCTTGGGTGATAGTAGTTTGATCTTGCTGAAAAAATTGAAACTTTTACGCTCACGAAATTAATTTTCATTTTTTACCAGAGAGCGATAAAATATCCATTCCACTTGCAGTATATCAACATACAAATTGCTCAGGTCGTCCTAATTTTTCAGAATTTCTAGAGTTACAGAAGTATTCGAAATAGTCAGATTGCTACAGACTGTGTGGAGTAATAGTAGTAGATGCAGGCATGAGTCGGTCTACTAATCTTGGACGCGATGCCTATATAATGCGCATTGCCTGGATATCTTCATAATTATTTGAAGCTCTGTCAATTTCCCAACAGTAATTTGTTTACCCACCATTTGCTATTTTTCTCGAGAGAAGCCACTAGTGAAACCTACGGCCCCCGGGTCTCTTTCTCATATTATTTGCCTTTGCGATCTACTTTTATTTGCATTTATTTTTAGATCTATTAAACCAAAAATACAAAAATACTTTGCTGCACTTTACTTTATTTCCGATCAATTTATTCAATCTATTACAACTTTCTCCTGTCACGCACCAATTTCTGGCGCCGTTACCCGAAAGGGATTGACAACCCCTTTAACATGTCGGGTTGCGAGGATTTGTTATCTGTGTGCAGGGGCTGTTTACATTGTGCTACTTGATTCTCCTACTGGTTCGATAACCTTGGTTTCATTTCTGAGGAAAATATCTACCGCCGCTGTGCTGCATCATCCCTTCCTCTTTGGGGAAATGTCGTCGTAGCTTCAAGCGACATCAGTATGTATATCACACACGGTCAATCCAAGGATTACATTTTCGTTCTTATGTACATCCCACACAGTCAATCTAGGGAAAACGTTTCTGTTCGTATGTACATCCCACACAATTTTTGTGTACGCTCGTGTGTGAAAGGTGTAACTATCACACACGGTCTGCCTTGGTTTACTGTTTGCTTTTATCAACTACATCACACACTATTTATGAAGAAAACTGTGTGCATTGGGCTATCCATCACAAGCGCTTTTACTGCTAGAACTGTTTGCAAAGGTCCATGCCACATTCAGCAGGTTTATTAGTTTATAATTAATAATTCCAGTATTACGCAAATTCACATTTCATATCGAACAGCTATTTGCCAATTTCATATCAGGCACATAAATATATTATAACATCACAATACGATAGCTACATGAAAACAACACATTACAACATATAGCTAGTTCAACTTCATAAGAACAATATATCCATTTCCCTAATCGAGATCATCCAGGCTCATCTTATCCACCTCTACTTTCAGTTCAGTAAGAACCTATTTTGCACGGGCCAATTGGGAAAGTGCCTCCTCCTTCGACAACGCCATCTTAGCAAAGTCTGATTTTAAAAAAATCTGAGCTCATTCTACACCTTCAACTTTTTATCCCACGTCTTCAAATATTCTTCAGCATTGACAACAGTTTCTGTAAGCCTACGTCTGTTCTCTTCCTCATACATGCTCTAGAGCTTCGCTAGGCACATCTTCAAAAACTATGGCCACTCTTGATCAACCCACTCCAGGTAAGAACACTTCCGTTCATCCTATAATATTTAGAACTAGATCAGTAACAATTGTAGGGGAAATGGGTTTATAGCAACATAGAAAATCACCAATGCTTATTTTGAAAAACTGAAGAAACATGTTAATTATGACATATCTTCTCAAAAAGATCAATGTGCAAATGAATTAATTACTACTGAGACAATAACCAAATTCTGAAACGTCAGAAGCTATAATTAACTACAATAACGCTACAAGTTCTTACTCATGTACAATAAATAACAAATTGAACATTTTATGAAGAAGGTAAATATAACTGCAACAACATAGCGACAGTGTTTGGATGACAGCAAATTGATACTAACAGGTGTGTACATGCACAAATTTAGTAACATAGAACAAATAGCACTAAGGCCGTCCACTATGTATGCCAAAACTGGGGTAATGACAACTGTTGCTACATCTCGCACCGGTGCCCTGCAGTGGTGAGCCGATGCAGCGGAAAAAATCAGGGACCCGGACTCCAGAGCACGTAGTTGCTCAGATGTCCAGTTCCTTTGTTCCATAAAGATTTAGTATTTTACTTCTTGGTTGCTCGTATGTGTGGACCAAAGTTGGCTGTACAAACTACTGAAGCGGTGCCAAATAATTTTCTAAAGGCACCGCTGATGAGATGGCAACAATTTAAGATACTAGGTACAAACTGTGACACTGTCTTAGGATGCATTTGGTTGAAGGTGTGGTATGAATGGGTTGGGACCGTGACAGTGTCTGAACCACATCTAACAAATGATTTGTAACAATGAAAGAAGGCCTAACCTTCTCTACACATGCCAGAAACTTCCTCCCACTATCCACAGATTCAAACACAACTAGCTTCACGCATGGAGATTGATGGTGACAACGAGCAGATAGATCTTCAGCCACCACGCTCCATTCATTGCCACTGATGGTCCTAGGGAGCTACAAGAGGAAGAAATGACTCGAATCGACCATCGGGTAAAAATCCTTCATTCCAAGTCATAGCCCAAGAGAGAGAAGAGAGGCATACCCGGGTGGTGAAGGAGTCGTCGCCAGAGGAGGAACCGCTAGAGAGGTCTTTGAAGAAGACCATGGCGACACCGTCAGTAGGATGCGAGACGGCGAGAGCGAGGAAGCGACTATAGCTTAGGAAGGAAGGAAGGAAGGAGGAAACAGGGGAAATGTGACTTGTGGTCGGGGAGAAAAGGAGGTGGGGGAGGGGGAGGGGCGGAGGTAGATATTTTGGCGGTAGGCCAAAATTTTAGAAATGTGAAGGGAAACTTTGCGCGCGGTGCCGCCGGACCATTCACTTTGAACGATTGTGTGCATCGCAAACGATTCTTCTGCTTTACGCGCATGGGATGAGTTTGATAATTCAAATTTTGGTGGAAATTTCCCCGGGTACGTCATTGCATAATTTAACATCGCTTGCTAATTTGGGCACACAAAGAGCGTACATCAGACATACCACACTAACTGAATAGAGCACTTTTAGTAATTAAACAGAGTCAGTTGACCTAAACATTGCTCTAACAAAAGACCAACATTAAGAACAAAGCCTAAGTATGCATAATTTTAACAAATCCGTTGCCATGCCGGCCTATGCATAGCCTGTGTGAGATGAGACATCGATGACTTGTCCTGGCGAAATGCCGTGATAACCCACAAGTATAGGGGATCGCAACAATTTTCAAGGGTAGAGTATTCAACCCAAATTTATTGATTCGACACAAGGGGAGCCAAAGAATATTCTCAAGTATTAGCAGATGAGTTGTCAATTCAACCACACCTGGAAACTTAATATCTGCAGCAAAGTATTCAGTAGCAAAGTAATATGATAGTAGTGGTAACGGTAGCAAAAGGTAATGATAGCAAAAGTAATGTTTTTGGTATTTTGTAGTGATGATAGTAATAGCAACGGAAAAGTAAATAAGCGAAGAACAATATATGGAAAGCTCGTAGGCAATGGATCAATGATGGAGAATTATGCCAGATGCGGTTCATCATGTAACAGTCATAACCTAGGGTGACACAGAACTAGCTCCAATTCATCAATGTAATGTAGGCATGTATTCCGAATATAGTCATACGTGCTTATGGAAAAGAACTTGCATGACATCTTTTGTCCTACCCTCCCGTGGCAACGGGGTCCTAGCGGAAACAAAGGGATATTAAGGCCTCCTTTTAATAGAGTACCGGACCAAAGCATTAACACATAGTGAATACATGAACTCCTCAAACTACGGTCATCACCGGTAAGTATCCTGATTATTGTCACTTCGGGGTTAACGGATCATAACACATAATAGGTGACTATAGACTTGCAAGATAGGATCAATAACTCTCATATATTGATGAAAACATAATAGATTCAGATCTGAAATCATGGCACTCGGGCCCTAGTGACAAGCATTAAGCATAGCAAAGTCATAGCAACATCAATCTCAGAACATAGTGGATACTAGGGATCAAACCCTAACAAAACTAACTCGATTACATGATAAATCTCATCCAACCCATCACCGTCTAGCGAGCCTACGATGGAATTACTCACGCACGGTGGTGAGCATCATGAAATTGGTGATGGAGGATGGTTGATGATGATAATGGCGACGGATTCCCCTCTCCGGAGCCCCGAACGGACTCCAGATCAGCTCTCTCGAGAGGTTTTAGGGCTTGGCGGCGGCTCCGTATCGTAAAACGCGATGAATCCTTCTCCCTTATTTTTTTCTCCCCGAAACCAAATATATAGAGTTGGAGTTGAGGTCGGAGGAGCTCCAGGGGGCCCACGAGGTAGGGGGCGTGCCCCCACCCTCGTGGCTAGGGTGTGGGCCCCCTGGTCTTCATATTTTGTAGGGATTTTTTAATATTTCCGAAAAGATGTTCCGTGAAGTTTCAGGTCATTCCGAGAACTTTTGTTTCTGCACATAAATAACACCATGGTAATTCTGCTGAAAACAGCGCCAGTCATGTTTAGTTCCATTCAAATCATGCAAGTTAGAGTCCAAAACAAGGGCAAAAGTGTTTGGAAAAGTAGATACGACGGAGACGTATCAACTCCCCCAAGCTTAAACCTTTGCTTGTCCTCAAGAAATTCAGTTGATAAACTGAAAGTGATAAAGAAAAACTTTTACAAACTCTGTTTGCTCTTGTTGTTGTAAATATGTAAAGCCAGCATTCAAGTTTTCAGCAAAGACTATGAACTAACCATATTCACAATAATGCATAGGTCTCATGTTTACTCATATCAATGGCATAATCAACTAGCGAGCAATAATAATAAATCTCGGATGACAACACTTTCTCAAAACAACCATAATATGATATAACAAGATGGTATCTCGCTAGCCCTTTCTGAGACCGCAAAACATAAATGCAGAGCACCTTTAAAGATCAAGGACTGACTAGACATTGTAATTCATGGTAAAAGAGATCCAGTCAAGTCATACTCAATGTAAACTAACAGTAATGAATGCAAATGACAGCGGTGTTCTCCAACTGGTGCTTTTTAACAAGAGGATGATGACTCAACACGAAAGTAAATAGATAGGCCCTTCGCAGAGTGAAGAAGGGATTTGTAGAGGTGTCAGAGCTCGGTTTTGAAATAGAGGTGAATAATATTTTGAGCGGTATACTTTCATTGTCAACATAACAACCAAGAGATGGCGATATCTTCCATGCTACACGCATTATAGGCGGTTCCCAAACAGAATGGTAAAGTTTATACTCCCCCTCCACCAACAAGCATCAATCCATGGCTTGTTCGAAACAACGAGTGCCTCCAACTAAAGAGTCCCAGGGGGGTTTTGTTTGCAATTATTTTGATTTGATTTGCATAAAGCATGGGACTGGGCATCCCGGTGACCAGCCCTTTTCTCGTGAGTGAGGAGCGGAGTCCACTCCTCTTGAGAATAACCCGCCTAAAATGGAAGATACAGACAGCCCTAGTTGATACATGAGCTATTCGAGTATACAAAATAGGATATTTATTTGAAGGTTTAGAGTTTGGCACATACAAATTTACTTGGCACGGTAGGTAGATACCGTATATAGATAGGTATGGTGGACTCATATGGAATAACTTTGGGGTTTATGGAGTTGGATGCTCAAGCAGTATTCCCGCTTAGTACAGGTGAAGGCTAGCAAAAGACTGGGAAGCAACCAGCTAGAGAGCGACAACAGTCATGAACATGCATTAAAATTAATCAACACCGAATGCAAGAATGAGTAGGATATAATCCACCATGAACATAAATATCGTGAAGGCTATGTTGATTTTGTTTCAACTACATGCGTGAACATGCGCCAAGTCAAGTCACTTAAATCATTCAGAGGAGGATACCGCCCTATCATACCACATCACAACCATTTTAATAGCATGTTGGCATTCAAGGTAAACCATTATAAGCTCCTAGCTAATCAAGCATGGCACAAGAAACTATGATCTCTAGTTGTCATTGCAAACATGTTTATTCATAATAGGCTGAATCAGGAACGATGAACTAATCACATTTACAAAAACAAGAGAGGTCGAGTTCATACCAGCTTTTCTCATCTCATTCAGTCCATCATATATCGTCATAATTGCCTTTCACTTGCACGACCGAACGATGTGGATAATAATAATAATAGTGCACGTGCATTGGACTAAGCTGGAATCTGAAAGCATTCAATAAACAGGAGAAGACAAGGCAATATGGGCTCTTTTGTCAGATCAACAATTATGCATATAAGAGCCACTTCAACAATTTAATCATGGTCTTCTCCTATCGACCCCCAAAGAAAAGAAAAGAAATAAAACTATTTACACGGGAAAGCTCCCAACAAGCAAAAAGAAGAACATGAAATCTTTTTGGGTTTTCTTTTTAATTACTACTACAAGCATAGAAATTAAAACTAGCTAAAAGCTACAACTATTTTTTTTTTGTTTTTCTTAAGGTTTATTAAACACACAAGAACAAAGCATAAAAAGGAAATAAACTAGCATGGATGATACAATGAAAAAGTATGAGCACCAACATCTAGCAATGAGTGTGTGAATGTCGGCGTTCTGGGAACGGGGGTCCCCAGACTTGCCTGCCTGCGGCCTGCGGCGTGGCTCAAAGGGGGCCCGGCACGGCCCATCTTCACCAACACAAGACTCAAGACCCTCGCGAGGGGCCAAGCCTCGCGGGGCGGACGACGCGGACCGTCCTCAGGCGCGGCCTCGCCAGGCTGGCTCACGAGGAGGTGGAGAAATCAAGGTGAGGTACCTCGTGAGGTGCCCATGACGCAAGCCATGACGACTCCGGGCACCAGGCGGGTGCCAGCCCGCGCAGCGTCCTCCTTTCCTCTTTGGTGCAAAGGGACCAAGCGCAGTCGCGGAGTACCAAGGCATCAGGCAAAGGTTTCCATTTCGGTGCAACGAGACCAAGACCAGGAGGACTACGAGACGGAGGTCACCGTGGAGCCCAAGACGGCGTCATCACCAGAGCTTTGCGCAGGCGAAGACTGCTTTTGTCAGGATAGTTGATACTTGTTGTCCCCCTTCAAATTAGCCCGCCATTGTTGGCTCCCTTCCCGCTCGATATTTGGGAAGAGGACCAGGGCCCCTATAAATAGGACCAGCCACCCACATAGCAAGGGGTTCGGTCGGTTGGCTTGAGAGAGAGAGAGAGAGAAAGGTGGCTGAACTCCTCCCAGCAGTTCATCGCCCCAGCCAAGAACAGACCCTCGCGAGGCTGTTCTTCTTTGTATTGCTCATCATCATCAGCCCCAAGAGGCAATCCACCCACCACACACTGGAGTAGGGTATTACACCACGGCGGTGGCCCGAACCATTATAAATCTTGTGTCTCTTGTGCAGTTCTTTCAGTAGTCTAGATCTTTGCGAGGCGGAGAGGTAGAAGGCGTAATCTCCGTGCGCACCCCAGTGTTCGAACCTTAAGGGTCTGCCGGAACCTGAAATCCGACATTTGGCGCGCCAGGTAGGGGTGCGCCGGAATTCGTCTTCCACCGCTCCGTGCCCCGTCGCGTCGTCATCACAATGCCCGACGACCAGGAGGGCAACCCTGACCCATGGGCTGCGTGGCCCGCCCGCGCGGAACCGACCGCCTCGGGTGACCCCGTGCCCCAGGCAGCTCGCGGTCCGCAGGGCGCTGCGGGCCGCGGGCGACGCGGACAGACTTCGACGACTCTTACACCACGGCAGGCACGGTCGGCAGCAAGGGCCTCCAATCACGCCGCGACCACGACACCGTACACCCGCCGGGAGCAGGCGAACTCGAGGGCCGCGCTCGCGGTGGCCCGAGAGCTGCTGCGGTGCAGACTGCTGGAGGGCGGCCACGACCTGCTGCTGGAGTGAGTGGCGGAGCTCCTGGGCTTCGCCGCCTCGGGGGCTCACCCCTTCTCCACCCAGCTCCCATCTCAAACCCAGGGCGACCCGCGCGGGGGCTCCATGCGTGCCCGCGGGCTCCAAGGCTACTCTGACGCCAGCGAAGCTGTCAGCACCGGACCGGCGGCGGCGCTGCCCCCGCCCCCGGCCCGCGAAGAAGAAGGACTCAACGCGACCTACGGCCCCAGTGGGCGCCCGCGCTGCCACCCCGCAGTGGGCGTGGCATGCGGGGCATCATGGTGTGGCATTCGAGATGATGGCGCCGGAGGAGTACGTGCCCCTCATGATGGACCAAGGACACCCTCACGAGAGCGGACAAGGCTCGCTCCTCGGCCCAAGCTGGGGGGACGAGGCACTAGAAGCTGAACCTTTCCAGGAGCCCCGAGACGGTCTCACTAGCCACGCCGGAGGCAGCGATTATCGGGCACCGCTAATTCTTCAGGAGCAGGTATACACTAACCATGGATCGCAGGAGGTGCAGGTCGCCGCAGCAGGCAGCTGCCCCGCTCCCACAGCCTCCTACCCCTCGGGAGGAGGGCGCGGGGGGCTGCAGGAGCGGGGCCGAGATCCGACATCACCACCGCGGCGTTTGGAGCAAGGTGTTCTCAGGAGATAGGCCCTCTGCTGGGGAGGTGCCTCAGGGCCTGCCCCTGGCGGAGGACCCGTGGTCGTCGGGGGAACCGCTGGCGACCGCTCTACCCCATCAGGCGGCGTCCTGGGTTCCGGTCATTGCTGATGGCACTAGAGTGTGGCGCAAGGCGGGGCCCTCGTCTGGCGATATGAAGCAAGGCCAGGTCCTGTGAAGAAGGCCCAGTGCCTGTGAAGCTCGCCGCCACATGACACTCTCACGTAATAATGAGTGGGGCTGTACACGCCCCGGAGTCTCAGGGGTGCCGGCCTCAGGCCCTGGGGCTCCCTCCCACGCCCAGTGGCAGCACTTAGCTCCGCGCTGGTGAGAAGACATCCAAGACTAGACTAGGTGCCGGACACGGCCTTTTGTTTGCTTTCGTTGCCTTTCCCTTTGGCTGTATCTTTTCCCCCGCTGGATTTGAGTTGGATTCAAATTTGAGATTTGCGTGTGTTCGGGGAAGGGGTGCTTATTCTCGCTCGAGCCGTTTCTCGTGTTCTGGTTACCACTTCGCCACAGCTGCCTCCCCTCGCGAGCCCCTCGCGAGTCGGGTCAGGCCTAGCTCGTGCGCAACTCAAACTGCCGCTGTTGCTCCCTCTTGGGAGGATTTTCGGGTGCCTGCGGAGGTTATCCTCTTTGGAAAAGGCCCAGAGCCTGTGAATCAAGGCGAGTGCCTGTGAAGCTATCGCGTTTGGAAAAGGCCCAGAGCCTGTGAAGCAAGGCGAGTGCCTGTGAAGCTATCACGTTTGGAAAAGGCCCAGAGCCTGTGAAGCAAGGCGAGTACCTGTGAAGCTATCGCGTTTGGAAAAGGCCCAGAGCCTGTGAAGCAAGGCGAGTGCCTGTGAAGCTATCGCGTTTGGAAAAGGCCCAGAGCCTGTGAAGCAAGGCGAGTGCCTGTGAAGCTATCGCGTTTGGAAAAGGCCCAGAGCCTGTGAAGCAAGGCGAGTGCCTGTGAAGCTATCGCGTTTGGAAAAGGCCCAGAGCCTGTGAAGCAAGGCGAGTGCCTGTGAAGCTATCGCATTTGGAAAAGGCCCAGAGCCTGTGAAGCAAGGCGAGTGCCTGTGAAGACCATCCTCTTTGGAAAAGGCCCAGAGCCTGTGAAGCAAGGCGAGTGCCTGTGAAGACCATCCTCTTTGGAAAAGGCCCGGAGCCTGTGAAGAAGGCAAATGCCTGTGAAGCCGTCGCATTTGGGAAAAGGCCCGGAGCCTGTGGAAAGGCTCAATGCCTGTGAAGCTCCCTGCCAGCGACACTCTCATATCCTACGAATTCAACTAAAGAACACCCAAGACATCACGCCCTCCCACAGGCTGCTTCGGGGCTTGCGCTAAACAAAGGTAAACCAGCCAACCACCAGGCGCGGGCACTCATGCCATATGACAACTACCAATACGATGAACACAGGCTTTACATGAGGGGCTTCCCCTCCCAAAATGCTCTCACGGCCATCAGGTCAAAAACCTGAGTTCTATTCATGCAGGGTAAAAAAGACAGGAGCGATGCACACTCAGTCGGACCAATCCCCCAATGCGTCCTCGAAAGCACCTCCCGAGCCGTCGTTGGCGTCGTCGGACTCGCCATCGTCGGCTGCGCCGCCACCAACGGCGTCAGGACCGCTCACCGCACCGCCCTTGTCAGCTGCCACGATCACTTCGTCATCGTCCGAAGCGAAGGCCCTAACAAGGGCGTCCACGTTGTCTTCCACCCAGTGCACCAGGTTGCCTCGGACGGCCCAGGGAACTGGGGCGATGACGGCGTCAAAATTGAAGTGGGGATCCATGTTCAGGAGATGACTGAAGACACGGGAAAAGGCGTGCCCGAGCAGGGCACAGCTCCTCTCTTCCACCAACCTGTCGGCCCTGGCCGACCGTGCCTCTAGCTGCGTCACCACGGCGGTGAAGAACTGAAGGTTGCCAGCATAGTTGGCTGTGTGCGGCTCGCCAACAGCCGCCTCGCAGATGTTGCCCAAGGCTGCGCTGGCTCTCTCCCGGAGCGCGGCGAGCATGGGGCCGTGCACGTGCTCCAGGACCTGCCGCTGACGTATCTCATCCGCGTTCTGGCGCGCGACGCCCTCAGCCTCCTCCACCCGCTGGCGAAGACAGAGCTTCTCGGCCTGGGAGGCGGCTAACTCCCCTTGTGCCACCTCAAGGGCGGCCCGGGAGGCGTCGGCCAGCCACGTCGCCTCCTCCCGCTTGACCCTCAAGGCTGTGGTCCTCCCTTCAGCTTCGACCCAGATCAACTCCAGCCTCCCCTCGAACTCGCGCTCTAGGTCTTGGCGTGCCATCGCCACCCGACGTCCGACCTCTTCCAGGACACGAGCTTCCCGTGCGGCGACATCGTCCTCCGCCTGCGTCACCAAGCGCTCCCTCGTCTCCAGCCGCTCTTACTCACGGGTGCGTTCGGCAGCTTCCAGTGTCAACGCTTCTTCATGCTTCTGGAGCTCAGCTGGGTCGCCAGAGGCCACCCGCATCGACGCAAGGGCCGACTCGCGCAGCTCCACTTGCTCCTCCAGTGAGTGGCACCAGGCCAGGAGCTCCCGAGCCCGCTCCTCCGCCGCCTCTCGCCATCGGTCAGCTCTTCGGGCCTCCTCGGCAGCCTGGGATCGGTCCACCTGAGAGGCCTCTAGCGACGCCTTCGCCTCTTCATCGTCAAGATCACGCTGACGGTGCGCGAGGGCGATGGCGGCCTCCAGCTCGCGCCTCCCTGTGGCCAGGCGCAGGCCCTCGGCCTCCAGGCATGCGTCTTCGTCAGCAAGTTCCTCCCTAAGCAGGTTCACCGCGTCAGTCGCCCTTCGAAGGAACCCCTGGCGGCGAGCACGGCGCTCCCGGGCGCGCTCGAGCACGTCTTCCACACCATCATCTGCCCCAAGCAAGCGCCGGGGGCCACGAATCATCGTTCCCCCTTCGAGCAGGGGGTTGGGGGCTGCCACCCTCGCGACGGCCGGGCGTGCCGCACCAGAAGCCCAGCCTGGAGCCAGCCCGTCCCCGGATGAAGGGCGCAGGGGGCGCCTCAACCAGTCGCAGCCCGCGACCAGACGAGAAGCCCATGGCAGGCTGGCTATGCCCCGAGAGGGCCCGCGAAGGAAAATCGGGGGGAATGAAGGGCCGCGGTGCGCCTCGGGATGGTCCGCCCCTTCAGTCGCCATCACCACAAGGGAAGAGCTGCTCGGAGCACTTGAGGACGGTAGAGGGGGCGAAGCCAAGGGAGGCGGCACCTCGGCTACCTCCGCGAGCTCGGCCGGAAGGGGCCTGCGGAGCAAGGATCAGTGAAAGCAACAAGAGGATCAGGAACCAGAAAGGGAGAAGACTTACTCGTCAGTGGCGAAGTACTTCCTGCGCTTCAGCACGCAACAAGGAAAGTCATCACCCAGGGCCTCCCTTTTTCTCCGGAGGGCCTCAAAGTCCACGCGGAAGCGGCCCAAGAGAAGAGCGCAAGGATCAACCTGCAACGAAGACGGAGCATCGGAGCAATCCGCGTCTGGGGCGCCTGCCTGGCGCGTGCCGCCCATCACCTCGCCAGAAGACGCGGCTAGGGCCTCCGAAGCCTCAGCCCCGGGCGCTGGGAGCGGCTGCTTGCCACCCTCAGCCTCAGCAGCACGGGTCCCTGGAGCTGTCCCCTCGAGAGCACCACCCGGCGCTGTCACCTCATCGGGAGCCCCCTCGGCCTCCGGCGCCTCCTGCCTCCCTGCTCTGCCACTTGAGGAGGAGTCACCTTGGCTGATTGGAAGGGCAGTCACCACCACTGGATTCTCACGAGGTCCCTGGAGGCCGACGGGGCGCAGCCCCCACTCATCAAAGACGGGCATCTGCTTCATGAAGTCGACCCTGCTCTGGCAGAGATACAGCAAGGCCCCTCCTTGCCGGACGCTGCCGGGGTTGGGGTCCCCGGCCAAGGTCAAGAGTGCCGACTTCAGCACCTCAGGAGCCAGGTCCTCTTCCTGGAGCCTCATGCTATCCTCGCGCCCACGGAAGGCCCACATCCAGCGAGAGTGGCGTTGGAGGGGAGCAACACGGCATAACAAGAACTCCTTCACCACCTTGGGCGTTGTCACGCCGAGCTTCCTCAGGAGCACGAAGCGGCTCCAGACGAAGACGAGCCGGGGGCTCACGAGCGTCTCCTGGCCCCAACCCGAATTGGGGACAGCAGGCGAGGTCGGCTCCGATAGCGGGGGGCTGGGCACCCCTACGTCCACATACACCCACCGCTCACAGAACCCAACCGCGGGCAGGGGGAGCTCGAAGTCAACCCCAGAGGCCGCAGTCTCAGGCCCGACAGCGAAGCTCACGCACGCCCAGCATTGGGTAGGGTCGACGAGATGCAGCGAGAAGAAGTGGCGCAGCAATGCAACCGAAGGAGGGATGCCCACCATGGACTCGCAAACGAAGGCGAAGACCGAAAGGAGGGTGATGGACTCAGGGCTTAGATGCATCATGTGGATCTGATAATGGGAGAGCACGGCATTGAAGAAATCAGAAAAGGGGGGAACCAGACCCGCCCACAGGGCGTCCTCAAAACATGGGACCTCGGTAGCTATCCTGCCGATGGAGAAGTGGGGCACGGGCCAGGCCGTCGTCCTCCCGCACTCATTGAAGATGGAGGCCAGAGCCAAGCTGACCTTACCCAGGCACTCTCGATCGAGTATGGTCGACTGGCCGACGGCGGGGGCCACCGATAGTGGCACACAAGATGGAGGCATGGGTTTCTTCCCTCTCTCCTTCTTCGTCGGAGCCATGGCGATGGGAAGGAGGGGGAAGATTCGAGATTAGATTGGAAGCAGGAGCTGGCGTTCGAAGGAAGGAAGAACAGCGGACGCTCGAGCAACAGGAAGGGGAGCGGCTGTGTACAATTGCAAGTCCGCCTAGCAGGGCGCGGAATAAGGGGCGTGAGGGAACAGTGCCGCCCACGTCCAATCAAACGCCACGCGGCGCCCAAGGCCGTAGGCTGTTAGGGCCCGCGGTGCTTCGCTCTTGCCCTTTCGCCTCTCGGCACGACCAAGTCCGGGCGTGCCTTGGGCCCGGGGGCTACTGTCGGCGTTCTGGGAACGGGGGTCCCCAGACTTGCCTGCCTGCGGCCTGTGGCGTGGCTCAAAGGGGGCCCGGCACGGCCCATCTTCACCAACACAAGACATAAGACCCTCGCGAGGGGCCAAGCCTCGCGGGGCGGACGACACGGACCGTCCTCAGGCGCGGCCTCGTCAGGCTGGCTCACGAGGAGGCGGAGAAATCAAGGCGAGGTACCTCGCGAGGTGCCCATGACGCAAGCCATGACGACTCCGGGCGCCAGGCGGGTGCTAGCCCGCGCAGCGTCCTCCTTTCCTCTTTGGTCCAAAGGGACCAAGCACAGCCGCGGAGTACCGAGGCATCAGGCAAAGGTTGCCATTTCGGTGCAACGAGACCAAGACCAGGAGGACTACGAGACGGAGGTCACCGTGGAGCCCAAGACGGCGTCATCACCAGAGCTTTGCGCAGGCGAAGACTGCTTTTGTCAGGATAGTTGATACTTGTTGTCCCCCTTCAAATTAGCCCGCCATTGTTGGCTCCCTTCCCGCTCGATATTTGGGAAGAGGACCAGGGCCCCTATAAATAGGACCAGCCACCCACATAGTAAGGGGTTCGGTCGGTTGGCTTGAGAGAGAGAGAGAGAGAGAAAGGTGGTTGAACTCCTCCCAGCAGTTCATCGCCCCAGCCAAGAACAGACCCTCGCGAGGCTGTTCTTCTTTGTATTGCTCATCATCATCAGCCCCAAGAGGCAATCCACACACCACACACTGGAGTAGGGTATTACACCACGGCGGTGGCCCGAACCAGTATAAATCTTGTGTCTCTTGTGCAGTTCTTTCGGTAGTCTAGATCTTTGCGAGACGGAGAGGTAGAAGGCGTAATCTTCGCGCGCACCCCAGTGTTCGAACCTTAAGGGTCTGCCGGAACCCGAAATCCGACAGTGAACATAAATGTAATGTCGGTGAGAAATACGTACTCCCCCAAGCTTAGGCTTTTGGCCTAAGTTGGTCTATGGCCACGGCTGGCCTGGCGGGTATCCATAATAATAGTTGGGGTCGTACTGCGATGCAGCGGCTATCGCCTCCTGAGTTGCAGCATGGCGATGAGCAGCCTCCGCCCTCCTCTCATACTCATATGCCTCCTCTCTGGTAATAACATATCTTCCTTTTGCCTGATAATCAAAGAAGGCAGGAGGAGGGAGAGTAATACGGACAGCATGCCGTCTGTCAAAGATTAGTCGATACTAGAGAGGTGATTCACTCCTCTCAACAAACCGGTGCTGAACCATAGCATTAAAATCTAGGTAAGCGGGAGGCAATTCAATATCATCCTCACATATGGTTACACCGAGAAAATCAGCTAAGCGGGTTGCATAAATTCCACTGAAGACATCTCCATTAAATCTATTATTATGCAGCCTACGTGCAACAATGGCTCCCAAATTATAGGATTTGTCTCCTAACACAGCACTCCTAAGAATACTGAGATCGGGGACACACATATGACATGCTTCATCTTTACCATTTATGCACCTACCTATGAAGAGAGCAAAATAATGTATAGTAGGAAAGTGAATGCTCCCTATGGTAACTTGTGTTATATGTCTAGATTCCCCCATAGTTATGCTAGCAAGAAAATCTCTAAATTCAGATTTGCGGGGTTCACTAGCACTACCCCATTGTGGAAGTTTGCAGGCAGTGGTAAAATCCTCTAAGTCCATAGTATAAGATTTTTCATAGAGATCAAACAGGACAGTTGGAGAATTACATGAAGATGAAAATTCAAACCTCCTCACAAAGGTACTGGTGAGATAATGGTACTGGCGGCACTTTTCTTCCTCGAAGCTCACAAGATCAGCGTTACGCAAATATGCGTTAAATTCTTCCTTAATTCCTACTTGATCCATAAAGTTTTCCGAAGGCCATTCACAAGGACGCACTGGAGCGTCTCTTGGTGGCTCTTCATCAGCATCACGCATTGCAAGCCTGGGCCCTTGCTTCCTTGAAGAACCACCTTGGTACATTTTCCTAAGCATATTTCTTCCTCTGAAAAATTCTGAAATTTTTAGTAACTTCAAAATAAAAGTGAACCAAACTCAACAAAATTGATAGCAACTACTCATACAAGTGCCTAGAGCCTATGTCATGCATCAAAACTACTTGGAACCATATAAATTTGACATGCAAGCTCAAGAACATGGTCACCTAGGCAGCACAAATTTGCAATGAATAAAGCACTAGAACAAAAACTAATTGGACCAATGGAGGAGTCACATACCAAGGAACAATCTCCCCAAACAGTTTTGTGAGAGGTGCTTTGAGCAAGGAGATCGAAAATGGCAGCAAAATGAGCTTGGACTCGGGTTTGAGCTGGATATTCGTGTTTATGGGAGGAAAAAGGAGTGTGCGGGTGAAAGGACAAGTGGAGGAGGGCCACCGTGGGCCCACAAGGCAGGGGGGCACGCCCCTGACCCTCGTGGCCAGGTGTCAGCTCCTCCTGCTATGTTCTCAGTGCCAAATATTCTCAAATATTCTAGAAAAAAATCATATTTAAATTTCAGGGCATTTGGAGAACTTTTATTTTCAGGGTATTTTTATATTGCACGGATAATTCAGATAACAGACAGAAAATACTAATTTTATTTTATTTAATATAAATAACAGAAATTAAAAGTGGGGTACAAAAGGTTGTGCCTTCTATTTTCATCCATCTCATGCTCATAAAAAGGAATCCACTAACAAGGTTGATCAAGTCTTGTTAACGAACTCATTCCAAATAACATGGAACCGGAGAAATTTTGAATAACACTATGTTACCTCAACGGGATATGCACATCCCCAACAATAAGAATATCATATTTCTTCTTAACAATAGGAAGAGGAAATTCAAAACGTCCAAAAATAATCGATGGAATTTTTCCAATAGAATTGATATTGTGGACTTGAGGTTGTTTCCTCGGAAAGTGTACCGTATGCTCATTACCATTAACATGAAAAGTGACATTGCCTTTGGTGCAATCAATAACAGCCCCTGCAGTATTCAAAAAGGGTCTTCCAAGAATAATAGACATACTATCGTCCTCGGGAATACCAAGAATGACAAAGTCCGTTAAAATAGTAATGTTTGCAACCACAATAGGCACATCCTCACAAATACCGACAGGTATAGCAGTTGATTTATCAGCCATTTGCAAAGATATTTCAGTAGGTGTCAACTTATTCAAATCAAGTCTACGATATAAAGAGAGAGGCATAACACTAACACCGGCTCCAAGATCACATAAAGTAGTTTTAACATAGTTTCTTTTAATGGAGCATGGTATAGTGGGTACTCCTGGATCTCCAAGTTTATTAGGTATTCCACCCTTAAAAGTATAATTAGCAAGCATGGTGGAAATTTCAGCTTCCGGTATCTTTCTTTTATTAGTGACAATTTCTTTCATGTACTTAGCATAAGGATTCATTTTCAGCATATCAGTTAACCGCATGCGCAAAAAGATAGGTCTCTTTCTTTACCATGTTTCCTAGCAACAAAGTCTTTCTTATCATAACATTGATTCTTTGATTGTGGGTTATCAAGATCAACAGCAGGTTCAATTTCTACATCATTATCATTACTAGGTTGAGCATCATCATGAACATTTTAATTAACATTATCACTAGTTTTAGGTTCATTACCAGATTGTGTTTCAGCGAAATATCATTTGGATTCTCAGGTGTTTCAGTAATAGGTTCACTAGAAGCATGCAAAGTCCAATCAATTTTCTTTTTCTTCCTTTTAGAAGGACTAGGTGCTCAATTCTCTTAGGGTGGCCTTCAGGATACAGAGCTTCCTGAGTCATTCTACCAGTTCTAGTAGCCACTCTAACAGCATAATCATTATCTTTACTATTCATTCATTGAGAAAATCATTTTGAGCTTTAAGTACTTATTCTACTTGAGTGGTAACCATAGAAGCATGTTTACTAATAAGTTTAAGTTCACCTTTAACATTAGCCATATAATCACCCAAGTGTTCAAGCATATTTGAATTGTATTTCAATTGTCTACCAAAATAAGCATTAAAGTCTTCTTTCTTAGCCATAAATTTATCAAACTCATCTAAGCATGGGCTAGCAAATTTAGTAAATGGGATTTTTGCTTTATCATATCTATAGAGAGAGTTTACCTTTACTACCTGTGTCGGGTTATCAAGACCATGAGTTCCTTCAATAGGTAATGGATTAAGATTATATGTTTCTTCTACAGGCGGTAAATTAAGACCATGTATTTCTTCAATAGGAGGTAAATTCTTAACATCTTCAGCTTTAATACCTTTTTATTTCATAGATTTCTTGGCCTCTTGCATATCTTCAGGACTGAGAAATAGAATACCCCTCTTCTTCGGAGTTGGTTTAGGAATAGGCTCAGGAATTGGCTTCGGAGGTGTCCAATTATTTTCATTTGTCAACATATTATTCAATAAAATTTCAGCTTCATCCGGTGTTCTTTCCCTGAAAACAGAACCAGTACAACTATCCAGGTAATCTCTGGAGGCATCGGTTAGTCCATTATAAAAGATATCAAGTATCTCGTTTTTCTTAAGAGGATGATCAGGCAAAGCATTAAGTAATTGGAGAAGCCTCCCCCAAGCTTGTGGGAGACTCTCTTCTTTAATTTGCACAAAATTATATATATATCCCTTAAAGTAGCTTGTTTCTTATGAGCAGGGAAATATTTAGCAAAGAAGTAATAAATCATATCCTGGGGACTACGCACACAACCAGGATCAAGAGAATTAAACCATATCTTAGCATCACCCTTTAATGAGAACGGAAATATTTTAAGGATGTAAAAGTAGCGAGTTCTCTCATCTTTAGTAAACAGGGTAGCTATATCATTCAATTTAGTAAGATGTGCCACAACAGTTTCAGATTCATAACCATGAAAAGGATCAGATTCAACCAAAGTAATTATATCAGGATCAACAGAGAATTCATAATCCTTATCAGTAACAAAGATAGGTGAAGTAGCAAAAGCAGGGTCATGTTTCATTCTAGCATTTAGAGATTGCTTACTCCATTTAGCTAATAATATTTTGAGTTCAGTTCTATTTTGGCACGCTAAAATAGCTAAAGAAGCTTCTTGATCAAATACATAACCCTTAGGAATAACAAGTGATTCTTCATCATCACTTTCATCAGTATCATCAGATTCAATATTTTCAATTTCTCTAGCCCTAGCAAGTTGTTCATCAAGAAAATCACTAAGTGGCACAGTAGTATCAGGCATAGAGGTAGTTTCATCATAAGTATCATGCATAGCAGAAGTGGCATCATCAATAACATGCAACATATCAGAACGAATAGCAGAAGCAGGTGTAGGTGTCGCAAACTTACTCATAACAGAAGGTGAATCAAGTGCAGAGCTAGATGGCAGTTCCTTACCTCCCCTCGTAGTTGAGGGATAGATCTTGGTTTTTGGATCTCTCAAGTTCTTCATAGTGATAAGCAGATATATATCCCAAGTGACTCAAAGAATAGATCTATGCTCCCCGGCAATGGCGCCAGAAAATAGTCTATTAACCCACAAGTATAGGGGATCGCAACAGTTTTCGAGGGTAGAGTATTCAACCCAAATTTATTGATTCGACACAAGGGGAGCCAAAGAATATTCTCAAGTATTAGCAGCTGATTGTCAATTCAACCACACTTGGAAACTTAATATCTGCAGCAAAGTATTTAGTAGCAAAGTAATATGATAGTAGTGATAACGGTAACAAAAGGTAACGGTAGTAAAAGCAATGTTTTTGGTATTTTGTAGTGATGATAGCAATAGAAACGGGAAAGTAAATAAGCGAAGAACAATATGTGGAAAGCTCGTAGGCAATGGATCAGTGATGGAGAATTATGCCGGATGCGGTTCATCATGTAACAGTCATAACCTAGGGTGACACAGAACTAGCTCCAGTTCATTGATATAATGTAGGCATGTATTCCGAATATAGTCATACGTGCTTATGGAGAAGAACTTGCATGACATATTTTGTCCTACAATGCCGTGGCAGCGGGGTCCTTACGGAAACTAAGGGATATTAAGGCCTCCTTTTAATAGAGAACCGGAACAAAGCATTAACATATAGTGAATACATGAACTCCTCAAACTACGGTCATCACCGGTAAGTATCCTGATTTTTGTCACTTCGGGGTTAACGGATCATAACACATAATAGGTGACTATAGACTTGCAAGATAGGATCAAGAACACTCATATATTGATGAAAACATAATAGGTTCAGAT
Organism: Triticum urartu; assembly: GCF_003073215.2. NCBI lineage: Eukaryota > Viridiplantae > Streptophyta > Magnoliopsida > Poales > Poaceae > Triticum > Triticum urartu. The sequence goes on along the minus strand of NC_053027.1, from coordinate 408,579,329 downwards.
CTGAAATCATGGCACTCAGGCCCTAGTGATAAGCATTAAGCATAGCAAAGTCATAGCAACATCAATCTCAGAACATAGTGGACACTAGGGATCAAACCCTAACAAAACTAACTCGATTACATGATAGATCCCATCCAACCCATCACCGTCCAGCAAGCCTACGATGGAATTACTCACGCACGGCAGTGAGCATAATGAAATTGGTGATTGAGGATGGTTGATGGTGACGATGGCGATGGATTCCCCTCTCCGGAGTCCCGAACGGACTCCAGATCAGCCCTCCCGAGAGGTTTTAGGGCTTGGTGGCGGCTCTGTATCGTAAAACGCGATGATTTCTTCTCTCTGATTTTTTCCTCCCCGAAACTCAATATATGGAGGTGGAGTTGGAGTCGGAGAGGCAACAGGGGGCCCACGAGGTAGGGGGCGCGCCCCCCACCCTCGTGGAGAGGTGGTGGGCCCCCTGGCCTTCATCTTTTGCAGGTATTTTTCTTATTTTCTGAAAAGTGGCTCCATGAAGTTGCAGGTCATTCCGAGAACGTTTGCTCCTGCACATAAATAACACCATGGTAATTCTGCTAAAAACAGCATCAGTCAGGGTTAGTTCCATTCAAATCATGCAAGTTAGTGTCCAAAACAAGGGCAAAAGTGTTTGGAAAAGTAGATACGTTGGAGACGTATCATGCCTCGGCCTCGACGGGCCGTGGCGCCTGCTCGTTTTCCTCGTCGACGAGGTTGATGGCATAGGCGGTGCTTTGGTGGGTTGGCATGCTTGTAAAAGGTGGATGTGCTACAGGCTGCGCTTGTCGCCTTCGTGCGTCGCACACCGCCAAGGTTTATGCGCAATATCGCCGGGTGGCGGGAAACCGGTGAGCAAATGGCGGGAAACGGTGGCGTGTTCATAAAACACCATCAATTAATGTTAACTTAGCATAGAAGGAACATCGAGTTAGCACAAGAAGTAGATGATGATCAGATGAACACGAACAACACTAAGGAACCCGTCAGTGATGAATTCATCAATCGCAAACGGTTGAATACTAGCAAGTGTTTGCCCACAACACACATGGCTTATTCCATCACAAACAAGTCGGATGGATAAACTGTATGACACATATCACACATTGTCAAAAAGTAATGTGGTAGACCTTCCTTAACATGTGTTAAAAAAACAAGGACCTCGAGGTTAAATTAACTCACGGGAGGGTCATATCAGTCATTTAATTTGACAGACATGACCCATCCTATCAGTTAATTTAACATCAACACAACTTCACATCTAGTCACCCATCCGATGGCGGCTCCAGCCTGAGCACACTTAACTTGAGAGTTCTCTTACATGACCTGCTGGTGGAACAACTTGTCCTTGCTGGTATAGGATGCCTCTTCGCATCCTTATGGCGTATCCGGATGACCGCCCGTCCCCCAATGGTTAATAGATGTTGTGTAGACATACCATATCACATACGTCTTATTAGAAATCGTCTGCGTTATTATCGGTCTTCGCACACATTTCTGATTACAGACTTGTTTGCTGCGTATCACACACATCTTGATATATTGAATCGTTTCTGTTCTCTTGTCTCAACGCAAACAGTTCATCCGAGTGAACAGCATGCCATATATCGCACACACCTTGATCTGACTAGTCGTTTCTTTTATGTTGCCTAATCACAAACAGTTCATTCGAGTGAACCGTATGTTGTATATCGCACACACCTTCATCTGGCTGCCCGTTTGTTTTGTTCCTCCTCATCACAAACAGTTAATTGAACTGAACCGTGTGCCCTTCATCGCACACGTAACTAAAATCTGAACCGTGTTTGATGCATCCTCCATCGCAAACGTTTTTCACCTTTTTTGATGGGTTTTTTACACCACCGTTTGCGATCATTGCATCATACACAGTTTTGTCGAAGGGCCTCTGATCGTAGTGTCGCGTTAGCAGCATCCTGCAGTAGTGAAAAGGCATAAGTATTGTACCATAATGTGTAATAACAACCCATAATGCAATAATTATCAACATAAGAGCATGATGCAAAATGGATGTATCACACGTATTGTTTAGTAAAGGGACATTTACATCTATGCCCCTAATTTGAGCCCACTCTCATATTTACCCCTAATTTCAAAGCATGCTCAAATTTGCCCCTCCGCCGTTAGGTGCACTTACAGAAATACCCTTCTGTGTCATTACCGTCCGGTCAAAGCAGGTCAAAGCCGGTCAAAGGGCTTTGTCCATCCTGAAAAAAAATAGCAAAACAAATTCTAAAAAATCTGAAAATTTGTGGGAACAAAGATACTCAGGTTCGCAAGGTGCGTGCAAAGTTTCGTGTTCTTCGTACATTCTAAGAGCTCGTGTCAGAGGAAAAACAATAAATATGTAAGCCCGTGAACAGTAAATTCAAAAAAATAGTAAGAACATTCAAAAAAATATGAAATTTTTTGGCATCAAAGAGGCTCGGGTCTGCAAGCTGCGTGCAAATTTTGTTGTGTTTGGACATTGGAGGGGCCTGTGGAGAAAAAACAAAATTTGGCTCGGGAAAAAACTTGGGAAAAAAATGACTATTTTGTTTTTTCTTGCTAGAGCTCCTCGCATGTCATTTGATCATAAAAACTTGCAAGCACCTTGTGCACCCAAGCCACTTTGATGCCAAAAAAATTCATATTTTTTAATTTTTTTCTATTTTATTTCAAATTTATCGTTCACAAGCGTGCATATTAACTGTTTTTCCTCGCCACGAGCTCCTGGAATGTCCAAATAGCACGAAAATTTGCACACACCTTGGGCACATGAGTATCTTCGATCTCATAAAATTTTAGATTTTTTTGCTATTTTTTCAGGACGGTCAAAGCTGTTTGACCGGACGGTAACGACGCAAAAGGGCATTTCTATAAAGGCACCTAACGGCGGAGGGGCAAATTTGAGCAGGCTTTCGAATTAGGGGTATATCTGATTAGGTGGTTCGAGTTAGGGACAGAAATGCAAATGGCCCTTTAGTAAATCTGTGACCTCTGATGTGACAGGTGGAGATATCTATGAGGACCCAGCACAATATGAGATAATGGTGATCCCTTGAACTTAATCCTTGGTTCTGGTCTAAAGACCTTAGTTATGGAAATGACCACTCCGTGACAACGAAGAAGCAGGACGAAAGAATGAAATATAATCCCTAGTGGAGGAGTTCCATAACCCTAGGGAGAACCGCCTACAAAACACTTGTATCAAATGCTATGAGTATAATATAAGGTAACTGGTATTACCGTCGCACTAGCACACTTAATAAACTAGGTGATACCCCGCGCGTTGCTGCGGGAACTTTTAATAAACAATTTTATGTGTAAAAATGCAATAACTTTATGAAACATAGTATAAGTATATGTAAAGAATTACTTTGGAAGATATGCCCATGTAGCCATAATTATTTTTGTTTGTCTTGTCTGGTGCGGAACCATGCATGCTTTCCCGTTAGGTGAAGTTTAGCTTTGTTTATTGTTTTTGGGTGTATGCAATGGAGTCCAATTGGGATTAAAAGGTTGCATTTGAACAGTATATTCTTAAAAAACTTGATGAGCTACCTCTTTGTACGCAATGGAATCAAATTAGGATTAAAAGGTTGCTTGGAAGACTGGAGGTTCGGGGGAACTAAGGGATATAACACAACTCTTTGCCTTGTGGGAAGAAAAAGAGACATGAACAACAAGCGCAAGAGAATGATATGAGAAAAATACAGTCATTTAGGCTTTCAGAATCAGAAGAACGCATTAACAACATGTGAACTCTAACCAAATGGTTGGAGGGAACTTGCGTTGTACATCTGGAGTGGACCGGATGATGTCAAGACATATACAAATAGCAAAAGGAACCTAGAATGATGTGGCTGCTTGAGATTGCATGAAAAAAAAGTTAATGATTATTCGTATGAGACTGTATGCGCATGAAGAGTTAGTGGAAGCATGCGCATGAAGAGATAGTGGAAAAGCATATTTACATGATGGACCAACTTGATGACGTGGATAGCTTGCATGCCGAGATAAATAAGATAGTGGGGATGAATCTCTTAGGTATATAGGATTCTTACCATGAGTTGAAATCTCTCAGCACCTAATTATCTCTTCATAGCAGGAAACCCAACTGTAGTTATATTAGTTCTTTTAGTTTTTACTACAATTTTCGTTATACTTGTGAAACTGGTTTATTCACGACTCAGGACACAGTAACGATATTTGCAGAAGCACAAGCAGTTACTTCACATAAAAACTGCGACACCTTGCGTGTGACAGAAATGTTGCCTATAAATACTCTAATCCGCTCTTCGTTGGAACGATAACTCATTGGGATACTTCTGCGAAAGTGCTACACTACCCTATTTGGCTTGCAGGCATCAGCCAGGGTTTGGTCGTGTCGGGTTTCGAGGAGGCAGGCGTCGCCGGGAGTGGAAGTGTGGACTGGCCGGTCCATGGCTTCCACACTAAAAAGGACGAGGCCCCGCACGGTTGGGAGACTGACAGGCGGGGCCACGTGCGCTTGCACAGTTAATTTGGATGGTGGAGGTAGGTGGCAGGCCGCCACGCATCCCTGAGGCGGATGAGAAGCGGGCACGTGCACGTCCGTTCGACGCAAACCAGGAGCAAGTTTGCTATGGAAATGTGGCGGCCTGGACGCAAAACGAAGAAATTGTGCGGATGCGGCCACGCGTTGGGCCGTGGCGTCTGTCCGTTTAGACCAAAACGGATACACATGGACCAGATGGGGTCTTACATTGGAGTTGGCCTTTCTACCATGAGTAGCTTAGTCGGTTCGGTTGTGTTTTGTTCAAATTTATGTGATTTTCAAGTACGACATATTTAGGTCTCAGTCAACTAAGATTTAACTAAGCCTCGGTCAGGCGACATAACATGGAAGAAAGTAAACATAAATAACTATTTTTTTGCATGAATCTTAATGTAAGATCTCACGAATATAACATCGACCGAGACATAACCAAGTCTTAGTCGAATGAAATTTAACAAAAATGTTGCATAAACAAGGAGTACGGGGTGGCATGGGTAGAATGCTTTCAAAGCTGATACCATTGTTGAACTAAAGACAAAAGAAATATTACCACACTTATACGTAAGGGGCCTTTATTTCAAATTGTGGCAAGTCGATTCGGTGACCTCTAGTTGTGCGAGACAGCTAGCGTAAGATTTTTTATCACTTTTTGGACTTAATTTAAACTTTTCAAAGCTATTTTTGTGTGTATGAGGAGATACATTATGGAATCGATGGAATATATGCAGGGAGCGCGCTAAACACATATAGAAATTTTTTGTTGTTTTGTAATTTAATAGGCATGCTTATTAAGGGCATTATCATTGGGCCATCGCAAAAAAGAGGACACTATCATTAGGGTACGTCAGCTTCGACTTCTTCTTTCTCAGGTATGGGCTGCTTGCCCCTTACATCTAGGGGGCACTGCACAACCCTCCGGCCGCATCGTCGATGTTCTCCCATCCAACCCCAATAACACGGGAGTTTTGTTGCTCTTCTTCCTCACACACCGGCGCCCGCGCGTCTCCGCCAGATCAACGATCTATCCCTTTCCTCTTGTTTTCCGAGCTTATCCTCCTCTCGTTATTAATTCTTTAGGCAACTGCTGGTTTCAGATGGTAGATGCATATAAATTGGTTGGATAAGATGCAAGGGAGCAAGGTGGGACTATTTAAAACCAATGTGAATCCTTTTTTCCGCACGAATATGACCCGGTAAGTTGGACGTGGTCTTGCTCCTATGTCTCGGGAGGTAAGTTCGATCCCTCACATCCACACTTATTTTGCCTCCTCCCCCGAGTTATTTGGGCCGGCTGCCAGATTCTATGGGCTGAGGCCCAGGTGGTGACAGGTGAGCTTTGAGTTGAGGCTGGGAGGCGATTGAATCGGCATTTCCTAAACGGCGCCCGTTGCGCCCGATACAGGCATCCACGCAAACGGGCGCACACCCCCGCAGCACCCCCGCGCCGTCTTGGGCTGGCCCGTTTCTCTTTTTTTTCCTATTGAAAGAAGAGCAAAAATTAGCGTCAGCTAGCGAGGGATCGAAACACTGGATCGCTCGATTGAATGTGGAGCACACTCACCACCAGGATAAGAACGCATCTATGTACAGAAACTTCTTTCTTTTCTTTTTTAATCTTTATCTAGGTCGTTCGCTGGTCAATTTCTGGGCGTTTTTTTTCTTTTTTCTTTTGTTCCTTTTTCATGTTTCTTTTCACCTTTCCTTAAATGCGAAAACTTTTTATCAAATTCGTGAACTTTTTTCAATTTCGATGAACTTTTTTCAAATTCAATGAACTTTTTTCAAATTCAATGAACTTTTATCAAAGTCGATGAACTTATTTTCAAATTCAACGAACTTTTTTCAAATTCAATGATCTGTTATCAAAATCAATGAACTTATTTTTCAAATTTGATGAACTTTTTTCAAAATCGATGAACTTATTTTCAAATTCAATGAACTGTTATCAAAATCGATGAACTTATTTTTCAAATTTGATGAACTTTTTTCAAATTCAATGAACTTTTTATCAAATTTGTGAACTTTTTTTCAATTTCGATGAACTTTTTTCAAATTCAATGATTTATCAAAATCGCTGAACTTATTTTCAAATTCGGTGATCTTTTTTTCAAATTCAATGAATAATTTTTTTAAATCAATGAACAATTTTCAAATCCGATGATTTTTTCATATTCGATGAACTTTTTCCAAATTCGATGAAATTTTTTCAAATTCGATGAACATTTTTTCCCAAATTCCATGAATCTTTTTTCCAACTTGATGAACTTTTTTTCAAAATCGATAAACTTTTTTCAAAACCGATGAATTTTTTTTCAAAATCGATTAAGCTTTTTAAAATTTTGTGAATTTTTTAGAAAAATGGTGAACTAGTTTTCAAAATCGATGAACTTATTTTTCAAAACCAATGAACTTTTCAACTAATTATCGGATTTTACGTTAATGTTTTCACTGAATAATGGTCAGGTAGAACTTTTTCACAGCTACCGAACATAAGAACGTATTTGGTCTAGTGGTTCTCGTGTCGGACAGAAAGAAGTGTGATCATGAGTTCGAAACTCAGCCACGAAACCAGCGCTGAAGGCGCCGGTTAGGAGCTCCCGATTGAATCCTATCGCAAGCTTGTGTCTTTTTTCTCTCTGCGTTGCACTCAAGCTGGGCCACGAACAGCAAGGCCCATGTCTTTGACGTACAGGTAGGAACGTAGTGCTTTTTACGTACAGATTAGTACCACCTCGAATAGAACAAAAATAACAAGGATGAGGTGAATGAATGAAAAACGGACGAAATTACGGTGGTAAGAAGTGATAGCCGCTTTATTAGTAGCTATAGATATAGATATAGATATAAATATAGATATAGACTAGCAAACATGCCCGTGCGTTGCAACGGGAGATCAAACAATAACACAAGTCTCTAATGTGATAAGTATTCTCATGATCCTTCATGTATAAGTCCACTCCCTCTACTTTAAAATCACAGCCAATAGTCATTCGACATGAACGACAGCTTCAAAACAACGAACAACATGTCAAACAATGAATCAATTGAGGGTATGCTTTTCCAGGATGTCTATTTGGAACATGAGATGTGGTCCCGAGTCAAATTAATTCAACTTATTAGTTCCTTCTGAAATTTAAAATAAAATTTAAAGGAATAACATTATTAATAATTTTGGACCTGATGTCATGAGCTAAATTTAATAGAAAAATGGAAAGAAATACTATTATGAACAAATTTAGAAATAACAATAACATCAAGTAGATTAATCTGTAAAACATGCTTGTTTGTGTTAGGTGAGGTCGGGATAGTCTGGTCGAGACCTCCTCCCCTCCCAATCGCCGCCTAATATGGCGATTCATGCGAATTCCAGACCATAGCTCCCTTGCCCCCCCCCCCCCCCCCCCCCCCCTCAAAAAAAATCCAAAATTGCTCCTTTTCAATCCACGCCATTTGTAGCCGACCATCAACTGATTCATATTAGTGGGCGCTGGATGCAAAGGTGGCAGCCAACCCACTGTACACAACGACGTGTAGACATATGTTTTTACACGTACATATATAGCACTAAGCTAGCTAGTAGTTTTTCTTTGAAAAAGAACAAAAGATGGCTAGTAGTTTTTTTCTCAAAAAAAAAGGTTGATTAGGAATTCTAAATTGGTAGAAATGAACTTCCCCTATTGAACCAGTAATAGATCTTTTAAAACATATATAATAGACATTTTTGAAATACCCCATATAAATAAAAGTATTTTTTAGAAATGATTAACATGCAGGGTAATAGCATATTTGGAATCTAAACATTTTTCTAAGCGTTTTCCATTTATAACATGTTAAGTTTTATGTTAATATTTAAAAGATATGAATATTTTAAAAAGTACTTGAATCTGCAAAAAAAAAAGTTAGAGTAGCTGGACCGTATTACAACACTATGCAGCCCTTGAGCAAGGTAGTTCTATCTTACGCCAACAGGAATTCAGGGAGTGATAAAAGGCAATAAAAGAGATAAGTGGGATTCAAACTTGGGTGTCCCAAGTAGAAGAGCATGGCACCAACCAATCGAGCTATTGTAGACTTGTGATACAACATGGCAGTACTTTATTTGAACTAAACACGATGGGCAACGACGTAAGGGAAAAACGAATCGTTTTTTCCACTTACGGGTGGCATTGGTGGGTAATTTTCGCTAACTTCAAGGGTAATTTGAATGACGTATGACCAGAAGCAATATCTGCTTTATTATTATTAGGGAAAGATATGCAAAGGAGTCAGGGCATAACGTGGAACAAACTTATATATATATATTTTTTAGGGTGGAACATAATTACACGGGCACATTACATCGTGCGACAGAAATAACCGCCACGAGGAGATGATGGAAGGTAGAAGAAGGCACGGGAGCTGTTTGATTAATCCTATAGCTGAAAAACTTGACTTGACCTTAGGACTGTTACTTTAGTTTTTGGTTTGGCAGTTTTGTACGTGGCCCCGACAGATATACACGGTCCACTGGTGAGTGAATTGGGAACGACAATCCATCCATTGTACTGTTGTAGTACAGGGCAATAACGTACACGTTCAGTAAGCCGGCCAGAAATTTCGCTGATACGAGAGCATCATTGGCGTGACTTTTTGGCCAGCGTATTTCTTGCTGATAGTGTAACAACCGCCAGTTGTTTTGTCCAATCAGTTGGCGCAACGTAGCTTTTGGCATATTCGCTTACTGTGCGGTTGGTGAAATTTGGCAATCACCGATGATGGCCGTGCTGATGCGCAGATAAGGACAAAACTCTCGAAGAAAAAGTCGCCCACTGATCATCCCCTCGACAAATCATTTTGCTGCAGTAAGCACAATTAGCAGTAGGAGTAGCTGCTCTATCCCTTGCGTGGTGCTACACAAAAAAATTGCGCAGGATCAGAAAACGTTCCGCGTTCTCTCCGGAAAACACTGCACAGCAGGAACGAACAATCGAAGAACAATGATCACTCCTCAGCATCCACTCCTCTCTCTACCCCGGAGGCCAAAGCTCTGTCAAAATAACCACAACTTCTACGAGCTACTCCCTCCATTCTAAAATAGATGGCCCAACTTGTGGGAGTAGCAGCTAGCTTTATCCGATTCGATCTGTCAAAAGAAAACAGCTAGTAGTGGCGGGCGACGACGCCGGCCCGAGAGCGCGTCAGGCCTGGAACCCCGTCTTCTTCCAGACCGCGTCCCGGACCTTGAGCATCCTGCCGACCCCCATCCCATCGTTCACCGACAGCGATGCGGCACGGCGCCGCCACGCCAGCTCGTGCGGCGGCACCACCGGGGCGCCCTCGACGTCCTCGTCGTCCGCGTCGTCCAGCTCCCAGTCCCCGGCCTGGTGCCCCTGGTACTCGCCCCCAAGGATCTTGGACCAGTCCGGTATGGCCACGGGCAGCGACCCGTGCGCGGCGCCGCCCCCGCCGGCCCTGTCCACCGGCTTCGTCTTCCTCCCGGGACGGGCAACCGGGACTGCACGGACCCGGGGTAGCTCGGCACCCGACCTTGCCGATTGTTCGGCCTCCTCTCCCGGGTTGAACGACCCCCAGACGTCTGACTCCTCGAACTCGTCGGCCGTGACGGGGCCGCCTGCCGTGGCCGGGTACCCCATGAGGCCGCGCGTCGACGCCGGCGCGAAATGGTGGTACGCGCGCTCCGTCGCCACCGACCGCGTGCTCCTCGCCATTGCGGCCATGCCTGCTCGCCGTGCAAACGTGCAGCGCGAATGGAGCGGTGAGGGGAAACGTGAAGCAGATCGCGCAAGGAGGCGAGGAAGTTGAAGACCTGCGGAACCGCGGCGGGTAGAAGGTAGGAAGGAAGGCGTGCGCTGGTGGTTGCGCTGGGATTTATATGAGCTGGAAGGACGAGAGCAGAAAGCGGGGCAAGTGGATAAGGCCGTTTTATGGAATGACCGTTTCATCCTTGACGTTTTGGATTGCTACGTGGATGATATCTACGCCGTGCCACTGCCAGCTGGGTCCCAAGCCTCTTCGCGGTGTCAAACCGCCACGTACGTAGGTGTTTTGTGTGGTTAACAGGATTTCGGGTGGTGCTGGCGCGTTGCTATTGGCAGCTGCTAACGTAGTGGGCCTAGTGATTTTTCTTTCTGGATAAGAAACGCAGCAATTCAGTCCTACACGATCAGAAAGTCTTATCCGTGCCGCGCCCGGAAACTAATTATAGAAGAGTTTCTTGGCAATTTGTTCTCTGATCTGGCTCTCAGGGAGCGATTAATAGCAAGTGTTTGTTCCATCTCCATATGGAAGTTGGCCTAGTCACACATGTTGGATTATCTCATCCTGGTTGACATCTTTACATAAGCATACGTGTTAGTAACATCCGCTTTGGCAGCGATATCCGTAGAATTGCTTTTGGCTGGCGCGTGATGCACATAGACGTACATGTGTCTAGATCACACGACGAACGTCGAGGATTGCACACCAGCTTTTCTCGGCGACAAATTTAAGGCTCGTTAGTAATGAATGTCGGCCATAATTGATGCTCCAGGCAGGCCATGCATGGGTCCCAAACCCCACGGATTAGAGCGTCAATCGATGCCGCGCACGCACTTACGTGCCGGATCGTTATCTGTTGGCAACTTTGGCCTTGCCCTGCCGCCTGCCTGCCTGCATGCATGCGTGCTTGATGATCGACTAGAGCGGATGCATGCGACGAGAGCCGTAGACCCAGTCGCCACGCGGGTATGGGCGTACGTGTCGCCTCGGGAGTGGGCCGGGCCCGCTCGGCCACATGGGCGGCCCCTCGTGTACGCTTCGTAGGGTGCACGAGGATTAACACGGGCAGTGCAACACCTAGAAAAAACACGGGCAGTGCCGTATGCCCTGCGTGCGCTTGGACTTTGGAGCCATGCGCGCGGCGCTGCCATGCTTTTACCGAAGGGACGTAGAGGGCACCGAGGGCCTCTCATTTGTGGAGTGCTGAATATGATACCGGTGTTTCAAGTTTCAACGGTTAAGGGCATCTCCAGCCGCGTCCCCAACAGGCCCCCTCAGGCCACTTTTTTGACGCCGGTGTCGAAAAAACGGTTCAGTCGCGCTCCCAGGATGCCGAAAATCGACGGTTCGGACCTTTTTTCCGCCCAACGGTCACAGGCCGAACCCGGCGCGCTGGGGAGTCGTTGGGGGCTCCGGCGCTAGGGAAAAGCACGCCTGGCCCACACCGACAAGGAAAAAGTCAAGGTTTTCTTCCCCCGACTCGTGTCGCACCCCCTGCGCCCTTGGCCACCATTAGCTATATCCCGGCGACGGCCGCCGCCCTACTCCGCTAGATAGCCATTCCCCGCCGGAAAATAGCAGTGCTTCGCCGCGGCAGCCCCTCCCACAGCAGCTGGGCGTTTCCGGCCGCCGTTTCCGGCCGCGGAGGCGCGGTTTAACGGCGGGTACACGCCCACCGAGCGCAAGGTGTTCGGCGTTTTGCCTGTCTCGGCGATGGACTCGGATGAGGAGGAAGAGCTCGCCGCGCTGCTGGAGGAGGAAGCCGCGGCCGACGTCCAGGAAGAAGAGCATCTGATGGTGCTCGCCGCCCTCGCCCAGCTGCTGGCGAGCAATGAAAAGCCGCGGCGAGGTGGCTCGGTGCCGGGGCGGGTGAAAGCAAAGAACCGGCATCGTCTGCAAGGCTACTGCATGCTCTACTCCGACTACTTTGCCGATGCTCCACTTCATGGCGAGAGAACATTTCGGTGCCGTTATCGGATGAGCCGAAAGCTCTTTCTCAGGATTGTGAATTCCATCCGGGAGTTCGACAACTACTTCAAGTGCAAGATGGATTGCACTGGCGCTCTTGGATTCACCTCCATCCAGAAGTGCACGACAGCGATGAGGATGCTTGCATATGGAGCTCCCAGTGATTCACTCGACGACTATGGGCGCATGGCCGAGTCCACCAGCATAGAGTGTTTCTACAAGTTCTGTCGGGCAGTGGTGGCAGTGTTTGGGCCACAATACTTGAGAACACCCAATGTGGAAGACACCGCTCGGATCCTAGCCCAGAATGCAGCAAGAGGATTTCCTGGGATACTTGGAAGCATCGACTGCATGCATTGGAAATGGAAGAACTGCCCATTTGGTTGACAGGGGATGTACAAAGGCGGCAAAGGCGGTTGCAGTGTGGTGCTTGAGGCGGTAGCCACACAGGACCTCTGGATTTGGCACTCCTTCTTTGGTATGCCAGGAACTCACAATGACATCAACGTGCTACAGTGCTCTCCTGTTTTTGCCAAGCTCGTTGAGGGCCATTCTCCTCCGATGAACTTCGAGATCAATGGGCATCAATACAACAAGGGGTACTATCTAGCTGACGGCATCTATCTGAGATGGTCGACATTTGTGAAGACGATCTCAAACCCTGTGGCAGGAGGCAAGAACGCCTGGTTTGCGAAGCTTCAGGAGGCTTGCAGGAAGGATGTCGAGCGGGCATTTGGTGTGCTCCAATCTCGATTCGCTGTTGTTCGGTACCCCGCTCAGACCTGGTCGAAAGATCAAATGTGGGAGATCATGACTTGCTGTGTCATCTTGCACAACATGATCATCGAGAGCGAGTAAGAAGACCCAGTGTTTGACACTGAACCATACTACAGGCAGGGTCCTCTAGCCGAAGTTGATCACCAGCTACCGGCAACTTGGACTGCCTATCTCAGTATGCGTCAGGAGATCTGAGACCCACAGATGCATCATCAACTGCAGAAAGATCCGATTGAACACCTATGGAGGCTCAAGGGGGACGCCGCGTGATGAAATACGAGTTTTTATTTGTTGAACTATATAATTGTATTGAACTATTTGTTGTTGTAGTATTTTGTTGAAGTATTTGATTTTTCTGTGATGAAATATGTGATAAAAAATAATTGTGTTGATAATTGGACGCCGAGACACGGCGAAACCACGCCAAATATGGGCCTATTCTCGCTCATATGAGCCGTTTATTCGTCGAAATTGAGCTGCAAAATGGGTCAATTTCGGCGCCTGAGGGCGAACTGGGGGCGACGACTGGGCGTAAAACCGCCCCAGCGCCGAGTGTATCGCTGGCTCGTCCCCAGAAGACGATTTTTATGCGTCCTGGGGACAAACGACTGAAGAAGCCCTAAGTGGCTGGCATTGGCGGGTCGACAGGCATGCCAGTGCCAGGCTAGAGACGAGAGCTACGCGCTGGTCCATGTACTCGAGGTTGCGATGTTGTCATCGGGCAAGAAGGGTTGCTCGAAGACTCCATGTAATCTTCGTCCGGACCGCACGTGCACGTCGGCACACGGTGTATGACGTGAAAGCTGCTCCATCAGGTTGCTGCTTTATCCATCCATCCGCTGCGCCGAAAAGCAAGCGTTAGTAAAAAAAAGGACGAGAAGAAGATAAAGGGCGTGGTTATCTATTTTACACGTCTCACATTTGGCCATCTGGGTTACTGGGTGTATAAGAGCAACTTTAATGGAACGATCCATTTCGTTCGCCCGCATCTCTTTGGATCGGTGTGGATAAAAATGGCGGTCCAGCGCGCCGACCCAAACTCAAATCGTATCCGTCTAGCGTCCGCGCAGACCCATTTTCAGCCCAAAATTACGTTTGGATTGCGTCGGCGTGGACGCGAAACGGACATGCCGCGCGTCTCCTTGCCGTCCGCCGCGTCCTCATCTGGCGGCCATCCAACCGCCACGGTCAACATAATTTATGACGACCGCCCACCTTGGGCCCATGCGTCAGCGACAGCGGTCGTTCTTTTTTAAGCCGGGCGTGTGGCGGGACCATCCTCATCCACTACCACTCGCCCCTCGTCCTCATCTGACCACCCCTGCCCCCACGTCGGCGACAACCCTAGCCACCGCCAGTATGGGTTTCTTCTCCGGCATCGGCAGCAGCCGCAAGGACAAAGCCCCCGCCCGTCATTCCCCCTCCCTCCCCTCCCTCCCCGCGCCGGCGCGCGCTCCCCGGCAGAGGCAGCGCATCAACGTGCCGTTGCACCAGGCCGAGTTGCACTGGCACCACCGCGTGCCTCTGCCGTACCCGGACGTAACGCTGTCACATGACTGACATTTGGATCCGGAGAGGATCTCAATGCCGGCGGCGCCGCGGACGGCGAGGGCCCATGCGGAGGAGGTGCGGCGCCGGCGGGCGTTGCTGACGTCGGAGCAGTGCGCTGACCCGCACTTCGCCGTTGACTCGCCCAACCGGGCTCGATGGTTCGCCTTCGAGCATGAGGAGGCAAGGCAACGCGGCGTCCGCAGCGTCGACCACAGCTTGCTGCCGCCCGCGCTCGTCGTCCGCGACGAGGACCAGGAGGGCGAGGCCGCCTACCAGGCGGCCATTAAGGAGAGCGAGGAGGAGGAGCGGTGGAGGGAGGCAGACGAGGCGGCTTTCGAGGCTGCCATGGCGGAGGCCATGACCCTCTCCGCGGCGGGCGACTACGTCATGCCGCCGGTGGCCCCGCCGTCCCCGCCCAAAGCCGAGCCGGAGGAGCCGGCCTACCATGAGCGCTACTCCTGGACCGGAGTAGTGCGCGAGTGGGTCACCGCTCCGCTGATCTGGCTCGGGGCGACGAAGAAGCAGGAGGCGGCCTACCTCGACCATTGGCGCCGCGTTCGGCTGGCCGAGGAGCACCAGGAGGGCGAGCGTCTGCAGATGCTCGAGCGCGAGGCCGACGAGGAGGCGCGCCAGGCCCAGGCAGCGGCGGCAAAGCCCGACATCGGCATCGTCTGGAACACGGCGTTCCCCTGGGCCGGCCCTGCGCCGACGTTGATCGACCTCACCGGACCCGACGCAGACGCCGCCGCCGCCGAGTCTAGGGCAGCGCGTCGTCTAGTTTTTGGTGTTTTTATTAATGTAATGTGGACTTTTGCCGGCCTTCGTGGCCGGCTTTTATGTTTAATTAAATGCATATATTTATTTTCAAACTGCTCGCAATACTTTTTTTTAGCACGTCGACGAAATGGGTCGGGTCAGCGTTGAGTGCTCGCGCTAACCCAAACACAGCGACGGGCGTTTGTGTCCGCCGGGCCGACCCAAACGGACAAAAAACGGACAAAAGCGTCATCCATTTGGGTCAGCCTATTAGAGTTGCTCTAACATGCTAACGTGTAATATTACCTCCGTCCCAAAAAATTGTGGAAAACTTCTATTTTATTCATCTTTATTAATTATGGCGGTACAAAGAAGACCGGACATAATAAAAATTACGTACATCCATATTGAAAAAATGTAAAACAAGTAATTCAAGACGAAGGAAATATTTGTTTTTTTTTAAACTGAAACACCTAGCATTCCATTAATCACGTCAGACCGACCAAGTTGACGGTCACTGCAACAGTTACAAAGTTTGGAAGGCTACCCAGCCATACATGTTGGTCACCATACGCACCACTCTTACCCAAGACCGCTAGCTCATGAGCTGGAACGTTACAAGTGCGGTTACAGAAAACTACACTCTAGTCAACGAACTGATGCGAAGCATCCTAAGGTCATCCACATGAATCTACCATCGCCTCACCAAGTGTCTAGAGGGCTCATGACACGAGCACGCACAAAAGCTCTCGAAACCGAGGTGACATCACTCCTTTCATGTTTCCACTTCGATGCACATGAGACATGGCTACTACCTCATATGGACAGATTGTGCATACTCAGGTATCATGGAGAAGCTAAGGAGCAAGGAGAAGAAGAAGAGAAAGATGGACGTGAAGACGGAGAAGAAGAAGAAGAGATGATGCAGAAGAAGCTACAGGCTCCGGATGACTGGCCAGGACCGGACGTCCGACGATCTCCAGGCTCCGGACGTCCGACCCAGACCGGACGTCCGACGCTTCCACACCCGAACCAAAACAACAGACTTCCAACACCCCACGTCCGACCAACGCCCGGACGTCCGATCCCGACCGGACGTCTGACCGAAGACCACCCGAGCCGAATCTATGGACGTCCGAACCCTCGCGAGCCTCCGGACGACCGGTGACTCCCGGACGTCCGACGCCTGTGTACTGTTTCGTGTTGGGCCGCAGCCCTTGTGCCCCTTCGCCCCCCTCTTTTGCACTAAGACTATATATAGACCTCCTATTCCTTCTAGCTAGGGTTAGCAAAGGATTAGCTCATATTTCGTGTAAGAGCTTTGCTCATCCATTTGGTTACCTTCTCCTCGGAGATTCGAGCCTCCACCGGAGAAGATCCCCCAAGCGGATTCAAGACCCCTTTTAGGGAAGAACTCAAGACCTCCTCACGGAGAAGAACGGCTACCTTTGTATCGTCCCTAGTTGATTGTGTACCGTGTATCTCTCTTTGTGTTTCAAGGATCTAGCACATGTGTGACTTAATCTTGTTGGTTTGACTGATTTCCCCTCGTATTTTCCCCTCGTGTTCTTCGTGATCATCGCGGGATCCGCTCCTTTCGTGAAAGACCGGCCATATAGGGTTCCACCCTGCATCATCTTGGTATCAAGAGCCTCATTGATCACGATTTGGGAGCCTCCCCGTTGTGTTGCTAGCCTGGTTTTTATTTTTTTGTCCCAAATTCGAAAATTCCCCACAAAAATAGCCCTAATTTTTTTGTGATTTGTTGGTGTGTTGAAATTTTGTTGGATTTGATTCGTGGATTTGCTTTGTTTTGAGTGGATCTAGCCTTTCCCCCTTGTCTCCACCCTCTCCATCCACAAAATCCTCCGGATTCGACGATTTTCCACATCTCCACCATGAACCCTAGCTATTCATCCCGTGCCCAAATTTCGCCCAGGAACCGGACGTCCGACCCCTACCGGACGTCCGACGACCGGACGACCGGCCCAGCCCGGACGTCCGACGAACCCTGATGAAACTGATTTTTTTAGTTTTGCACCACCACCGCCCCACATTTCTGCATACGCACTCCTACCATCTATACACCATCACCACTTCCGCATACCACCACCATTGCTTACCAGTTTCATACTCTGACATGTGTTCCCACTTCGATATTTGAGAATTTTAGTTGCGGTTCCGTATTCTTTTGTGTTTCGGCTATCTAGGTACGGTTCGAGATCAACATCACCGCCGCACATCTTCGCCACGGACGCGTCATCAACAACGACCACCTCGACTACATCTTGATATTTGGTCCACCATTTTGACACCATACCGTAAGCAAGAACAGTAACCTCGTCTTGGTATCGTGATACATCATTCTTGCCATTACATTGATAGCCATCATAGCCTTACTCCTTTGCGTTGCTTACCCATCGAGACTAGCCTTTGAGTATTGCTGGCAATGAGACTTGTGCACATTAGTGATCATACTTCCCATAGCATACATACATCATTGTTGCATATCTTGGTATCATCTCTTGTGTCACAAGGTTGTCATCGCATACACAATTGCTATCTTGGTTCGTGAAGCATTGCATGACAAAAGAGCTCAAACCTCAAAGAGCCAAACAAGCTTTTAAGCAAAAAGGGAAAGATAAGCAAAGAGCTTTTAAGCAAGAACCATAGCATCATACAACATTAAGATTTTCATACTAGATCATCTTGGATCATATCATAGAAACACCTTGCATAGAGCATACTTGGGATAGAAGTCGTTGCATTTTTGCTTAGTAGGTTGTGCACAAGTCTTTGTATCCGCCTATTGTGCAATCGTGCTAGCGTCTCTATAGTGTTGTGCAACAAGAGCATTTTTGTGGATTCCACATTTTGGATCATCCTTGGTTGCCCAACCCCCACTTATGTCTTTGCGTGTGTGTTTCCGGGTACACTACATTGCTTGGTCTACTTGTTACATTGCAATCTTGCGAATCTTTTCCAAAATTATTGAAGCTCACTTACAATTGCATTAAATTTTGTGCCACCATCCTAACCAAGCTCCACCATAAGCTTTTACTTGTGTAGGTGTGAGAAACCGACAAGAATTGGTACCAATTATGCTATTTCCTTGTCCACATTGGAGTGATCATTGATCCACTTTCAACTTCGATCATGGTACATTTGGTATTCGTTATTCTCTTTCTACCAC
Organism: Triticum urartu; assembly: GCF_003073215.2. Taxonomy (NCBI): domain Eukaryota; kingdom Viridiplantae; phylum Streptophyta; class Magnoliopsida; order Poales; family Poaceae; genus Triticum; species Triticum urartu. The sequence goes on along the minus strand of NC_053027.1, from coordinate 408,560,775 downwards.
TCACATTGTGTATCTTGGAATGATGGATAGGCCAAGTACTTCTACCAGCCCACTCTTCATTGAGCACGACGACGACATGAACTCCTACGTCACCAAGAGCCACCTCTTTGGTGCACAACGTGCTTTGCATCAAGAGCAACAAGCAATGAGTGAACGCATCGACAACCTCGTCGCCGACTTGCGACTCTCCGATCAACGTATAAGGGACTACTTCGACCACAAGCTCGACGATCACAAGCAAGATAATGATGCAAGAATGGATGAGATTCGTGCTTTGTTGCTCAACCGCTCTTCTTCCACTTCGTCTTCATCAATAAGGACTCGCTCAAGTCGACACTCCGACTTCACCCTCTCCGGCTCAAGTACACCGACATCGAACACTCTACGCCGTGCCGCGCGCAATGATCGTTAAGCAAGCCTCAATCCTCTACGCGACACCGACTCTCAAGAGCGCCGACAACGTCAAACCCAAGAGGCTTTTGCTCTAGCACGAGAACGGCAAAGACAACGCCAACATGAAGAGGAAGAGCGCGCGCGTCTACACCAAGATGCACAAGATACCGAGGCACAACGCCAAGAACAACAACTCCGTGAAGCTCAAGCACTTGCGGCGCAGCAAGCCCTCCAAGATTCAACTCGAGCCGTAGGCAACCGAGGCCGACGAGCTCGTGAACAAGAAGAAGCATTTCACGAAGAAATTCAAGAACGAAGATTTCAAGCTCGCGTGCATCGTCAAATTCCTCAAGTTCCTCCTCGAGCTCGGCAAGCTCCTCCACAAGCTCGCCAAGAACATCAAGTTCATCAAGAGCATGACGACAATGGAAATCCTCCACGACAAGAGCAACATGAGGTTGACAACCCTCCTCACCAAGAGCAACACGAGCTTGACAATCATCAACAACATGGATGTCATCATCCCCGACCCCCAACACAATGAAGAGCAATGCTACGGCAAGCTCAAGTTCAAGTTCACCATGCCCAAGTTCAACGGAAGCAACGATCCCGAAGAATACCTTTCATGGTCATTGAAGGTCGACAAAATCTTCCGCTTGCACAACTATGAAGAAGAGAAGAAGATCGCAATGGCATCCCTTGAGTTCCAAGACTATGTCCTCATTTGGTGGGAACAAGTTATCGAGCGCCGAGAGGCAAGAGGTGAACCACCCATCACTACTTGGGCGCAAATGAAGGATGTCATGAGAGCACGCTTTGTGCCTACCTACTACAACCGCAACCTCTTCAAGAAACTCCAACTACTCAAGCAAGGAACCAAGAGCGTTGACGAGTACTACAAGGAGATGGAGATTGCCATGATAAGAGCCAACGTCACGGAAGATGATGAGAAAATATGGCACATTTCTTGAATGGACTCAACCATCCTATCAAGAAGATCGCCGACTTCCAACCATACTCGAACCTCATAGAGCTAGTGCATCAAGCTACCAAAGCAGAATGTCAAGTGCAAGACGATTTCAAGTATGCCAAGTTCTCATCCAAGCCCTACGGCTTCTCCAACACCCAAGCTTCAATGATTCCAACACCGTCTACCAAGCCTTCTACAAGCAACGTCGACAAGTCGAGTTCCAAGAAAGCTTCGTCAACTCCAAGTCATCATCCTACTACAAGCAGCTTCAAGCCGAGAGCTTCATCATCATCCACTCCAACCGATGAGACCGTAAAGACGAGTTCCTTCAAATGCTTCACATGCGGAGGCCGAGGCCACAAGTCCTATGGGTGCACCAACAAGCGGACCATGATCCTCAACAACGACGGCACCTACGACTCGATGAGTGACGGAGAAATGGACGCTCTTGAGCAAGTCGCCATGCACCAGCAAGTGAACGATGAAGAGGAACAAGTCTTTTGCGATGAAGATTCAAGTCCCGCTCTTGTTGTCTCCAAGGTCTTGACTCTCCAACATCACCAAGAAGAAGACCAAAGATGCCATATCTTTCACACCAAGGCCGACATCAATGGACGCTCCGTCAAGGTCATCATCGATGGAGGGAGTTGTCATAATCTCGCAAGTGAAGAACTTTGCTCCAAACTCCAATTACCCAAGACGAAGCACCCACATCCATACAAAGTGCAATGGCTTAGCGACTCCGGCACTCTCCAAGTCGAGCATCGAGTACAAGTCTCCTTCAAAATTGGCACCTATGAAGACACTTTGGAGTGCGACATCGTTCCTATGATCGTTTGCCACCTCTTCCTTGGATGCCCATGGTAATTTGATAGAGGAGTCACCCACAACGGCCGAACGAACCACTACATCTTCAAGATGAAAGGGAAGGAGTATGTACTGATGAAGCTATGTACCTAGGGTAGGGTCATAGGCCTGACCTATACACCCTCCCCTAGGACATCACCCTAAAATCAGAAGCATTCGAGGGATAGCATAGTCCACTCGACCTCGAAGCATTCCACTCAGAATACTCGAAGTCACTCGACCGCGACAACTACCACTCGACAGACAGAAGATCTAAAGTCACTCTGCACGGCAACGGTCGGACATTTACTTCATAGACTTAATAGACATTTATGTCACTTTATTGCTAGCGTTACCAGTAACGCCCCCTCTTGATGTACCTTAAAACCCTTGTAACATGAGCTGGCTGGGGTCTAGGCGCACTCTATATAAGCCATCCCCCTCCACTGGCACAAGGGTTCGCACCCCCTGTAAACACACACATACATAATCCAGTCGACCGCCTCTGGGAACCGAGACGTAGGGCTGTTACTTCCTCCGCGAAGGGCGTGAACTCATAAAACTCATGTGTACAACTTTGCCATAGCTAGGATCTTGCCTCCTCATACCAACCCCCATTCTACTGTCAGTCTTAGATCCACGACAGTTGGCGCCCACCTTGGGGCAGGTGTCTCAGCGACTTTTTGGTGGAGTTGCGATTTTTTCCGATTCTCATCATCATGGTTTCCGCCAGCGGAATGGTTGAGGGCCACGAGATCCGTCTCGGCGCGCTCGTTTTCGTTGCCGATGACTCCGCTTGGCTTCAGGAAGCTCCACTCGACGTCGATGCGCTCCCCGTCTGCGGGGCGACACACTTTCACGCATGCGTCTGTGGCGTCCTTCTCCGGCAACCGTTGACCCAGTATCGGTCGGCTCCTATGGTGTCCTCGTCCCCCGCTGTTCGCCGACGCAAGCGTTCTGGTCGGTCGCGGCTCCAGCGGTGGGTGAGACACGCGGTGGCCCGCCAGTCGGCCACCTCACAAGTCACGACAATCGAGCCCGACGAAACTCTCTACGGCATGTTCGACCTGTCGACTGGCTCCGTCGAGACCGCATCTGAGTGCGACAGCAGTGATCCTGCGGCGAAAGTCATGATGGTCAACGGACCACCCAGTCCTCCAGGCTTCCCCCGCGGTGACGGTGGTGATGGTGGCGGCGATCCATCACGCGTTCACGAGCAGTACCGCCCCGAGCCCCTTTCTTCGCAGCGGAGGGAAGAGCTTCATCGCTGCAATATGGATGCACTTTACACTCCTATCATTGGAGAAACCCCCGAGGCCCGGGCCTTGGAGGAAGCGCGCTTGGCCAACTTGGCTGAGCGCACTCGACTGGAGAACCTGCAACATGCACTCGACGAACGCACTCGGCAGCGGATCCCTGAGTCCAGTCGGCGTTAGCTTTTTCCGCCTCAAACTCAGGTATACCGCACTCCAATTCAAAATCTCACAGCTGCAGCCCGAATAGCAGAGTCAATCCAGCCTTCCCAGTCGGAGGCTGGCAGAGGTTTGATGCAAATCCGGGCCTTGCTCCGAGCAGCTGGAGAGCAGAACACATTAGTGTCTCAGTCGCGGAATAGGATTCATAGCAGGTCTGTAGTGGCGGATACAATACAGTCGGCCCACAGCCCAAGATCGCCCCTGCGGCATGAAGGACGTGGGCACAAGCAAGATTAGTACAGAAACCACGAGCAATATTGTAACACCCCGGATGTAACTTTCCCAATTTGTACTCCAACTCTTGCCGTTTCCGGCGTTAAGTTATTTTATTTTCTCGGGTTCGGGTCTTTGTCTCCGTGTGTTGTTGTCGTTGTCATGCATCTCATATCATGTCATCATGTGCATTGCATTTGCATACGTGTTCGTCTCATGCATTCGAGATTTTTCCCCGTTGTCCGTTTTGCATTCCGGTGCTTCGTTCTCCTCCGGTGGTCATTTCTAGCTTTCTTTCGTGTGTGGGGATTAAACATTTCCGGATTGGACCGAGACTTGCCAAGCGGTCTTGGTTTACTACCGGTAGACCGCCTGTCAAGTTTCGTATCATTTGGACTTCGTTTGATACTCCAACGGTTAACCGAGGGACCGAAAAGGCCTCGCGTGTGTTGCAGCCTAACACCCCTCCAATTTGGCCCAAAACCCACCTAACTCTGCTTCATCATCTAGATCGTTCGATCACGATCGCGTGGCCGAAAACTGCACCTCATTTGGACTCTCCTAGCTTCCTCTACCTCTATTTAAAGCCCCCTCCCGAAATTCGCGGATCTCCTCCCTCTCAAACCCTAGAAATCGCCCCCGCACCAGCCGGACACGTCCGAATCCGGCCGGATGCGTCCGCTCGTCACCGCCGCCAACCGCCGCCCACCACGTGGCATCGCGCCTGCCCGCCGCCGCCGAGGCCCGGGAGCCCAACGCCGGCCCCCGCGGCCCACTCGCCCTTCGCCGCCGCCCGCTGCTTCTTCTCCCTCCTTCGCCCGAAGCCGCCTCGCCGCCCATCGCCGGTGACCGCTACCGCCGCGCCACTCCGGCGACTGCCCGCCGCCCCGCCGCGCGAGAGCGCCCGGATCCGGCCGCCCCTCGCCGCTGCAACCTCGCCGCCGCTCTCCTCCGAAGGCGCCGCCCGGCCTCCTCTCCCTCCTACGCCGGGGACGAGCTCCGGCTTCTCCAACTCCGGCCGCCGCCTCCGGTGAACAGTGCGCGCGGCGCCGCCGCCTCGGATTCCGTGCCACCGAAACCCTAGATTCGGAGGTTGATTTTTCTACCAAGTCCTCGGATTTTCAGATCCATGTTGCCCTGTTCATAGCCCCGTAACTTTGCATCCGTAGCTCCGATTCATGCGTATAGCATATCAAAATGTTTATCTCAGAGAGTACATCATTTCATTCCATTGCATCATTTTCGTTTGAGTTCATCTTGATGCCCGAAATGCTGTTAGAAGAGGGCTACTTGAGATAATTGTCAGATCTGCTACTCCGTTTAGGTTTTTGTCATTTTTGCCATGATTAATGTGTGCATGATATGCCCTGATGCTCTACATATGTTTTGTTAAGGGTTTTGTCATCTTTCCAGAGGTGCAACCCATATATTTTTGTGATGTGTGTGGTGACTAGCACAAGCTTGCAAAGTGGTGCACTTGTTAATTCTGTTTTCAGGGACTTAGCAATTCCACTAAGTCCTTGAGCTGTTTATCTCATGATGCCATATGTTCATGTTGTTTCCTAATGATCCGTGCCTCTTTTGAGGATGATCAGTAAGGATGTTTTGTTAATCTTGTAGTGCTCTATCCATCCATGTCTTTGTTTGAAATTATGGAGCATCCTAGCTTGAGTCAATCGAGCTCTACTTTTGCTACTTTGTGAATCTGGGCAGATTGTCAACTTGTTTGCAATTTTGCCGATGATGTTGTAGTTGATCCGTGCATGATATGCTATTGTTCTTGCCATGTATAGCTTGAATTTTATGTATTCTTGATGGAAGTATGCTTAGCTTGTTATGACTTGAACTGTAGTGAGTGCATCGAGCTCGTAAACATGCCTACTTGAGTTATATTTCAGCATGTGCCAGTTTTCACTAAGTCTGAAAACTGATTATGTTTTTGCTATGTTCACATGCTTGCAATTGTATTTTATGATCACTTTTGGCTCAAGGTCACTAAGGGACTTTTGTTAAGCTCTTTGAGTAGATCCATGCCATGGTTTACTTTGCCATGTTCAGGTCCTGTAGCATGTAGTTTTGTTGCTCCGAAGAGTGCTACCTGATCTGAAATTCCAGACAAGTGTTAATTTCACTAAGTCTGAGATCTGTTTGTCATATGCATTTTTGCCATGCTTGTTTGAACCTGTTAATGGATGAATTGGCCGTAGCTCAGTGCAAGACTTTTGTGAAGCATCTTGAATGCATCCCTGCCATGTATTTTGTTGTCATGTTTGGGTGCTGTAGCATTTTCATCTCATTGCATTTAGATGCCTACTTGCTGTAAATCGCAGACCGGTGCCATTTTTGAATCGCTTGCCATTTCCAAACCGTAACTCCAATTCCGGCGTTCTTTATATCGTTTTCAAGCGATTTCATCTCATCTTTTCAGTGGAACACTTGGAATTCCAAGTTGAGGCCAGGTTCATGCATTTCCTGTCATATCTTGCATTTTGCATCCTGCATCGCATCCCGCATAGCATATCATCATTGCATCATATTGCTTGATCCTTGCACGTGGTTGATTGTATACTTGTTGCTTGTTTGTCTTGTTTGGGTAGAGCCGGGAGACGAGTTCGCTAACGAGGAGCCCGTTGAATTTGCTTTCGAGGATCCAGTCAACTCTGACAACTGTGCAGGCAAGATGATCATACCCTCGAAATCACTACTATCTTTGCCATGCTAGTTTGCTCGCTCTTTTGCTATGTCAATGCTACGATGCCTACCACTTGCTTTCAAGCCTCCCAAATTGCCATGTCAAACCTCTAACCCACCATGTCCTAGCAAACCGTTGATTGGCTATGTTACCGCTTTGCTCAGCCCCTCTTATAGCGTTGCTAGTTGCAGGTGAAGATTGGTGGCCGTTCCTTGTTGGAACATTTATTTACTTGTTGGAATATCATTATATTGCTATCTTATCTTAATGCATCTATATACTTGGTAAAGGGTGGAAGGCTCGGCCTCTCGCCTAGTGTTTTGTTCCACTCTTGCCGCCCTAGTTTCCGTCATATCGGTGTTATGTTCCCGGATTTTGCGTTCCTTACGCGGTTGGGTTATAATGGGAACCCCTTGATAGTTCGCCTTGATTAAAACTTTTCCAGCAATGCCCAACCTTGGTTTTACCATTTGCCACCTAGCCTCTTATCCCTTGGGTTTCCGGAGCCCGAGGGTCATCTTATTTAAACCCCCCCGGGCCAGTGCTCCTCTGAGTGTTGGTCCAAATAGAGCCACTTGCAGCGCCACCTCGGGGTAACTTGAGGGTTGGTTTTAGTTGTACGTAGTGTTCATCTGAGTGTGCCCTGAGAAAGAGATATGTGCAGCTCCTATCGGGATTTGTTGGCACATTCGGGCGGTGTTGCTGGATTTGTTTTAACCTGTCGAAGTGTCTTGAAGAACCGAGATACCGAGTCTGATCGGAACGTCTTGGGAGGAGGTCTATTCCTTCGTTGACCGTGAGAGCTTGTCATGGGATAAGTTGGGACTCCCCTGCAGGGATTTGAACTTTCAAAAGCCGTGCCCGCGGTTATGGGCAGATGGGAATTTGTTAATGTCCGGTTGTAGATAACTTGAACCTTAACTTAATTAAAATGAATCAACCGAGTGTGTTACCGTGATGGCCTCTTCTCGGCGGAGTCCGGGAAGCGAACACGGTGTTGGAGTAATGTTTGCGCAGGTTGCTCTCTAGTTTCTCGCTCGTGCTTTGCCTCCTCTTCTCGCTCTCTTTTGCGAATAAGTTAGCCACCATACTTGCTAGTCGCTTGCTGCAGCTCCACATATTTACCTTGCCTCACCTATAAGCTTAAATAGTCTTGATCACGAGGGTGCGAGATTGCTGAGTCCCTGTGGCTCACAGATTACTATTACACCAGATGTAGGGCCTGATGATTCCGCTCCGGGAGACGCGTTCGAGCTCAAGTGGGAGTTCGACGAGGACTCTCAACGTTACTATATTTCCTTTCCTGATGATCAGTAGTGGTGCCCAGTTGGGGGTGATTGGGACCGTGTCGCTTGTTGGGTTATCTTTTATTTTGGCGCCGTAGTCGGGCCATGAGTGTTTGGATGATGTAATGTCATTATGTACTTGATTGACGTGGCGAGTGTAAGCCAACTATGTTATCTCCCCTTTATGATTTATATTACATGGGATGTTGTGAAGATTGCCTAACTTGCGACATATGCCTTCAATGCGATTATGCCTCTAAGTCGTGCCTCGACACATGGGAGATATAGTTGCATCGAGGGTGTTACAAATATGATCACCGCCTCGGCCACAATGACCGTCGTCGAGTGCCCACGCCTCCTCCGAGGAGTGGGCTGTAACACCCACAATGCGGCTATATGTCCCACGTGTCGGGGAACGACTTAGAGGCATAACCGGATGGTAGGCATGTCGCAAGAGGGATAATCTTTACACATCCCATGTACTGAATAAGAAGGGGATAAAGAGTTGGCTTACAATCGCCACTTCACACAATACAAGTTAAACATACAACATCCAGAATACAAACAAGGTCCGACTACGGAACCAACATAAATAAACACAACCCAAAATGCTAGATCCCCGATCGCCCCAACTGGGCTCCACTACTGATCAACCGGAAAAGACACAAAACAACGATCAAGATCTTCATCGAGATCAAACTTGAGCTGGGTTGGGCCACCTGCACTGGTATCATCGGCACCTGCAACTGTTTGGAAGTATCTATGAGTCACGAGGACTCAGCAATCTCACACCCGCGAGATCAAGACTATTTAAGCTTATGGGTAGGAAAGGGGTAGTAAGGTGGAGCTGAAGCAAGCACTAAGAATATATGGTGGCTAACATACGCAAATAAGAGCGAGAAGAGAAGCAACACAACGGTCGTGAACTAGAAGTGATCAAGAAGTGATCCTGAAACTACTTACATTCAAGCATAACACAAGAACCGTGTTCACTTCCCGGACTCCGCTGGAAAGAGACCATCACGGCTACACACGCGGTTGATTCATTTCAATTAATCTAAGTGTCAAGTTCTCTACAACCGGATATTAACAAATTCCCATCTGCCCATAACCGCGGGCATGGCTTTCGAAAGTTCAAACCCTGCAGGGGTGTCCCAACTTAGCCCATCACAAGCTCTCACGGACAACGAAGAATATTCCTTCTCCCAGGAAGACCCGATCAGACTCGGAATCCCGGTTACAAGATATTTCGACAATGGTAAAACAAGACCAGGAAAGCCACCCGATGTGCCGACAATCCCGATAGGAGTCGCACATATCTCGTTTTCAGGGCAACACCGGATGAGACTAGCTACGAGTAAAACCAAACCTCAAGTTTCCCCGAGGTGGCCCCGCATGCAGCTCGGTTCGGACCAACACTTAGACAAGCACTGGCCCGGGGGGGTTAAAATAAAGATGACCCTTGGGAGCGCGACTCCCAAGGGAAAAGTAGGTGGTGGTGAGGCAAATGGTAAAACCAAGGTTGGGCCTTGCTGGAGGAGTTTTATTCAAAATGAACTGTCAAGGGGTCCCCATAACACTCAACTGTGTAAGGAACGCAAAATCAAGGAACATAACACTGGTATGATGGAAACTAGGGCGGCAAGAGTGGAACAAAACACCAGACATAAGGCCGAGCCTTCCACCCTTTACCAAGTATATAGATGCATTAATTAAAATAAGAGATATTGTGATATCCCAACATATCCATGTTCCAACATGGAACAAACTTCAACTTCACCTGCAACTAGCAACGCTATAAGAGGGGCTGAGCAAAAGCGGTAACGTAGCAAAACAACGGTTTGCTAGGAAAAGGTGGTTTAGAGGATTGACATGGCAATATGGGAGGCATGATATAGCAAGTTGTAGGTATCGCGGCGTAGCAATAGAGCGAGCAACTAGCAAGCAAAGATAGAAGTGATTTCAAGGATATGGCCATCTTGCCTGAGATCCCGCAAGGAAGAAGAACGAGTCCATGAAGAAGACAAACAGACGTAGTCGAACGGATCCTCACAAATGCGACGTTATCGGAACTAACCCGAAGAAGCAACACCGGAAAGAAGCAAACAACATAGTAAACAACCATCACATAAACATGACATTATGCACAACCAAGTATGATGCATGTCCGGTTTAATGAGGCATGGCATGGCAAAGTGCACAAGTAAAACTACAAGTTAAGTGGAGCTCAATATACAAGTTAAGTGCACAAGTTTAGTTCTCTCCCGTTTATTTACTCAACAATATTAAATGTTGGTTAGCATGGCAAGAGGTGAAGCATAAGAAAACTATCTATCTAGGCAAGTTTAAATGAGGCCGGAAGCAACAAACAACAAGTCCGGAAACTCCTCATGAGCATATATTAGATTTTGTACTGTTCTGCCCTAAACACAATTTTAGAGTTTTTAAACATGCAAAAAAGTACACCATGTTAAACTAGGCAATTTTCTACCCCATTTACATATAGAGATTATTTAAATACGAGCTACGGTTAATTAGTTATGAATTAAATCATTTTAGCATGTTATTTAAGCAAAATAAGGCAAACATCATATTAAACATCTCAAACATGATTGAAAATTGGATATTGTGAAACTAGATGAAATTCTAGTCAAGTTACATATATAATTTATTTTAAACCGATGCACGAATGATGAGTTATAATATGCATGAAGTCTAGGGGGCTTCCTGTAAAACTGGTTTCTCTGGAAAATAGACAAATTCGCAGCAGGGAAGAAAAATAAGCCACGGGCCAAAACTGGCCTGAACTGGGCTGCACAGGAGCAAACAGGAGATGGGCTTCCTCACATTGGGCCTGGCTCAGGGGAGAGAAGAGAGAGCAAGAGGCCCGACAGTAGTTTCCGGAGACCGAAAACGTCCGACGATTTGACCGACTATATTGTCGCTATAGTTATCCGTTGGGGCGTCAAACGACTCCGAATGCGATGAAATTTGGCAGGCGGTCAACTGACAACATAATAACACCGCACGCCAACTTTCAACCCATTCCGAGAACATTTTTCGGACACTTATAAAATACTATTTCGGGCGTGCCGCGGGCGTGTGCAAGTGTGTCTGGACTCAGAACGGACAACGAAGAGAACGAGGAGACCGGGACGGATGCAAGTTTTGAAAACATGATGATGCAATGCACATGAAGACATGATGAAATGCAACACGCAAGCAAATGACATGATAACGAACAGTGAATAACTGGAAGACACCTGGCACATCGGTCTCGGGGCATCACAACACTCCACCACTATGAGAGGATCTCGTCCCGAGATCTAGGATGGCACCGGGGAAAACGGAAGAGGAAGGGGAAGAGGTAAAAGT